>NC_061510.1:295974049-295986518 GCF_022539505.1 Lolium rigidum | reverse complement strand
CTATCTATTATATACTAAAAGCAAAATGAGGGAGTTTTTCGAGGCATGAGGTTAATCCACATATGTTTTAAAAATATAAACCGCTGATTTTAATCTTGACGTGTGAGATTAAAAGATAAGAAGTGTTACGTACAAGCAAAATGAGGGAGTTTTTCGAGGCATGAGGTTAATCCACATATGTTTTAAAAATATAAACCGCTGATTTTAATCTTGACGTGTGAGATTAAAAGATAAGAAGTGTTACGTACAACAATGCACGTGTACAAAAATAAACTGATGTCACGTATGGATTTAAACCCATGTCACGCATGATTTAATTGGTTAGTACAAAACAGTTTCAAGTTGTTACGAGTCCTCTAACTTATGCCATCTCCAACACGTCACCTGCCCTCCTATAAAAAAAAACTCACATGTTAGGTAAGAAACGTACAAGATGAAAACTCTATAGAACATGTTAGGTTGGAGCGTACAGAAATAAAACTTTGCAGCTAGACCGGTCATAAGAACACTCTACTTCTAAAAACGTACGTGAACCTGCTATATTAATTGTTCATGAAAAAAAAATCTAAAGTTCTAGGTACGATCTGATTTTAGCTTAAGCAGGCATGCATGTCACATCATATAAGTATTTATTTACGACACATTAGCAGTCTCACATAAAAGAATATGTGAGAGGCTGCAAAATACATACTGCATTCCCTAAAAAAAAACATATAATGCAAATAAAAATTAGAAGCTACAAATAATAATAAAAACTTGAAAATATAATTTATGCATATTTCTTTTGTACGCGCTTATGCATGTTGCATAGAAGCATTTATGTAGGACACAGTGGCACTCCCATGGAAAAATATATATGAGATGCTGTAAAATATATGCAGTATCACCAAATGCAATTTCACAAAAAGTAAAATCACCTTATAATGTAAAATAAAAAAATAGAAGCTACGACTAGTAAGAAACTCGGAAACATAATTTTTACATGTTAATATTTTGTACACTTTATAGCCGGTAAGAACCCAACTGCGTTATTTTTTACATGATAAATTAACCTCGCATGTTTTCAAAATACATTTGAGATTTAAATTCTCGGACAAAAAATGATACCAGATGCACCCTTCTCGAAACACGCGATTGAAATTTACGATAATGCAGAAAAATGGCAACCGATTAAGATGCCAAGTCGTACATGGCAGTACACGGTCATGTTATATCAAACCAGAAATAAGTTAGCGACGGCAGGGTTAACTTAACATAGGTAAAAAAGTTAAACGTAATATTGCATGTATTTTAAATAAATTGTATGCCTTTGTAATTGATAACTAAATATATTACTAAAACGACTAACATTGATAAATTTGTGAGAAAAGGTATTACTAAATTTATTTCATCACATAAATAATGGACAAAGTTGTATATTGCAGATTATACATGTCAAAACCGTTATCTATTTTGCAACACGAGAGTGTCACGTATTTTTACAATGAACGAAGGAAACAAGATGTAGAATAAATCATATAAAAAGGTAGAGATAAAATTCTTAATCTTTCGTCAGCCTATATATAGATTTGGATTATTTATTTTACCTTATGTTAAAAAAATCGTGTTCCATTAGAATGGTCTAAACATGGTATGATCATTTCTCAAGAAAACCCTAATTATCTAACAATCTCAAAGTTAGCGTCGCATACTTAATCAATGTCACATCAAAACTACCTATTAGTTCATAGTCTAAACATTAATTAAATCAGTTTACGCTTATACACAAACTACACATATGTTCATTAATGTATTGTATTGGCAATTAGCCAAAAATTATATATATTTATCATATATAGGTCGTGGCTATGTACTTTATTATTTTCATAAGCATTTGTGAATGTATTAACATTTCCAATGAGTTTTGAGACACTAAAGAAATCAACTATAGGTGATGCCCTCGCATTTGCGAGGGCCCTTGTGCTAGTCTATTATATACTAAACTAGCATGGAACATAAGAAATTATAGATACGTTTGAGACGTATCAAGGGGCTGCACCCTGATCCTAAGGAAATAAGCAGTAATCTGAACACCCGATAGTTGCTTACCGCGGGTGTTCTGAAGCTCATGGATGCGTTGCATCAGAGCATCTGTAGCTGTTTTCTCTTCATCAGTAGCTTCGGTGTCCCATGATCGGCACCGGAGGATTTTTGCGGCACCATCAAAAGGAGCGATGTTGTATTCTTGAGAGTTGATGTATTCATCTTGGACGTACAACCATCTCCTGCGCCATCCTTGGACGGAGTCGGGGAATTTGACGTCGAAGTAGTCAACTTCGGGCCGGATGCAGATGACAACGCCACCCACATTGTAGGTGACATTGCGAGAGCTATTGCGCCGGAGATAAAAAAATGCGTTTCCATAGGCCCCAATGAGGATGGGTCCCGAGAAAGCACTCGCACAACGTGATAAAAATAGAGATGTGGAGGATGGAGTTAGGGGTCAGCTGATGTAGCTGAATCCCATAAACATAAAGAAGCCCACGAAGGAACTCGTGGATGGGGGTGGAAAGGCCGCGAATGAGGTGGTCAATGAAAGTTACCCGATATCCAATCTGAGGCGTTGGGAAACTTTCATCGCCAGGAAAGACCAGCGCGTCCTCCTTTTTCAGCAGCCCCAGCGTCTTGAGGGTCTTTAGATCTTGATTGGAGATTTTGGATCTCTCCCACCCAGAGATCTCTGCATTCTCCATCGGCGTATTGGTTCCTGGAGCGGTGTGCTTGGAGAGTTTCATGCGCGGTGGCATCAAAGCAAGCGTGGGGGAGAACGGAGGTGAGCGAGAGAGCAAGGGCTTGGGAACGGCAATGGTATTTTGGAGAGAGAAAGAAAAGGTGAGCGGCGCAGCGAAGGGGATGAAGGAGGACGCAAGGGAAGATTTATAGCGAGCCATCGATTCGTCGCACCGTTGGATGAAAGGAAAATAAATCTTATGCCCTACACGTGTTCACAGGGGTACAAGTGTCTATTCACTATGAAGTTACCGGACAGGCGTTACAGCGCGCGTGCCGGAAAAAGCGGAGGACGTGTGTCCCCCACTTTCGCAACGTGTCAATGGCGCAGAAGTTTGGACCCATAGAACAGTGACATGACGGGACTCGCACCTTCCCAATACATAGTTCGTGGCTATCGTCGGCATTGACATCGCCATAGGAAAATGGCGACTGGTTTTCTTTCAAAATAGCGACAGGGTAAATGTCAAGAATCCAAATAAGATAATGTCGGGAGCCTTTAACCAAATACAAGTATTTGTCCAAATACTCGGGGGCTACTCTTATCAGAAGTTTTTATTTACTTCGAGTCAAAAGGCTTCCAAAGACGATAGTTCGAAGGCCCAGATGTCCAGATGCAGCCCAATTGAAATCTTTCTTTTCATGGATTTTTTGACACCCTGATTTCTGGCTACTTCCTTTTTCTTTTGATCCCGTGCCGCCTGGAAACTATGAGACCGCTATTGCAAAATGGGACCCACATGTCATCCTCTATGTACAATAAAAGTTTCTTTTCGTGGATTATTTTTGACTCCTGATATTTGGTCACTTGCCTTTTTTCTTTCGATCCCGTGCAAAATGGGACCCGCATGTCGTCCTCTATTTACAAAAAAAGTTTCCTTTCTTGGAGTTATTTTTTACCCTAACTAGCACAAGGGCTAGTATTTGGATAAAAACTTCTATTGGACAAATACTTGTATTTGGTTAAAGGCTCCCGACATTATCTTATTTGGATTCTTGACATTTACCCTGTCGCTATTTTGAAAGAAAACCAGTCGCCATTTTCCTATGGCGATGTCAATGCCGACGATAGCCACGAACTCTGTATTGGGAAGGTGCGAGTCCCGTCATGTCACTGTTCTATGGGTCCAAACTTCTGCGCCATTGACACGTTGCGAAAGTGGGGGACACACGTCCTCCGCTTTTTCCGGCACGCGCGCTGTAACGCTTGTCCAGTAACTTCATAGTGAATAGACATTTGTACCCCTGTGAACACGTGTAGGGCATAAGATTTATTTTCCTTTCATCCAACGGTGCGACGAATCGATGGCTCGCTATAAATCTTCCCTTGCGTCCTCCTTCATCCCCTTCGCTGCGCCGCTCACCTTTTCTTTCTCTCTCCAAAATACCATTGCCGTTCCCAAGCCCTTGCTCTCTCGCTCACCTCCGTTCTCCCCCACTCTTGCTTTGATGCCACCGCGCATGAAACTCTCCAAGCACACCGCTCCAGGAACCAATCCGCCGATGGAGAATGCAGAGATCTCTGGGTGGGAGAGATCCAAAATCTCCAACCAAGATCTAAAGACCCTCAAGACGCTGGGGCTGCTGAAAAAGGAGGACACGCTGATCTTTCCTGGCGATGAAAGTTTCCCAACGCCTCGGATTGGATATCAGGTAACTTTCATTGACCACCTCATTCGCGGCCTTTCCACCCCCATCCACGAGTTCCTTCGTGGCCTTCTTTATGTTTATGGGATTCAGCTACATCAGCTGACCCCTAACTCCATCCTCCACATCTCTATTTTTATCACGTTGTGCGAGTGCTTTCTCGGGACCCATCCTCATTGGGGCCTATGGAAACGCATTTTTTTTATCTCCGGCGCAATAGCTCTCGCAATGTAACCTACAATGTGGGTGGCGTTGTCATCTGCATCCGGCCCGAAGTTGACTACTTCGACGTCAAATTCCCCGACTCCGTCCAAGGATGGCGCAGGAGATGGTTGTACGTCCAAGATGAATACATCAACTCTCAAGAATACAACATCGCTCCTTTTGATGGTGCCGCAAAAATCCTCCGGTGCCGATCATGGGACACCGAAGCTACTGATGAAGAGAAAACAGCTACAGATGCTCTGATGCAACGCATCCATGAGCTTCAGAACACCCGCGGTAAGCAACTATCGGGTGTTCAGATTACTGCTTATTTCCTTAGGATCAGGGTGCAGCCCCTTGATACGTCTCAAACGTATCTATAATTTCTTATGTTCCATGCTAGTTTTATGACAATACCCACATGTTTTATATAAACTTTATATCATTTTGACGCATTTTCCGGCACTAACCTATTAACAAGATGATGAAGCGCCAGTTCCTGTTTTCTGCTGTTTTTGGTTTCAGATATCCTACACAGGAAATATTCTCGGAATTGGACGAAACAAAAGCCCACGGTCTTATTTTCCACGGAGCCTTCCAGAAGTCCGAAGAGGAGACGAAGAGGGGACGCGAGGCGGCCACACCCTAGGGGGCGCGGCCCCACCCCTGGCCGCGCCGCCCTATGGGGTGGGCCCCTCGGGCGCCCCTGACTCTGCCCCTTCACCTATTTATTCTCTCCATCGCGAAAACCCTATTACCGAGAGCCACGATACGAGAAAATTTACTGTGACGCCGCCGCCGCCAATCCCATCTCGGGGGATTCAGGAGATCGCCTCCGGCACCCTGCCGGAGAGGGGAATCATCACCGGAGGGCTCTACATCACCATGCCCGCCTCCGGACTGATGCGTGAGTAGTTCATCCTTGGACTATGGGTCCATAGCAGTAGCTAGATTGTTGTCTTCTCCTCTTGTGCTATCATGTTTAGATCTTGTGAGCTGCCTATCATGATCAGGATCATCTATTTGTAATGCTACATGTTGTGTTTGTTGGGATCCGATGAATATGGAATACTATGTCAAGTTGATTATTGATCTATCATATATGTGTTGTTTATGATCTTGCATGCTCTCCGTTGCTAGTAGAGGCTCGGCCAAGTTGATACTTGTAACTCCAAGAGGGAGTATTTATGCTCGATAGTGGGTTCATGCCTCCATTGAATCCGGGACGGTGACGAAAGTTCTAAGGTTATGGATGTGCTCGTTGCCACTAGGGATAAAACATCAATGCTTTGTCTAAGGATATTTGTGTTGATTACATTACGCATAGTACTTAATGCAATTGTACTGTTGTTTGCAACTTAATACTTGGAAGGGGTGCGGATGCTAACCCGAAGGTGGACTTTTTAGGCATAGATGCATGCTGGATAGCGGTCTATGTTCTTTCGCGTAATGCCCTAAGTAAATCTCATATTAGTCATCATGATATGTATGTGCATTGTTATGCCCTCTCTATTTGTCAATTGCCCAACTGTAATTTTTTCACCCACCATGCTATTTATCTTATTGAAGAGACACCACTAGTGAACTGTGGACCCCGGTTGCGGTGACCCAGCATACCACTGCATGTTGTAGTATACAAGTCGTTGATATGATCTTTGTGAAGGGACTTCTTCACAAATTGCCATATCCCTCAGAGTGGTACAACAGAAACATTGCAGGTTATAACACTCCATACTTTATTACAAACATTGTCTTAACAAGTTGGTATTCTCACAGGTCCTATGAGAACACCCTAAGATACTACTTAAGTATGATTACAACTCATAACAAATATAAAAGAGCTCAACAAATTATTTAGGTAAGTTCTACGCTGCTCGGCTCTATGATACTAGGGTATGCCACTACTCCTCCACCTCCGTGTCATCTGGTCCGTAGACTATCCCATAGTCTACGCCTTCCACTCCACCGGTAAGATCAGGTTCTTCGTAAACCAGCTCGTAACTTCCTTCTGGTGCTCCATCGTTGATGGCCTCCACTTCCGGATCACGATCTAGCAAGGGTGTCGAAAGAAAGTGAGTACGGGGTACTCAGCAAGTTCTAAAAGAATAAAAAGGTGTTTGATGCACTAGCTACGACCATTGATCAGGAAATCTTAGGTCAATGCATGTTTTGCAATCATTTCTTCAAAAGGTTGCTTTTATTATGAAAACTATGCCCGTCAGTCTTCACAGGTTGACTAGAACTTCACGGAGTTCCTTTCCTGCCGCGTTCGCAGTTCCCTTCCCGGAACAGGGAGTGACAGCCACAATTTGATACACTCTGCAGAGGTGCGTTACTTTTCCCACAAGAGATCTCACCCTTTTTGCCATCCGCAGGGACTTGCCCCCGTTCACACTTCCTTTGGTGTGAGGCCAGGTATAAAGATCCAAGCCCACACCACCTTCTCCACGACCTCGCAGACCCACTCTTTTGTAAGTCTGTCCTCTCCTATATCTATGGGTAGACCGACACAGGCTCTTGTTCTCACCTTTACCAATAAGGTAGACCGTTCCGAACAATTATGATGCCCTGCCCTATACACCATAGATAGACCGATCCGGACAACCCTTACAATCCTTCATAGACCAATAATAAGTCTACCCTCTCCTGTATCTAATGGTAGACCGTGCAGGACCACATGTCCCCACCTTTACCAAAGATAGACCGATACGGGCAACCCCTATTACCAGTCCGTTGGCATGCGAGAGGGAAAAGATGTAGCTGGCTTCCCCAGAGCCATTATAGATCTTATGGTCAACGCGATATGTACGGCGCTAGAATCACTGGACGGCATTGGTGATTTAATCCTAGGGTGATATAACCCATTGCAATGGAACCTCCACCATATCAACACATACCATGGTTCCATTGCCAGCCACATAGTCATATTCATAGTTGGAAAATAACATTTCATTTGCGATGCAGGAATGATAAGTATATAGCTTTGCATCAAAGTAGTATAAAATAATCAAGTTGACATGAGCAAGGGTGAACTTGCACCGTGGGACTGCGAGATAGTGCAGTTCAATGCAGTTGATGGAACCTGGACCTCGGGTTCTGTAAGAAGCATCATTGTCCGGTAAGGACAATGTTATAAAATCCAAATAATGCAATCATGGATGTATTATTTTAGGTTGAATCCCTTTCCCCGTGGAGTTATTACAATTAAGTGTTGTATTAAGATTTATGTCTTTAACGGTAATTTACAATTGATTTAAAAGTATAAACCATTTTAATTCACACAAAGTACAACAACTCAAAGTAAAACTATTTACTTGGTGGTTCCTTTAATCATTCCAAAAATAGTTGAAAATTATAGAGTTACCTTTATAGTTTTTGGAATAAAAAGGAATATAGTATTTTTCTGGGAAAATACTCTTTTACAAAAGAAATGACTTGGAATAATAGAATTTCATTTTGAAATGTTTGAAAATAAGTATTTGAGCTTATTTGAGATTTTTCCTTGAATTTTAAATACAAGGAAATAATAATTTTAAATTCCAAGTTATTATTTAAATTCTTAAAATTCATAATTTTGAATTTGTTTCATAAATTCCATTTCATATTTTATTCTTGTTAAGATTTATTTTTCATTCATAAATCCAATTTTTATTGGATTTTTAGAGTTGTTTATGATTTATTACAATTTGGTAAAGTTTTGGTCTTTTATTAAATGTAAAAGACCAAAATACCCCTCTGGACCCCTATTGGGCCCAGCCCGATAACTTAACCCAGGGACGGCCCAATAAGGCTGGCCCCCTTTTGGGTTCGGTGGCGCCGAAGCGGCCCACCTCACTCACTCTCACTTGGCCCTCTCACTCGCTCGTCTAACCCTAACCGTCTGGCGACTCCCGTGGCGATGGCGTCGCCGCCATGGCCGCCGCCCTGCTCCGGCCATCGCCGGCCTTCTCCGCCGTAGCCACCACCCGATCCTGAACCGCCGTGAGCAGATCTATCGATCTGTCCGAGCGGTTTCTCCCTTCTCGTCCTCTTCCGGCGAATCGCCTCCGATCCGGATCTCGTGGAGAATCGCCTCGACGAACTCCGGCGAGATCTCGCCCTCGCCGACGATGAGTACGTGCCTGGGGTTGACCTGGCGCGGGTGCTGCTTGCAGTACTCGTGCCGTCGCCTCAGGTGCTGCTACGGTGGTGCTGGTTCGTGTCTGGGTTCGCCGGCGTAACGTCGGCGCCTACCCTGGATTTGCAGCTGTTAGGGCCGCGCGAGCACTGCCTCGCCATGCCCTAGCCTCTGCTTCCAGGCGCAAGTAAGTGCTGTCTCACCTCTACCTCTTCTGTGCGCCTCCCATGCTTCTGTTCTTCTTCCTCCTCATGTTCTGCTGCTCTCTGGTGATCCTGTGATCACACAGAGCCATGCTATTCCTATGCAAATTGCCTGTGCTTCTGTTAATTGCAAGTTCATGGCCCAATTACCATTTACTGGTACTCGGCACATGCTGCTTTGCTTGCTGTTCATGCTCGTGCTTGCTTCTCTGTTGCTCCTAGCATGCTCTACACTTGCCATGCTCTACTCGTGCTTGCTCAAGAGCTAACTATGCCATGCTATGCTTGTCTAGGTGTACTTGTGTTGCATCCGTGACACTTGTGTGTGTGCCGGTGATGTCCGTGATATGCTTCGATGCTACCTCTGCAAGCCAATGATCCATTGGATCATTCCTTGCTTGTTGGCTAACCTCTCTGTGTAACTTGGCTTGCTATAATTGCTCCATTTGATCAATTGATTGACAGTGATTGTTTACTGGCTAATACTGTGGCTATATGAATCAATTATCTGGTGATGTCGATGCTCAAGCATCACCTGTGCTCGTTGCTTACTTGTGCTGTTGCTCATCTTAGCTATCTAGACTTGCTCTAGTGGCTATGAATTAAATTGTGTTGCTTAACAGTATGCTACTGTCATGCTTAGCATGAATCTGTGATAAATTCATGCTTGTATTACTTAAATTCTGATGAACTGCTTATGCAGTGATGATTTAAATGACTTGCTTGTATACGAATTTGCTGTTCATGATTCTTTTACAAGCAATTAGAGTCTGAATCCATTTCTGGATAGTGATGTGATCTATTTGGCTTTCTCATAATTGGTGCTAAGTGTGATGTGACCTCAGTAGCCTTGCTACTGATTGGTTGCTCACATGGTTGGTTGGATCTTGTTGGCTACTCATCTTTGCTTGCATATTTGGGGATCATACTAACTATGAATGCCAATATGCTTGCCTGTGAAGAAATCTAGGGTTTCTGATGGTTGCATACTTAGGATTTTCTGTGTAGTCTATATTAGCTGCTATTTATTGTAACTCATCTACTGGTGCTATCTGTGCATCAGATCTTGCTTCATGTGCACAAGATCTGTATCTGGATGGTTTCTATTTTGGTGGCTTTTTAGACTAGCAATGATCCTTGGTGAAAACCAAGTGATGATTCACCCTGTTGAGCATCTGCTCAACCCCATGACTATGTCATGCATATGATGGATTAGATCCATTGGATCTCTTCCAGGAACTAGGTATACCTTGTTCCAGCTCCTAGAAAGAAATGTTTTGTTGATGCAGACTTGGGTTTGTTCACAGCTCTTCACCTCCAGATCTTGGATGATCTTCTAGGTCACCATGATTTCTGGTAGCTTAAGTGGTTGTGTGTGTTGGTTCTGTTCTTGCTCAAGAACTGGATGAACTGAGCTTGTTCTTGCTTCACCCTTACCTGGTGAATCTTTATCTGGTCGACTGGTTATGATTTCTAGGGTTTGTGCCCCTTTTATATGAACCCTGCTTCTATCCCTGTATTGACACACAAGCCTGGCTTGCTTGGTGACTAATCTGTTGCATGGCCTTGCTGTTGCTGCCCAGCACACTTGAGCTGTGTGCTCTCATATGCTGAAACTTGAGCCCACTGCAGCTGCTCAGTTTTGGTCTGCCTGATCCTATCTTGTGCTGTCCTTGGCTTTGGACAAGCACAGGTGTGCTGTGACAGTTTGCACTGTCCAAACTGAATCTTGTGTTATTTGCTAACTGTCCAAACTGAATTTCTAACACTTAGTATCCTGGCTAGCACTTGTGATTTGTTTTGCAGGTTTTGAAGTTGAATATGACCAGAAGATGTTCTTCAAGCATTTAGTCTAGGTTTTAGTTTAGGAAAATCTTGTAATTCTCCTTTTTCATTTCTGTTTATTATTGTACATAAATTCTTGTATCAAGAATATTGTAAAGACTATGTATTCTGTGTTGATGATCAATAAAGCTCAAGTTTTTGTTTATGAGCTTTTGATTTATGTAATGTTTAAATTCTGAATTAAATATTGTATTTAATATTCAATTTGAAATTCAAAGTCATTTGAATTTATAAGTTGTGTTTGAATTATGAGTTCATTATTTATATAACTCAATGCTTATTGTTCAATGTATTAACACTTGTCAAATAAATTCATTCCCCAAATCAACAAGATACAAAAGAGATCATGTCGAAATTTCCCTAACTCACATTGCCTAACCCTAAGTGCAAGATGAGAGAGAACCTCGATCCCTCTTAGGTTTAGTTGCAATGAAGCGCGAAAATTTCCCCCGTTTTGCGATGAAATGCACATCCCATTTCTAAATCTACCCTTCGTTGTTCCTATGTTCTGGGTTATTACAGCCTCTCCCCCTTAACGTAAACTTCGTCCCGAAGTTAAGATTGGTACTCGAACATCTCGGGGTAAGACTTCCTTAATTCTTCTTCCGTCTCCCAAGTTGCTTCTCGCTCAGGATGATGTTGCCATTGCACTTTACAGTATTTGATTGCCCTGTTTCTTAACTTCTTCCATTGTACTTCTAAGATCTTTTCTGGTCTTTCCACATAAGTTAGATCAGATTGCAGTTCTATTTCTTCATATGTGATAGGATCATCCAGGTGCCTTCAAACACTTTCTGAGTTGTGATACATGAAATACATTATGAACTTGACTTAGTTGTGCCGGTAACTCCAACTCAAAAGCTGTTCCTCGATTCTGATTGATTATCTTAAATGGTCCAATATATCGAGGGCTTAACTTTCCTTTCACTCCGAACCTCTTAAGTCCTTTCATTGGGCTAACCTTCAGATAAACCATGTCTCCCACTTTCGGTTCCCAATCTCTTCTCTTTAAGTCAGCGTAACTCTTCTGACGACTCTGAGCTATTTTGAGTCTTTCCCGGATCACCTCGATGACTTCTTGTCTCTCCTTGATGTAGTCCGGTGTAAATTCCTTGTTTTCTCCGGTTTCAAACCAACAAATTGGTGATCTACACTTTCTTCCGTACAATGCTTCGTACGGTGCCATCTGAATACTACTCTGATAACTATTGTTATATGAGAATTCCGCTAAAGGTAAATGATCCTCCCATGAACCTCCAAAGTTTAGAGCACAAGCTCTAAGCATGTCTTCAAGTATCTGATTGGTTCTTTCGGTTTGTCCTCCGGTTTGTGGATGATATGCTGTACTGAAATCCAGCTTGGATCCCAAAGATTCTTGTAGTTGTTTCCGAATGCTGATGTGAAAATTGAACCTCTATCTGAGACTATCTTCTTTGGTACTCCATGCTTACTCACAATCTCCTTCACATATATATCCACAAGCTTTTCTGCAGTATCTTTTGTGTTTACGGCTATGAAGTGAGTGATGACCCACAAGTATAGGGGATCGCAACAGTCTTCGAGGGAAGTATTACCCAATTTATTGATTCGACACAAGGGGAGACAAAGAATACTTGAAAGCCTTAACAGTGGAGTTGTCAATTCAGCTGCACTGGAAACAGAACTTGCTCGCAAGAGTTTATCG
>NC_061510.1:295935102-295973949 GCF_022539505.1 Lolium rigidum | reverse complement strand
CGACTCAACTTTGCTTATCTAAATATGGATGTATCCACACATGTTTTTACTCGAGATACATACACGTCTAAGGAAAGTTGAATCAATTAATTTAGTTCGGAGGGTGTACGATATACGAGAGAGAAGTCGGCCTCGTCTCCGGCCGGCGAGGCTGCCGGAGAGAAGGGGGAGAGGAGCCGGGGAGTGGGAGAGACTCGAGAGAGAAAGAGAAGAGGAAGAAATGAGAGCTCCCCGGGGAAGAACATTATTTTTGTCGTTCTGCTCGTAGCTTGAAACTGAAAATTTCGGCCGCGCGCCAAATCATCCCGCCGCATCCATTCGAAAATCCCGTGACCAGTTTTACCCTTTTAACCCTGGTCCGGAAGCTACAACCCACCGACCATGGAGAGCTCATTCGGTAACAATGAAATATCTTGCCTAGATCCCGAACCCTCCCCACAGGCCCACCCACCCACCAACCATTCGCCCCATTAGCTCAAAAATACTCTCACACGCCAAAGCTCTGACTCTCTACAGTACTAGATATGCTTCGCCGCCGGCATACTCCTCCACAGCGTAGCCTTGATCGTGTTGGCTGTCCACCCACCTGATCCACTCCCCCGCCGCCCTCGCCACCGACGGATCTGCTTCACCGCCGACCTCGCCACCGACGGATCTGCTTCACCGCCGACCTCGCCACCGACGGATCTGCTTCACCGCCGACCTCGCCACCGACGGATCCGCTTCACCGCCGACCTCATCCACAGCGTAGCAATCAACGCCTTTCCTGTCGACGCACCAGATCCTCTCCAACGGAACCGTGTCTAATTCACCGCGCCCCCCCCCCTCCACATAAGCCGATCTATTCCACCGACTACCTCGGCTCAGCGGCTGTATCAACTTCACCGAATCCCTTGCCAGCCAACCAGATCTGCTTCACTAACGCCCGCTTCTACTGAAACAGGGTCGACTCATCGTCTCCCGCGTTCGCCGCCGAATGCAAGTTGCCGCCCCCGTCCAACCCGCCGCAGCTTGGTTAGTACGCTGGCCCGTTAGATCGCGGTGTTTCTTTAGCCATGTTTTGTGTAGTTATTTGCATATCTCATATGCCATTAAATTTCTTGATGTGTTACTTCGCATGAAGTTCGTTTAAATATTGTACAAGTACCAAAGCATTATCCGGTCGCTACCATCCTGTTCATTCTCATCGACACCTGTGTGCATCCACATATTTATAGGGGACCCATTCATTTGCTGCCAACTGTTTTTGTACTGCATGCTATTCCTTTTATAGTCATGCTATGGGCATTTCCAATCTGGTTGTTCTTATACCACGTCATTAGCTCACCGCTAGCCGCTAGCTGTTTTCTCGTGTCTGCTATTCTTTTACTGCTTTTATAATCATGCTATGTGCATTTCCAATCTGCTTGCTCTTATACCTCGTCTTTAGCTTATAGCTATTTTTTTCCATGAATGCTCCTGTCGCACAGCTTGTATAGTTATTGCTGCGTGCATGTCTGGTCTTTGTATTATCGTAGACTAACTTGTCAATGTTATTTTTCCTAGGGATTGATCATGCGAACCACTTATTAGAATATCCAACATTAACAGCGGGGACGCTAGGGAAGGTTGGAATCTGAGTTCTTGGTTGGTAACTTTGGCAGTTTACTTCCGTTATTATCTATAACCTATATGCATTGTTCCTTATGCAAGAGATAAACACTTGGAACCCTGCCATAGCAATGCCATCCATGCTTTACTATGTTTCTGCCTATTTGATATGCTTGTCTTGGAGCAACTGCGAAGGTGATTTGAACCTGACATTTGGTCATTCTTAATGCCAGTTTACTTTATGTGGAAAACCTTGGCATTACCCTACTCTAAATCTGAATGTCTGAAATTCGTATCTCATGCAAAGCAACATCTAGTTGGTTTTAATCTGATATCTGGTAAATATTGGCTTATTCATTTGGCAGCTCAAGTTTTTTGTTATTTGAAACCAGCTGACTTGGTCTTAAATGTGATATCTAAACACAGATTAAGGACAATGGAGCAGGAGGATTAGCATTTCACTTGTGGCTGAACCTAAAATGACAGGCATGTCGACCACGACTAGTGCACGCAAGAGAAGGACCTGCAGCGAGCCAGTATGTTCTGCTACATGCTGTTATCTGATCTCTACATTGCGTAATACATGTTTGAATAGTTAATTGTTGTAACTATTTTTGCAATATTACCAGAATGCAGTTTTAGTGAAGCAGTCATCATTAGAAGATAGTCGCCAAAGCGACCCTGTGCAACATTATGATGTAAGTCTGCTTAGTACAAGTTCCATACATTGTCTTATTTATGCAACTTGTTATTATCTTATATCTACATTGCATAATAAATGTTTGAATAGTTCACTGTTGTAACTATGTTTGCAATATTACTAGAATGCAGTTGTAATGAAGAAGTCCTTAGTAGAAGATAGAGCGCAAAAAGGTTCCGGCGTGAGCCTATGCAACGATATAATGTAAGTCTGCGCTTAGTACTTGTGACTATCTCATATCGACAATGCTTAATACATGTTTGCATAGTTCATCGTTTAACTCTTTTTGCATTATTATCAGAACTAGCACAGTGGCCCTCGCAAATGCGAGGGCATCATCTTTATTTTTCATAGAGAGATGAACATTGTCTTTGTAGTGTCAAAATTATTATGGGAACAAAAAATTTACACTCACATAATTTCATGGCGAGTAATATATTGTGTAGCTACAATTCCTGCTAAATCAATATCACCTGCGTATAAATTATGGTTTTCCTCCTTTATTTGGTGAGCAATTTTAAGGCCATTTCCAAATACAAATGCGCGGTCATCTAATATAACGTGATTTATTTTCCTCTATGTACATCAATTTAGATTATATTTCATTGACTTCACTTCAGTTGGTAGAACTTTATGATCGAAATTATCTGATCGTGTTTTGTCTACTTAGATTGAATTAGCTAGTTGAGTTGAGTGAGACATGTTAAAACAATATACGTGAATACACCGTGGGCATTTGTTTCAAATTCATTTTATCTTGTATTCTGAAAGTAAATTCATGGTGAGAATTTGTGTATATATATGCATAACGTACGCAAATAGGGAAATAGTGAAGGATGGACTACAGCACCGAGTCAGTCTGGAAAAACGAAGTGTGTGATACACATTAAAATTAAGGAGACCACTTTCTCTCACCCGTTTCCTACTTTACACGTATGAGTCCCCAATCCTCACAGTCCAACTTCCGACTATTTGGTTCTCGAACTGTGCTGCCCAAATCTGAAATCTCTGAGGTGAGGCGCTCTCCATAGCCAAATCGCTGCCGTTGTCGACGTTGCTCGTCGCCTAGGACCGGTGCTTGAGGTGCTGCTGTTGGAGGTGGATGTACTTGTGAGCTAGCCCCCGCTAGCCGAGGAAAATTTGACCTCCATCTGGGTTCCTTTCTTTCTTGCGTAGGATCCCCAATCTAGCTTGGTAGCTCCGGCAGCTGTGGGCTTTACGGCCAGGCAGTTCACGGTAAGCATTTTTAGTTTTGCATCGGAGCGTCCGTTGGTCTGAGAGGCTTCAATTTGGAGGAGATCAAGTTGTTGGTGCGTATTGTTGGTTGGATTCGTGAGGACATGGTCCTAAATAGGTATGAGCTGCTCTCAGCTTTCTTTGGTTTTCCAGTGCCTAGGTCTCAAGTTGTTGGTGCGTATTGTTGGTTAGCTTGCAAATTTTTTAGTTCCCAAATACACATAGGTTATTCCATATTTATGTTGATACAAATTAGTACTACTTAATTGTTTGCTGAAGCATGAAAGTATTGTAATTATTAGTGATATGTGTCCATCTAATAAAACCAATATATTGTAATATAGGTATTGTTTGTTAGCAAATGTGGTTTTTGTTAATGCCCCCTCCACTTTTTATCCGGGCTTGGGAGCATCATCGGCAGTGTTAGGCCCCCCACCCCCATTATATTATTTTTTAAACTTTATCCGAAATACAAAGTAAATAGAATTCATCGAGAAAAATTCATTCCATTTAAGATATAAAATACAGCGATGCCGTATAATAATCATGGAATACTCTATAATATAAATTATTAATGTCTATTATGATGAAAACTATGATTCATGTGTAATCTGATATGTACTGTAAGAAAGCATAAGACTGAAGTGTCTAAATTTTTTACTCATTTGGTATGAAAAATCATTAAATACTTATCCATTTTCCGATGCTTCTGTAGGTCGTAGTATTGCATATTTATCCTGCCATTTAGTGTAGACCAATCATGTTTAGTGTAGAACATGTAGATATATAATATAAAGATATTTTAGAGCTAACTTATTTTCATTTACTTATGCTTATCTAAAAGGGCATCAGCATGATATGAAAAGCATTTATTTAGTCCGTACATTCATAAAATTTCTTTATAGACTATTTTCTTGACTGCATCGTCCTCTTTGGGATCATTGTCGTCTACCAATACCCGTAGTCTGTATCTTTTTGTGACTCTTGAGAATGCTACATATAGCTATCCGTGTTTGAACACTTGTTTAGGTAGATATAGTCCTACCATGTTTAGAGAATGCCCTTGGCTTTTGTTTATTGTCATAGCAAAACACACAAAGATAGGATATTGTCTTCTTTTTTAGCAAGAATGGCCACGGTGATTCAGTTAGTGATATGATTATTCTTGAAATATATACCTTGTCACCCACGCGGATCCCTGTTATTATCTGGGCTTCGATGAATCTTTTTCCAATCTGAGTTATTGTCATCCGTGTACCGTTGCATAACCCAGCACTCTAGTTCAGATTACACATTAGCATCACCGGTAGCCCTAGCTTCAGTTGAGCTCATGATTTGGAATTCCAGGAAATTTTAGGCTGTTTAAGCATTCTTTTGATTATAGCATGTCGTCATCTTCACTTAAGGCATCTTCACGTAAGGTTACTGCTTTGCATATAGTGTCACAGCTACAATAAATTTTGTCCTCGCCTTCAGTTGGTCCATGGTATATTCATTAATTTTCCGGACAGTTTCGTTTCATGGACATAAAATTGCTATTTCTTCCAAGAATTCTCAGTCACGGTATTTTTCCCGCTAATTTGGATAGATGCTTTCCGCTATTGTTTTCTTTGGATCATTTCCCTTATTCAATAGTATTTCACTTGGTATTTTAATCCATTCTTCGCCTTCTGGTGATGTGGTTGTTCCATTTCCAATATTGAAGATCCAGTCGGCAAAATCTTTTACTTGTCTTTTCTCTATGTCGCTATCAGTCATGCTCGTTAGTCGCATGTTCTTTGTGAGTTTTAATACTTTGAAGTGTTACCAAAGATAAGACCTTTTAATGGATGCGCCGACTATGTTGTGGCTTCTGCCCTTTGGCGGAATGGGGAGAATTTGGCGGAAATCCCCTCCTATCCATTCCTCGCCTTCTGGTGATGTGGTTGTTCCATTCCCAGTACTGAAGATCCAGTCGACAAAATCTTTTACTTGTCTTTTCTCTATGTCGCTATCAGTCATGCTCGTTAGTCGCATGTTCTTTGTGAGTTTTAATACTTTGAAGTGTTACCAAAGATAAAACCTTTTAATGGATGCACCGACTATGTTGTGCCTTCTGCCCTTCGGTGGAACGGGGATAATTTGGAGGAAGTCACCTCCTAGAACCACTGTCATGCCGCTGAATGGCTTTTGGCTACTGTTCTTATTCCTATGCCTTATTATATCTCTCAGTTCTGTCAAGCACCTCGAAACATATTTTATTTGCCACTCTATCTCGCTATATGTCATGCTAGTTAGTCGCATGTTCTTTGTGAGTTTTAATATTTTGAAATGTTACCAAATATAGGAGCTTTTAATGGATGCGCCGACTATGTTGTGCATGCTGCCCTTTGGCGGAACGGAGAGAATTTGGCGGAAGTCCCCTCCGAGAACTACTGTCATGCCGCCGAATGGCTTTTCGCTACTGTTCTCATTCTTATGCCTTAGTATATCTCTCGGGTTTTTTCAAGGGCCTCGAAACATATCTTATTTGCCATTGGAGCATCATCCCATAGAATTAGTGATTTTTTATTTATTAGCTCTGCCAAGTGTGTTCCTTGCTTGATGTGGCATGTTGACTCTTCTATAAGTATTAGAGATTTACCTGATTTGTGGGATGTGCAGGTTTGGTGCGATGGATGACTGCCAATTCGCCGGATGTTGAGCTGATCTGTGGGAAGTAGGGAGCTGCCAAAAAAAAAAAAACGCTTAACTTGATGCAAGGCCAAAATCGATTGTCAATTTGCCTGATGTTGACGCTGATCTCTAAGAAGCTACAAGGCTAAAAGCATCGACAGACCCAAGATGTATGGATGACTTCCAATTTACCGAAAGCCAACGCTGTATATTGCCGTTTATCTCTGGGAAGTAGGAAGCAGAAATCTGGGATACGTGTATAAGAAGGTCTCTCTTCCCTTGTTGCTCAAATCTGGACGTGATATAATCTGTGTATAAGAGGTCCTCTCTTTCCTTGTTGCTCACGTGTGCTGCTAGCCAGGTGAAAAAAATCTGGACGTGATCTAATTGGACTATTTTTAATTGGACTCTATTTTCCTAGCGTGAGGAGTCGTGGAAGCCTAAGGACTCGTGACATGTTAGTCGCATTGTACAATCTGTTAATTCACGGTGTACATTCTGTTTATTAAATCGTGGCCTTTAAGTATTAGATCTAATGGTTAATATAATTTAAGTGATGTGGGTCAACCTAATGCCTCGAAAAACATCTTGGTCCTCTCTTTCCTTGTTGCTCACGTGTGCTGCTAGCCAGGTGAAAAAAATCTGGACGTGATCTAATTGGACTATTTTTAATTGGACTCTATTTTCCTAGCGTGAGGAGTCGTGGAAGCCTAAGGACTCGTGACATGTTAGTCGCATTGTACAATCTGTTAATTCACGGTGTACATTCTGTTTATTAAATCGTGGCCTTTAAGTATTAGATCTAATTATAAACTATATCAAAGTCGACCCCTTCTGCTGGAAGGGGAGCGATTTGGGCACGGTTGCCTCCACAGTTTTCTCTAATCAGATTTACCCACGTATGCCTTTTTTCCTGTAGCCACACGAGCGATTCAAGGAGATGCGCGAGATTAGTTCATTTTCTTTCCTTTGTAAAATTCACGTTTACCGGAAGGCAGCCGATCGATCCACTATTCACGGGCCGGTTTCCTTCTTTTCCTTCCCTTCTGTTACCTCTAATTTCCGGTAATCCCGGTCTTCACCAATCGTGCCTGATTTTGGGCCTCTGCAGACGTTCTGTTATTGACACGTACCTTTTTACGTGTCCAACTCCCCTCTTCATCCTTTCTTCTGCGCCGCTTTGACTGCATCTAGAAAGCTTCCAGTATCTTCTCTCTTTCCCCACGTTCTTCATCTCCACATCACCACGCCTCCATGCACATGTCGATTTGCCCCGTCGTCCACCTCATGGCCAACTGCGGAAACCGTCCTGCCCCAACCAAGTCGCCCCTTGCCCCACGGCTGCCGGCGGCTCCGAAGGCGACCAGCCCGTTGCCAGCGCTATGGTGCCCATGCGGCAATTCGAGATGCAGAGGAACTCCGTCCGCCTCCACCGCCTTGGGCATGTCATCCGTGCGGGACGCCACACAAAACTGAGGAGGCTTGGCGGAGGAGCTTGCGCAGGCGGCCAAGGGAACCCCAGACGCGGCGGGTGGTGGCACAGGTACACCACTTCACCTATGGCTCATCGAAGTGGTTCTATTCATCAGCATCCCACTCGAGCTTCATTTTTCTGCTGGCCTGTTGTCGCCTTTCATGAGTGTACCTGGGCAGGAGCCCCACTTTGCACTGATTTGCAGTCTTCCATTCTGCATCAAATTCATTGAACAGGAGTTATAAATTTGTTGCGGTACTTCGAGGATGCAAAGGCAGTAAGCAGTGTTTCTGCTTTCAATACAATACAGATTCATGTTTCTTAACTTTTCAGTTTGTTCTTCAGTTTAAACATTCCCCATCTGCATGTCTCATGAAGATAATGTATATGTAGGGCAAGGTTTTCCCTTTTATGCATATTATTGCATTGGTTTCTTTGGTTGTACGGTTGTATGTAGTTTTTAGAGGTCAGCACTTGGATCGATGATTATTACCAGAGGGGTTAATCAGGCATTATTCTTTTGTCAGGCCAAAGTTGATGCTTGGCCTTGGCTCTACTTTTGGTACTCCCTTGCACTGACAGCGGAACCGCTCGGCTCTCCATGTGTGATCACTTCTTCTTAGAGCACTGCGCCGTCAACTACTTTCCGTGCTTGGCAGACTTCACAGCATCTCTTCCGTTCATGATGCAGGTACAACACTTGCAGCTTCATGGCTTCTTTGAGTGTTAATTTTCTATAGGTGTATTGTTTTAAGCTCTTTTCAAATGAGTATATGGTTCTAAACCTTGGAAGTAATATTTGTATTCTGTAGCTTTCATCTTTTACCTATCTATCCCTAGGAGATCAAACATAATGGTTTCCAAGTATCTGAATAGTGTTCTCATATGATGGTAAGTAAATCCTGAAATCTTTGCTATTTGTTAGGTCTAACGGTCTAACTACACATGGTTATGTAAACAATGTTTCATTACGTACGTTTATGGTAACTATTTTCTTTAAAAGATAAAAAATCAAATTCTCCTTTTCGATATGAGAAATTTGACGGTTTATATTTTCCTGCTCTTTAATTAGTCTTACTCTCTCTACGGTACAAGATCCAGTCGATAAGAGTTTTGCGGAGCCCATCTGAAGCGTACAACATAGCCCTAGGTTTGGTCGCCTCTCCCATCATTACATCGGAACATGCTCTAAGGCTAGATTAGATAAAGTGAACTATTATGACCGTACTAGCTAGATTATCCTACCAGCACAGCAAATCCTTATTCAGGTGACTAAGTGGGTGAGAATTCTGGTTCATCGAGGTTAGCAGCATCTCTGTTAACAAATATACTGTAATTGTGGAGAAAGCACGGTGTCTCCATGAAATTACAAGGAGGTACACATATTCCACTGTGCCTAATGTATCTACGACACGTGTGGTCCATCCAGCTGAGTGGTATATTTCACCAGCGTTGATTGACAATGCTGCTACTAAGAAATATTCTTCCATAGTAGTTCTACGTCTTGAGCCCGATTCAGACATGACAGATCTTGAGCATATTTGTGAATTTATTGAATCAAATGTACATGTCTGGGTTCGTGTTAAGCTGCTAAATGACAATGCATTCTTGCTATATACAGTATTGATTAGGATTATCCTTTATGCCACTGTATAAAATTCTTTCTATTTCAATGGAGGACTGGATGGACAGTTGAAGCTTCAGTGCAGATAATTGAACACATACATCCCACTGAAGACTGAACTATAATCAGGTTAACAGATCTTAGCAAGTCAATCATTAAATACAGGTGCACTATGTGGGAAATACATGTGTTGCCTAAGTGTGTTGTGTCTCCACTATCTAGCTATCTTCTTCCTATGTGAATTTCAGAGGTAGAAGAAAGGGGCTGCCAACACTAGGCTCTTATCGATTATGAACCGACTAGAAATCTCCTGGTGTATCATGATATTGTGTTTTCCTTTTGATGGATATTTGTTTCATTTCTGTATGACATAACAGAAGGTGCTCATTTACGTGTTAAATTAAAATGTGTTGGATCTTTTACTTTCCCAGCACAATAATGTTCATTACAATATTAGTCTTATTCCGGAAAAAAAATGTGCTCTCTATGTTCTGCTTCAATGTGCATCAATTTTTTTACTCTGTTAAATCCAAATTCACCAAGTTAACGGAAAAGTCACAGAAGCGACAACCTACATGCTTAATTGCAAGGTAATTTCTCTTGAGTCCATAATGCAATATCATTGTCAACTTCAGGCTGAATTTGTCAGTTCAGAAAGTATAAATTACACCAGATTGAGCAGCGGTTTTGCAATGAACAGACAAAGTAAAAGAATCATAAATCAGAGGAGAAACGAGTGGTGTATGAGTACCAGATTGGCCATACATTTTGATAGCTAAAAAGTTTAGAGTTTAAGAAAAATTGCGAACCTTTAATTTTTTCCTGTTGAATGCTCCGGTCAGCACTCGGTGGCTCGATGCGATGAGATCCCCGCGCCGCGCCGCAGCAAGGCTAGACATCTTGGGCGCCAGTGCGCCACATGGCTCGAGGGCACGCCCGGCCGCCATAGCATGCGCAAATGCCATCTCCACCGCGAGGCTCACCTTCCTAACCCACTGCGGCTGCCACCATGGCGACCCTTGCTGGTACGTGGGCATAGAACTCGCCCCCCGGACACGGGCGTCGTGGTTGCCTCAGCTTGCGTCGTCCTGCTTCTCCCCCGAGCTGCCGCCGCTTATTTTGGATCTAGGTCGTCTGTGACTGTAAGAGAGAGAGAGAGTGAGATACAGAGAGTCACGGGATGGAGCGACCGGCCGGCTGTCCCTCAAGAAAAAAAGAAGAGGTGTTGGTGAAAGGGTTAACACGTTAAAGTACATGCTCAGTTTAATTGTTTACGTGATACTAGGCTGATAGCGCAAGCAGTTGAAGTGATGCACGCTGAGGTAGAGGAAGTGAGACGGGGTGCCGGCGACTGGTGAGGACGCTATGTACTGGTGTGCTAGAGTAGATCCACAATACTTGAATGTTGAATATGGCTACTACCTTTTATCCTGATTTTACTTATATTTGATGATAAATTGACTTGCTAATTCAGATAGAAAAAAGGGACAACATTTAGCTACATCTATGTTCACATAATTTTAGAAATAAATTGTGAACTCTTGCACCAGAGTGATATTGTATATTTTAGTTGTTTTGTATTTTTGGATGCTCAAACGTGTACTCCCTCAAAAGAGTATATTTCCAAAAGGCAAATTATCTCAAAATCATATTTGCACAATATAATAATTTTCATGAAACCAAAAAGTTAAATATGAAAAAAATACATCATGAATCTAATGATACTAATTTGGTGCCATAAATGTGATACCCTTTTGTTTAAATACAATCAAAGAAAACTAACTCTGTTCATGTTAAATTAATAATCTCCGCCATCACGTTTTTCCTATTTATGCAATAATGTCACATCCCTCGGATTCTCTTAGAATTTACTAACAAAGAAGCAACATTTCTTTCAAGGTCTATCCAATTGGCACAAATATTTCTTCAATATACCTAAATATAGAGAAATAGATGAAGAAAAAATTTAATTTATTAATCGGTTCATTACCAGGTTAAAATGCACCCACGGGCGCGGCGTGCCGCCGCGCCTAACTTCCTAGTGGTTAATATAATTTAAGTGATGTGGGTCAACCTAATGCCTCGAAAAACATCTTTATTTTGCTTTTAGTATATAATAGATGCAGTTCTGATGAAGCAATCTTCATTAGAAGAGAGGCCCACAAAAAGTTCTGATCTTTGTTCTGATGCATCCTCTC
The DNA here is from genome assembly GCF_022539505.1 of Lolium rigidum. Lineage (NCBI taxonomy): Eukaryota > Viridiplantae > Streptophyta > Magnoliopsida > Poales > Poaceae > Lolium > Lolium rigidum. The sequence continues at coordinate 295,962,472 of NC_061510.1, read as the reverse complement.
ATAGCCGTCAACCTAGACCATTCTTTTCATCAAACAGTGAACATCTCAAGGTTGTACTTTATAAAAGACATGGTATTGCTGCTTTAAGGTCTGTAGCTGATATGTTGACCAAGAGTACACAAGATTCAATCAAGGCGATTGCCAAATGTCAACGTGTTATTGATGATGCTAATAGAAGTCCTCAATGATTCTATGTAATTTTTTCTATTTGGGCACATTAATTGCCTTGTAATTTTCCTAGTTATTTTATTTGTGTATGTAATTGTGTGTATCATTGATATCAGATTTTAGGCTCATGAAATTTAATGCAAGTTGACTAGTCAAACAACCAGGGTCCTTTAACAGATTGGGCCGGCCCATTAACAGTAGTGTGGGACCCACTTACATTTTGGGCCGGCTCACTTACTTACTGTGCCGGCCGTTAACAGGAAAGTGGGACCCACTGTGCTTTTGGCCCGCCCATCTGTCTTGTTGGGCCGGCCCACTTGCTACATGATGGACCCCACATACTAAATGGGCCGGCCCTTTAAGAGGAAAGTGGGACCCACCTGTGTTTTTGGCCCGGCCCACTAGCGTGTTGGGCCGACCCACTTGCTATATGGTGGACCCACATACTAAATGGGCCGGCCCTTTAAGCCGGAAAGTGGGACCCACTGTGCTTTCGGCCGGCCCACTATCTTGTTGGGCCGGCCCACATGCTATATGGTGGACCCCACATACTAAATGGGCCGGCCCTTTAACCGGAAAGTGGGACCCACTGTGTTTTTGGCCCGCCCACTATCTTGTTGGGCCGGCCCACTTGCTATATGGTGGACCCCACATACTAAATGGGTCGGCCCATTAACGTGAAAGTGGGACCCACCTGTGCTTTTGGCCCGACCCATCGGCTTGGTGGGCCGGCCCATTTGATCTAATGTGGACCCCACGTACTAAATGGGCCGGCCCGATAGCGGAAAGTGGGACCCACATGCTAATTGGGCCGGCCCAGTAACTTCTTGGGCCGGCCCACTTGCTTTAAGGTGGACCCTACTTGGTAAATGGGCCGGCCGATAACGGAAAGTGGGTCCCACATGTTTTTGGGCCGGCCCTTTTGCTCGTTGACCGGTCAAACGAGTGCATTCGGCCCGGCCCACATGCTTAGTGGGCCGGCCCATTAATGTTTTGACCGATCAACCTTAGAGGTTAGGCCCGGCCCACGTAACTAATGGACCAGCCCAGCTATATAGTTGACCGGTCAAACTAAGTCAGCTGGCCCGGCCCGCAAACTTAATGGGCCGGCCCGCTTAAGACGTGGCAAGCCTCGTGTGGGCCTACCATCTACCACGGGGTTTCAGCCGGTTAACGCTGTTAGCCGCGTTAACGGCGTCCGCCACGTGTCGGTTGCATGACGTCGGCTAGTCAACGGGCTCCGGAAACATTTACGCAACGGTCCGATTTTCCGTGGCGGAAGGGCGCCCAAGCGCGACGGACCGAAAAACCGTCGTAGGACTTTGCCTGACGCACTTTAGACAACAGAACCCATATCGTCGGGTTAGGCCCATAGGCGACGAAAAATACCCCTTAGCGGACGATTTTGAGACGTTGTCTATCAGAACTTTTCTTGTAGTGTGAGTAACTCTTATGCAAGACTTATTGATGCTTGTCTTGAAAGTATTATTCATGAAAAGTCTTTGCTATATGATTCATTTGTTTACTCATTGTCTTCACCATTGCTTCGAATCGCTGCATTCATCTCATATGCTTTACAATAGTATTGATCAAGATTATGATAGCATGTCACTTCGTAAATTATCTTTGTTATCGTTTACCTACTCGAGGGCGAGTAGGAACTAAGCTTGGGGATGCTTGATACGTCTCAAACGTATCTATAATTTCTTATGTTCCATGCTACTTTTATGATGATACTCACATGTTTTATACACATTATATGTCATTATTATGCATTTTCCGACACTAACCTATTGACGAGATGCCGAAGAGCCGATTCTTGTTTTTCGCTATTTTTGGTTTCGTAAATCCTACAAAGGAAATATTCTCGGAATTGGACGAAATCAACGCCCAGGGTATTATTTTTCCACGAAACTTCCAGAAGACCGAAAGGATTACGAAGTGGGGCGACGAGGCGCCGCCACGCCAGGGCTGGGCCCGCGCCGCCCTGTTGTGTGGGGCCCTCGTGTCGCCCCTAAACCTACCCTTCCGCCTACTTAAAGCCTTCGTCGCGAAAACCCCAGTACCGAGAGCCACGATACGGAAAACCTTCCGCAGACGCCGCCGCCGCCAATCCCATCTCGAGGGATTCAGGAGATCGCCTCCGGCACCCTGCCGGAGAGGGGAATCATCTCCCGGAGGTCTCTTCATCACCATGATCGCCTCCGGATCGATGCGTGAGTAGTTCACCCCTGCACTATGGGTCCATAGTAGTAGCTAGATGGTTGTCTTCTCCTCATTGTGCTATTATGTTAGATCTTGTGAGCTGCCTATCATGATCAAGATCATCTATTTGTAATGCTACATGTTGTGTTTGTTGGGATCCGATGAATATTGAATACTATGTCAAGTTGATTATCAATCTATCATATATGTTGTTTATGTTCTTGCATGCTCTCCTTTGCTAGTAGAGGCTCTGGCCAAGTTGATACTTGTGACTCCAAGAGGGAGTATTTATGCTCGATAGTGGGTTCATGCCTCCATTGAATCTGGGACAGTGACTGTCACAACCCACTGTTCAAACCCTGCATATTTTCTAGCTTTAAAAATTTGGGCCAACAAAAACTTTTATATACCTTGCTACCTAGTGTGCATAGCTTGTAGTTTTGATTAGGAATGTTAGAAGTGTGTGTTAATAAACAACTTCTCACACTAAAACCCTTAGTCACAAGTTTGTGTACCAAAAATTAAAAGAAGAAAAACACTTCATGACATCACTAGTGAGGCACCCACATCCAACTTCTCCTCTTAGAACAATTTTCCTCTTAATCAAAAACTTGGGTGCATGAGTGCATGCAACCACAAGACACCCTTTTTCTCTCCATGCACCATGCCCCTCTCTTTTTCTCTCTCCATGGGGGAAAAACCCTAGGAAGGGGGAACACTTCCCCCTCTCTTTTCTTTGCATGTGGCCGGGGCCATGTGACCATCCTTTTTCCTTCACCACCCCCTCTCTTACCCCTCCCTCTTTTCTTCCCTTGAGCATGGCCGAGTTTGGGAGGCCATGTCCCTCTCTTATGGCCGGCACTTGGTGCCTACTCCCCACCCCTCAAGCCCACCTCAATCTGGCCCGCAACCCACCTCCCTTGGACCCTCCCTGCCCCTCTCCACGAGCCCAAAAACGTGCACCAGCCCACTCACCAGGAGGCCGTTGGTCCAGGGACGTGCACGCCCTGGAAAAACCTCCCGCGCACGCGCGCAGACGCCGCGACAGGACGTCGCCTCGATCTCCCTCCCTCTGCCTCGTGAACACGCGCGCTGCCTCGGACTCCCTCCCTGCTGACGCCATCGGCCCGACGTCATCACGGCCCCACGTGATGACGCCAGCCCTCGCGCTCCGGTTGGCCGGCGCCACCGCCCAGCCCCGCCGGTTGCCCTCCTCCGCCCCTATATAAACCCCTCCCGCACCACACTCCTCCCTCACACCTCTCCCGTTCACTCCTCCCACCTCCACAGTCCCTCCCTGAGAGCGCCCAGGGCGCTGCTCGGGGCTGCACCTCGCCAGAGCCCTGCTGATGGCGTGTATTTCACACGTTCGTTGGGCAACCCCAAGAGGAAGGTATGATGAGCACAGCAGCAAGTTTTCCCTCAGAAAGAAACCAAGGTTTATCGAACCAGGAGGAGCCAAGAAGCACGTTGAAGGTTGATGGCGGCGGGATGTAGTGCGGCGCAACACCGGAGATTCCGGCGCCAACGTGGAACCCGCACAACACAACCAAAGTACTTTGCCCCAACGAAACAGTGAGGTTGTCAATCTCACCGGCTTGCTGTAACAAAGGATTAACCGTATTGTGTGGAAGATGATTGTTTGCAGAGAAAATAGTAAAAACAAGTATTGCAGCAGATTGTATTTCAGTAAAGAGAATTGGACCGGGGTCCACAGTTCACTAGAGGTGTCTCTCCCATAAGACGAACAAAGCATGTTGGGTGAACAAATTACGCTTGGGCAATTGACAAATAAAGAGAGCATGACCATGCACATACATATCATGATGAGTATAGTGAGATTTAATTGGGCATTACGACAAAGTACATAGACCGCCATCCAACCGCATCTATGCCTAAAAAGTCCACCTTCGAGTTATCATCCGAACCCCTCCAAGTATTAAGTTGCAAAGCAACGAGACAATTGCATTAAGTATGGTGCGTAATGTAATCAACAACTACATCCTTAGACATAGCATCAATGTTTTATCCCTAGTGGCAACAAGACAACACAACCTTAGAACTTTCGTCACTCGTCCCGTGTGTCAATGCGGCATGAACCCACTATCGAGCATAAGTACTCCCTCTTGGAGTTAAAAGCATCTACTTGGCCAGAGCATCTACTAATAACGGAGAGCATGCAAGATCATAAACAACACATGAATAACTTTGATAATCAACATAACAAGTATTCTCTATTCATCGGATCCCAACAAACGCAACATATAGAATTACGGATAGATGATCTTGATCATGTTAGGCAGCTCACAAGATCCGACAATGATAGCACAATGGGGAGAAGACAACCATCTAGCTACCGCTATGGACCCATAGTCCAGGGGTAGACTACTCACTCATCACTCCGGAGGCGACCATGGCGGTGTAGAGTCCTCCGGGAGATGATTCCCCTCTCCGGCAGGGTGCCGGAGGCGATCTCCAGGATCCCCCGAGATGGGATCGGCGGCGACGGCGTCTCGCAATGTTTTCCGTATCGTGGCTCTCGGTACTGGGGGTTTCGTCACGGAGGCTATTTGTAGGCGGAAGGGCAAGTCAAGAGGCGGCACGGGGGGCCCACACCACAGGGCCGCGCGTCCAAGGGGGGCCGCGCCGCCCTAGGGTTTGGCTCCCCGTGGCCCCTCTTCGTCTCGTCTTCGGTCTTCCGGAAGCTTCGTGAGAAAATAGGCCTCCGGGCTTTTATTTCGTCCAATTCCGAGAATATTTCTTTACTAGGATTTCTGAAACCAAAAACAGCAGAAAACAACAACCGGCACTTCGGCATCTTGTTAATAGGTTAGTTCCAGTAAAATGCACGAATATGACATAAAGTGTGCATAAAACATGTAGATAACATCAATAATGTGGCATGGAACACAAGAAATTATCGATACGTTGGAGACGTATCAGCATCCCCAAGCTTAGTTCTCGCTCGTCCCGAGCAGGTAAAACGATAACAAAGATAATTTCTGGAGTGACATGCCATCATAAACTTGATCATACTATTTGTAAAGCATATGTAGTGAATGCAGCGATCAAAACAATGTGTATGACATGTGTAAACAAGTGAATCATAAAGCAAAGACTTTTCATGAATAGCACTTCAAGACAAGCATCAATAAGTCTTGCATAAGAGTTAACTCATAAAGCAATAATTCAAAGTAAAGGTATTGAAGCAACACAAAAGAAGATTAAGTTTCAGCGGTTGCTTTCAACTTGTAACATGTATATCTCATGGATATTGTCAACATAGAGTAATATAATAAGTGCAATAAGCAAGTATGTAAGAATCAATGCACAGTTCACACAAGTGTTTGCTTCTTGAGGTGGAGAGAAATAGGTGAACTGACTCAACATTGAAAGTAAAAGAATGGTCCTCATAGAGGAAAAGCATCGATTGCTATATTTGTGCTAGAGCTTTGATTTTGAAAACATGAAACAATTTTGTCAACGGTAGTAATAAAGCATATGCATCATGTAAATTATATCTTATAAGTTGCAAGCCTCATGCATAGTGTACTAATAGTGCTCGCACCTTGTCCTAATTAGCTTGGACTACCCGGATTATCACCGCAATACATATGCTTTAACCAAGTTTCACAAAGGGGTACCTCTATGCCGCCCGTACAAAGGTCTAAGGAGAAAGCTCGCATTTGGATTTCTCGCTTTTGATTATTCTCAACTTAGACATCCATACCGGGACAACATAGACAACGGATAATGGACTCCTCTTTTAATGCTTTAAGCATTTGACAACAATTAATTCTTTTCTCATTAGAGATTTGAGGATATTTGTCCAAAACTCGAAACTTCCACCATGAATCATGGCTTTAGTTAGCGGCCCAATGTTCTTCTCTCACAATATGCATGCTCAAACCATTCAACTCAGTGTAGATCGCCCTTACTTCGTACAAGACGAACATGCATAGCAACTCACATGAAATTCAACAATGAGTTGATGGCGTTCCCCAGTAAACATGGTTATCGCTCAACAAGCAACTTAATAAGAGATAAAGTGCATAATTACATATTCAATACCACAATAGTTTTTAAGCTATTTGTCCCATGAGCTATATATTGCGAAGGTGAATGATGGAATTTTAAAGGTAGCACTCAAGCAATTTACTTTGGAATGGCGGGAAAAACCATGTAGTATAGGTAGGTATGGTGGACACAAATGGCATAGTGGTTGGCTCAAGTATTTTGGATGCATGAGAAGTATTCCCTCTCGATACAAGGTTTAGGCTAGCAAGGCTTATTTGAAACAAACACAAGGATGAACCGGTGCAGCAAAACTCACATAAAAGACATATTGTAAGCATTATAAGACTCTACACCGTCTTCCTTGTTGTTCAAACTCAATACTAGAAATTATCTAGACCTTAGAGAAACCAAATATGCAAACCAAATTTTAGCATGCTCTATGTATTTCTTCATTAATGGGTGCAAAGCATATGATGCAAGAGCTTAAACATGAGCACAACAATTGCCAAGTATCACATTACCCAAGACATTTATAGCAATTACTACATGTATCATTTTCCAATTCCAACCATATAACAATTTAACGAAGGAGAAACTTCGCCATGAATACTATGAGTAGAAACCAAGGACATATTTGTCCATATGCTACAGCGGAGCGTGTATCTCTCCCATAAAGTGAATGCTAGGATCCATTTTATTCAAACAAAACAAAAACAAAAACAAACCGACGCTCCAAGAAAAAGCACATAAGATGTGGCCGAATAAAAATGTAGTTTCGAGGGAGGAACCTGATAATTTGTCGATGAAGAAGGGGATGCCTTGGGCATCGCCAAGCTTAGACGCTTGAGTCTTCTTGATATATGCAGGGGTGAACCACCGGGTGCATCCCCAAGCTTAGAGCTTTCACTCTCCTTGATCATGTTGCATCATACTCCTCTCTTGATCCTTGAAAACTTCCTCCACACCAAACTCGAAACAACTCATTAGAGGGTTAGTGCACAATATAAATTGACATATTCAGAGGTGACACAATCATTCTTAACACTTCTGGACATTGCATAATGCTACTGGACATTAGTGGATCAAAGAAATTCATCCAACATAGCGAAAGAGGCAATGCGAAATAAAAGGCAGAATCTGTCAAAACAGAACAGTTCGTATTGACGAATTTTAAAATGGCACCAGACTTGCTCAAATGAAAATGCTCAAATTGAATGAAAGTTGCGTACATATCTGAGGATCATGCACGTAAATTGGAATAATTTTCTGAGCTTCCTGCAGGGCAGTGGGCTCAGATTCGTGACAGCAAAGAAATCTGGAACTGCGCAGTAATCCAAATCTAGTACTTACTTTTCTATCAACGGCTTAACTTGGCACAACAAAACTCAAAACTAAGATAAGGAGAGGTTGCTACAGTAGTAAACAACTTCCAAGACACAAAATAAAAACAAAGTACTGTAGGTAAAAACATGGGTTGTCTCCCATAAGCGCTTCTTTAACGCCTTTCAGCCTAGGCGCGTAAAGTGTGTATCAAGTATTATCGAAGGGTGGTGCATCAACATTACCTTGGGCTTTACCCTTACCTTTCTTATTGTTTTTCTTTCCCTTTGGTTTAGGAAATATACGAGTTTCTCCCGGTATAGAGGTGAATTTCAAAGTGCCTTCTCCAACATCAATGATCGCTCCCAATAGTTTCAGCAGGGATCTTCCGAGTGTGAGTTTTCCTGTTTCAACAACAAGATAATCAATAGATATTGTTCTTCCACAAATAGTTGTATGCACACCTGCGGCTATTCCTTTAGGGATTATAGTAGAGTTATCAATGAGAGTTATCTTTTCTCCTCCTTCCTCAACTCCCCAAAGTTTCAAAGATTTATAAATACTTTCAGGCATAAGGCAAAATTCATACATAATATCACAAGAGGGCATGGAGGGTTCGATCACCGATAACAATTTTAACGAAGGATCCCACAATGAGAGTTTAGAGTTCACTAAGACTTGTTCAAGACGATTACGAACGTGGCAATAGTTATCATTCAAGCGAGATGTACTTATCTCCGCAGTATTTAATCTACTATATATGCTAGCGAGGACTCGAATCAAAGTTATTAGCTGAATCATATGATGCAACCAACTTCTTTATGGCATTAAAAGCTTGATCCCCATTGCAATGAAGGAAATCTCCTCCCACTAAAGTATCCAAAGCATATCTATAGCGAACCATAAGACCAAAATAAAAATTACTAAGGAGCAAACTTAGAGTCATTTGAGGTTCAGCTTCACGATAAGAAGTAAAAATTCTAGACCAAGCATCCTTAAAACTCTCCTCATCCCCTTGTTTAAAAGTGAAGACTAATTCTTCAGAGCGAAGAAGTAACAGAGTTCGTAGCTAGACATGGTAACAAAAGTAACTAATTTTTTTTGTATTTTTAATATAGAGTGCAAGACAATAAAGTAAACTAGATAAAGTAAATGCAAGTAAACTAATTTTTTTGTATTTTTAATATAGAGTGCAAGACAATAAATAAAGTAAAACTAGCAACTAATTTTTTTGTATTTTGATTTAGTGCAGCAAACAAAGTAGTAAATAAAATAAAGCAAGACAAAAACAAAGTAAAGAGATTGAGAAGTGGAGACTCCCCTTGCAGCGTGTCTTGATCTCCCCGCAACGGCGCTCGTAAAATATGCTTGATGGCGTGTATTTCACACGTTCGTTGGGCAACCCCAAGAGGAAGGTATGATGAGCACAAGCAGCAAGTTTTCCCTCGAAAGAAACCAAGGTTTATCGAACCAGGAGGAGCCAAGAAGCACGTTGAAGGTTGATGGCGGCGGGATGTAGTGCGGCGCAACACCGTAGATTCCGGCGCCAACGTGGAACCCGCACAACACAACCAAAGTACTTTGCCCCAACGAAACAAGGTGAGGTTGTCAATCTCACCGGCTTGCCGTAACAAAGGATTAACCGTATTGTGTGGAAGATGATTGTTTGCAGAGAAAATAGTAAAAACAAGTATTGCAGCAGATTGTATTTCAAGAAAGAGAATTGGACCGGGGTCCACAGCTCACTAGAGGTGTCTCTCCCATAAGACGAACAAGCATGTTGGGTGAACAAATTACAGCTTGGGCAATTGACAAATAAAGAGAGCATGACCATGCACATACATATCATGATGAGTATAGTGAGATTTAATTGGGCATTACGACAAAGTACATAGACCGCCATCCAACCGCATCTATGCCTAAAAAGTCCACCTTCGAGGTTATCATCCGAACCCCCTCCAGCATTAAGTTGCAAAGCAACAGTACAATTGCATTAAGTATGGTGCGTAATGTAATCAACAACTACATCCTTAGACATAGCATCAATGTTTTATCCCTAGTGGCAACAAGCACAACACAACCTTAGAACTTTCTGTCACCGTCCCGGTGTCAATGCAGCATGAACCCACTATCGAGCATAAGTACTCCCTCTTGGAGTTAAAAGCATCTACTTGGCCGGAGCATCTACTAATAACGGAGAGCATGCAAGATCATAAACAACACATGAATAACTTTGATAATCAACATAACAAGTATTCTCTATTCATCTGGATCCCAACAAACGCAACATATAGAATTACGGATAGATGATCTTGATCATGTTAGGCAGCTCACAAGATCCGACAATGATAGCACAATGGGGAGAAGACAACCATCTAGCTACCGCTATGGACCCATAGTCCAGGGGTAGACTACTCACTCATCACTCCGGAGGCGACCATGGCGGTGTAGAGTCCTCCGGGAGATGATTCCCTCTCCCGGCAGGTGCCGGAGGCGATCTCCAGGATCCCCCGAGATGGGATCGGCGGCGACGGCGTCTCGGCAATGTTTTCCGTATCGTGGCTCTCGCATCGGGGGTTTCGTCACGGAGGCTATTTGTAGGCGGAAGGGCAAGTCAAGAGGCGGCACGGGGGCCCACACCACAGGGCCGCGCGGCCAAGGGGGGCCGCGCCGCCCTAGGGTTTGGCTCCCCCGTGGCCCCTCTTCGTCTCGTCTTCGGTCTTCCGGAAGCTTCGTGAGAAAATAGGCCTCCGGGCTTTTATTTCGTCCAATTCCGAGAATATTTCTTTACTAGGATTTCGAAACCAAAAACAAGCAGAAACAAAGAATCGGCACTTCGGCATCTTGTTAATAGGTTAGTTCCGTAAAATGCACGAATATGACATAAAGTGTGCATAAAACATGTAGATAACATCAATAATGTGGCATGGAACACAAGAAATTATCGATACGTTGGAGACGTATCAGCATCCCCAAGCTTAGTTCTCGCTCGTCCCGAGCAGGTAAAACGATAACAAAGATAATTTCTGGAGTGACATGCCATCATAAACTTGATCATACTATTTGTAAAGCATATGTAGTGAATGCAGCGATCAAAACAATGTGTATGACATGAGTAAACAAGTGAATCATAAAGCAAAGACTTTTCATGAATAGCACTTCAAGACAAGCATCAATAAGTCTTGCATAAGAGTTAACTCATAAAGCAATAATTCAAAGTAAAGGTATTGAAGCAACACAAAAGAAGATTAAGTTTCAGCAGGTTGCTTTCAACTTGTAACATGTATATCTCATGGATATTGTCAACATAGAGTAATATAATAAGTGCAATAAGCAAGTATGTAAGAATCAATGCACAGCTTCACACAAGTGTTTGCTTCTTGAGGTGGAGAGAAATAGGTGAACCGACTCAACATTGAAAGTAAAAGAATGGTCCTCATAGAGGAAAAGCATCGATTGCTATATTTGTGCTAGAGCTTTGATTTTGAAAACATGAAACAATTTTGTCAACGGTAGTAATAAAGCATATGCATCATGTAAATTATATCTTATAAGTTGCAAGCCTCATGCATAGTGTACTAATAGTGCTCGCTCGCCGGACGTCGCCGCCCCAAGCCCTGCTGCCGGACGCCGTGACGGGGGAGGTACTGCCGGGAGCCAAGACGAAGGAGGAGACGCCACCAAGCCTGACCGCCCGTTCCGCGACGCCGCCGACCCGCCTCGACCTCGCCGCCGTGCCCTAGCCATCTCCGGTGAGTTTCCCGGCCGCCGCCCTCTTCTTCTCTGCCAGACGCGGCCGCCGATCGTGCCCCGCGCTCGCGTGGAGGAGACGATGGCCATGGGCCATCGGATCCCCATCCGACGCCTGCATGGGCCATGCGAGCCGGTGGCCATGCACAGCCTGGCCCACCCCGGGCCCTCCCCTTTTCTTTTTGTTTTTCTTCCTTTTTCTTCTCTGCCCGCATGGCAATTCTCCTGGGCCGGCCCGTTTCACTCACAGCGCGGCCCAGCTCCTTTCCCGCCCGTTTCCCGTTTAAACAATTGTTTAACTTTTTCTGTTTTTGAATATAAAACCAGTGAACCAAATTGATTATAACTTGAGATCTACAATTCGAAATTCAATGAAACCAACTGCGTTAGAACCAGATTTTCAATATCTTTCACATGCCACTGGCCTCACATTTTTAGGATTTTTATACGAATTTTAGTGTAATAAACTTGCTCTATGTATTCTGCACACTCCACAAAAATCCTAAAATCATAGAATTAATATTTTTGACTGATTCCAATTGTGTTAATCTTGTTTTATTGTTGACCATCTGAGAAAAATAATATTGGTCCCTGTTAAGACTAATTCTGGATCGTTTATAAAAATGTTATGTCACATGAAATGTTGTCCATTTGAACACTTGTTCTTTTTAATTGATGTCCACCTCAACCCTTTTTCCATCATAAATTTGGCCAAATCATGTTTTCACTTTAATACAACATATACCCCTGCATGCTTTGTCATATTCTCTCAAAACTTGATTCTTGAGTTATGTGTTGATTGTATGTTGCCCTTTTTAATTTCGCGACGCTAGATACGAACGTGGGAGAAGCCGAAGGAGAGGATTTTGGAGAAGGTGTTGAAGAAGACCAGGGACTAGCCAGCCAAGGCAAGCCATTTACTTTGATCCATTGTTCTCTATATTCTTGCTTGAGATCTTGCCATCCTTTGGTCTTTTGATTTCTTGTGTTCCATGGGTTTGGTTATTTTGTTTCTTTACATACTTGCCACCAAGTGTGTAAGGTTCTCTTTGTTACCTTGCGTACTTTCTCTAAGTATGCAAATTACATTCATCGCCATTTGACACCTACAACTCCAATAATAATATGGGTTAACATTATTAATATTGCTCCAATTTTTGGATTATCTCCATTCATGCTCAATGTGAGTATGGATGTCTTGACACCCTTCTTAGTATGATGGCAACCTTTGTGCCATTATGCGTCATAGTTCACTCATAAAACTTTAGGATGGGAAAACCCTCAAGGTTTTACCTTGTTGTAAAAGTTTTTTGAAAAACCTTGGGAAGAAATTGTCTTGCCCATGTGTGATTTCCAAAATGAAAGTTTAAGAAAGGGAGTAACTTGGTGGTTATGGTGAAAAAGCTATGTCGGTAACTTGGTTTTTGGAAAAACAACACATGGTTCTATGTATTCGCCCGGAACAACCTTCTAGCGCAACCACAATATCCAAAGTGGGCACGGGCTTAGTCCGTAGTTTGTTGAATTTAACGTGAGATACCTTCACCACTCTCTAGGAGGGTCACGATGACCTCTGACACCGGGTTGCGCTCCGAAGGAGGCAATACACCGCATTAACTTGCAGCCGGACGATTACCGAGGGTCTTCCGTCGTGGCGCCGAGCTACGCTCAAAAAGGAGGTATGCTGCCGGGGTGCCGAGAAGGGTTAAGCCCGCAGGAAGGGCTCATGTTAAGGGAGACAGAGCGAAAGACTATGACCGATTATCCGAGTCTCGCATACTTTCGTATGACGATCCGGGGATGATCCCGGCGGATTTATCGGTTCTTGTGGGGAAAGTGCGCAAACTCTGCAGAGTCAAATCTATTCGAATAGCCGCGTCCGCTGGTCATGGACAGTTGGGATGGCCGTTGCTTAGCTGTGTTGAGTTTTGTTTTAAGGAAGGATTTACAAGAAAAGAAAGTGTTTTCTGGAAGTACTTAGAGTACTGGAAATATGGTGGTGACCATAATGAGATGGTCGGAAAGGAAATAAAATGTGGGTCTACCCTTCCTAAGTGTTTTATGTAGTGAAGGATCTTCTTAAATTAAATCATGTAGGGATGTCTTAGGGAAAATTCTATGAGTGTCTCCTTCAATTCAGAAGTTGAGATGCTATCTCCACCAAAACACTTCTTCTCTTCTACATGCCATATTCTTAACTAAAAACAGATGTTCCCTCTTGACCTCCTAGTTTAGTCTTGGTATCTTGTTTCGTTGCTATGTTTCATTTTAAATGGTTTGCGAGTACAATTCAAAAATGTACTCACGGCTTTGTCCCTGGCTATCTACTTGGCCAGACTATGAGGAGGATTTTGAAGATGATGGAGGTTATCAGGACGACTATGCGACTTAGGACGTTTCCCCGGTCAGCTGCCTGTAGGGTTTAAGGCATGACTTGGGCCCGACGAAGTTGATTGTATCCGCTGCACTTTGATGTTTGATTTCAGCCCGAGGAGGCCATTTATGTAAGACTTGGTCGTGAGACCGTTTGTAAGACTATTTATTATTCGGTACTATGTAATGGATGTTGTAACTCTGTTTATCAGTTCGGTTATGTGCTCATGTTACACTGATCATGGGATCATGAGTGAATGCATAACGGGTATTCCGGACAGTTGGTCCGGGGTGCCACAGTGACAGAAAGTTCTAAGGTTGTGGATGTGCTGTTGCCACTAGGGATAAAACATCGATGCTTTGTCTAAGGATATTTGTGTTGATTACATTACGCACCATACTTAATGCAATTGTCTGTTGTTTGCAACTTAATACTGGAAGGGGTTCGGATGATAACCTGAAGGTGGACTTTTTAGGCATAGATGCATGCTGGATAGTGATGGCGTGTAACTCACACGTTCGTTGGGAACCCCAAGAGGAAGGTATGATGCGCACAATAGCAAGTTTTCCCTCAGAAAGAAACCAAGGTTTATCGAACCAGGAGGAGCCAAGAAGCACGTTGAAGGTTGATGGCGGCGGGATGTAGTGCGGCGCAACACCAGAGATTCCGGCGCCAACGTGGAACCTGCACAACACAACCAAAGTACTTTCCCCAACGAAACAAGTGAGGTTGTCAATCTCACCGGCTTGCTGTAACAAAGGATTAACCGTATTGTGTGGAAGATGATTGTTTGCAGAGAAAACAAGTAAAAACAAGTATTGCAGACAGATTTGTATTTCAAGATAAAAGAATGGACCGGGGTCCACAGCTCACTAGAGGTGTCTCTCCCATAAGATAAAAGCATGTTGGGTGAACAAATTACAGTCGGGCAATTGACAAATAGAGAGGGCATAACAATGCACATACATGTCATGATAAGTACGAGTGAGATTTAATTGGGCACTACGACAAAGTACATAGACCGCCATCCAACCGCATCTATGCCTAAAAAGTCCACCTTCAGAGTTATCATCCGAACCCCTCCAAGTATTAAGTTGCAAAGCAACAGACAATTGCATTAAGTATGGTGCATAATGTAATCAACAACTACATCCTTAGACATAGCATCAATATTTTATCCCTAGTGGCAACATCACAACACAACCTTAGGGGTTTCTGTCACTCCCCCAGATATCAATGCAGGCATGAACCCACTATCGAGCATAAATACTCCCTCTTGGAGTTAAGAGCAAAAACTTGGCCAGAGCCTCTACTAATAATGGAGAGCATGCAAGATCATAAACAACACATAGGTAATAACTAGATAATTAACATAACATGGTATTCTCTATCCATCGGATCCCGACAAACACAACATAGAGTATTACAGATAGATGATCTTGATCATGTTAGGCAGCTCACAAGATCCAACAATGAAGCACAATGAGGAGAAGACAACCATCTAGCTACCGCTATGGACCCATAGTCCAGGGGTGAACTACTCACTCATCACTCCGGAGGCGACCATGGCGGTGAAGAGTCCTCCGGGAGATGAATCCCCTCTCCGGCGGTGGTGCCGGAGGAGATCTCCGTAATCCCCCGAGATGGGATTGGCGGCGGCGGCGTCTCAGTAAGGTTTTCCGTATCGTGGTTCTTCGCATCAGAGGTTTCGCGACGGAGGCTTTAAGTAGGCGGAAGGGCAACGTGGGGGGCCACACGAGGGCCCCACACCACAGGTCGGCGCGGCCAAGGCCTGGGCCGCGCCGCCCTATGGTGGCGGCCCCTTGTGGCCCCACTTCGACTCCTCTTCGGTCTTCTGGAAGCTTCGTGGCAAAATAGGACCCTGGGTTTTGATTTCGTCCAATTCCGAGAATATTTCGTTACTAGGATTTCTGAAACCAAAAACAGCAGAAAACAAAACAGCAACTGGCTCTTCGGCATCTTGTTAATAGGTTAGTTCCAGAAAATGCACGAATATGACATAAAGTGTGCATAAAACATGTTGATATCATCAATAATGTGGCATGGAACATAAGAAATTATCGATACGTCGGAGACGTATCAGCATCCCCAAGCTTAGTTCTGCTCGTCCCGAGCAGGTAAAATGATAACAAAGATAATTTCTGAAGTGACATGCCATCATAACCTTGATCATACTATTTGTAAACATATGTAATGAATGCAGCGATCAAAACAATGGTAATGACATGAGTAAACAAGTGAATCATAAAGCAAAGACTTTCATGAATAGTACTTCAAGACAAGCATCAATAAGTCTTGCATAAGAGTTAACTCATAAAGCAATAAATCAAAGTAAAGGTATTGAAGCAACACAAAGGAAGATTAAGTTTCAGCGGTTGCTTTCAACTTGTAACATGTATATCTCATGGATAATTGTCAACATAGAGTAATATAACAAGTGCAATATGCAAGTATGTAGGAATCAATGCACAGCTTCACACAAGTGTTTGCTTCTTGAGGTGGAGAGAGATAGGTGAACTAACTCAACATAAAAGTAAAAAGAATGGTCCTTCAAAGAGGAAAGCATCGATTGCTATGTTTGTGCTAGAGCTTTTATTTTGAAAACATGAAACAATTTTGTCAACGGTAGTAATAAAGCATATGAGTTATGTAAATTATATCTTACAAGTTGCAAGTCTCATGCATAGTATACTAATAGTGCCCGCACCTTGTCCTAATTAGCTTGGACTACCGGATCATCACAATACACATGTTTTAACCAAGTGTCACAATGGGGTACCTCCATGCCGCATGTACAAAGGTCTAAGGAGAAAGCTCGCATTTTGGATTTCTCGCTTTTGATTATTCTCAACTTAGACATCCATACCGGGACAACATGGACAACAGATAATGGACTCCTCTTTAATGCATAAGCATGTGGCAACATCATTATTCTCATATGAGATTGAGGATATATGTCCAAAACTGAAACTTCCACCATGAATCATGGCTTTAGTTAGCGGCCCAATGTTCTTCTCTAACAATATGCATGCTCCAACCATAAAGGTGGTAGATCTCTCTTACTTCAGACAAGACGGACATGCATAGCAACTCACATGATATTCAACAAAGAATAGTTGATGGCGTCCCCGAAGCATGGTTATCGCACAACAAGCAACTTAATAAGAGATAAAGTGCATAAGTACATATTCAATACCACAATAGTTTTTAAGCTATTTGTCCCATGAGCTATATATTGCAAAGGTGAATGATGGAATTTTAAAGGTAGCACTCAAGCAATTTACTTTGGAATGGCGGATAAATACCATGTAGTAGGTAGGTATGGTGGACACAAATGGCATAGTGGTTGGCTCAAGGATTTTGGATGCATGAGAAGTATTCCCTCTCGATACAAGGTTTAGGCTAGCAAGGTTATTTGAAACAAACACAAGGATGAACGGTGCAGCAAAACTCACATAAAAGACATATTGTAAACATTATAAGACTCTACACCGTCTTCCTTGTTGTTCAAAACTCAATACTAGATATTATCTAGACTCTAGAGAAACCAAATATGCAAACCAAATTAGCAAGCTCTAAGTGTTTCTTCATTAATGGGTGCAAAGTATATGATGCAAGAGCTTAAACATGAGCACAACAATTGCCAAGTATCAAATTATCCAAGACATTTTAGAGTTACTACATGTAGTATTTTCCAATTCCAACCATATAACAATTTAACGAAGAAGAAACTTCGCCATGAATACTATGAGTAGAGCCTAAGGACATACTTGTCCATATGCTACAGACGGAGCGTGTCTCTCTCCCACAAAGTGAATGCTAGGATCCATTTTATTCAAACAAAACAAAAACAAAAACAAACCGACGGTCCAAGCAAAGTGCATAAGATGTGACGGAATAAAAATATAGTTTCGGGGGAGGAACCCGATAATGTTGTCGATGAAGAAGGGGATGCCTTGGGCATCCCCAAGCTTAGACGCTTGAGTCTTCTTAGAATATGCAGGGGTGAACCACCGGGGCATCCCCAAGCTTAGAGCTTTCACTCTCCTTGATCATATTGTATCATCCTCCTCTCTTGATCCTTGAAAACTTCCTCCACACCAAACTCGAAACAACTCATTAGAGGGTTAGTGCACAATAAAAATTAACATGTTCAGAGGTGACACAATCATTCTTAACACTTCTGGACATTGCATAAAGCTACTGAACATTAATGGATCAAAGAAATTCATCCAACATAGCAAAAGAGGCAATGCGAAATAAAAGGCGGAATCTGTCAAAACAGAACAGATCCGTAAAGATGGATTTTATTAGGGCACCAGACTTGCTCAAATGAAAATGCCCAAATTGAATGAAAGTTGCGTACATATCTTAGAATCACTCACGTAAATTGGCTTAATTTTCTGAGTTACCTACAGAGAATTAGACCCAGATTCGTGACAGCAAAGAAATCTGTTTCTGTGCAGTAATCCAAATCTAGTATTTACTTTACTATCAAAGACTTTACTTGGCACAACAAAACACAAAACTAAGATAAGGAGAGGTTTATACTGTAGTAAACAACTTCCAAGACTCAAATATAAAACAAAAATAATGTAGTAAAAACATGGGTTGTCTCCCATAAGCGCTTTTCTTTAACGCCTTTCAGCTAGGCGCAGAAAGTGTATATCAAGTAACATCAAGAGATGAAGCATCAACATCATAATTTGTTCTAATAATAGAATCATAAGGTAACTTCATTCTCTTTCTAGGGAAGTGTTCCATACCTTTCTTGAGAGGAAATTGATATTTAATATTACCTTCCTTCATATCAATAGTAGCACCAACGGTTCGAAGAAAAGGTCTTCCCAATATAATGGGGCAAGATGCATTGCATTCAATATCCAAGACAAAAAAATCAACGGGGACAAGGTTATTGTTAACCATAATATGAACATTATCAACTCTCCCCAAAGGTTTCTTCTTAGCATTATCAGCGAGATTAACATCCAAATAACAATTTTTCAATGGTGGCAAGTCAAGCATATCATAGACTTTCTTAGGCATAACGAAATACTTGCACCAAGATCACATAAAGCATTACAATCAAAATCTTTGACCCTCATTTTAATGATGGGCTCCCAACCATCCTCTAGCTTTCTAGGAATAGAAGTTTCAAGTTTTAGTTTTTCTTCTCTAGCTTTTATGAGAGCATTTGTAATATGTTTTGTGAAAGCCAAGTTTACAACGCTAGCATTGGGACTCTTAGCAAGTTTTTGTAAGAACTTTATAACTTCAGAGATGTGGCAATCATCAAAATCTAAATCATTACAATCTAAAGCAATGGGATTATCATCCCCAAGGTTGGAAAAAATTTCAGCAGTTTTATCACGGTTAGTTTCGAGCGGTTTTAGCGGTTTCGAGTAATTTTGCGCGCTTTGCACTAGGAGTAGAAACATTGCCAACACCAATTATTTTATTATTGATAGTAGGAGGTGCAGCAACATGTGAATCATTAGCATTGCTAGTGGTGGTAATAGTCCAAACTTTAGCTACATTTTTCTCTTTAGCTAGTTTTTCATTTTCTTCTCTATCCCACCTAGCACGCAGTTCAGCCATTAATCTTATATTCTCATTAATTCTAACTTGGATGGCATTTGCTGTAGTAACAATTTTATTTTCAATATACCTATTAGGCATA
The DNA here is from genome assembly GCF_022539505.1 of Lolium rigidum. Classification (NCBI taxonomy): domain Eukaryota; kingdom Viridiplantae; phylum Streptophyta; class Magnoliopsida; order Poales; family Poaceae; genus Lolium; species Lolium rigidum. The sequence continues at coordinate 295,942,937 of NC_061510.1, read as the reverse complement.
ACTTTTGATTTCAAAAGATCAACATCAGAGGCAAGACTATCAACCTTAGAAGCGAGAATATCAATTTTATTGAGCTTTTCCTCAACAGATTTGTTAAAGGAAGTTTGTGTACTAATAAATTCTTTAAGCATAGCTTCAAGTCAAGGGGGTGTATTCCTATTATTGTTGTAAGAATTCCCATAAGAATTATCATAACCGTTACCATTATTATAAGGATATGGCCTATAGTTATTACTAGAATTGTTCCGATAAGCATTGTTGTTGAAATTATTATTTTTAATGAAGTTTACATCAACATGTTCTTCTTGGGCAACCAATGAAGCTAACGGAACATTATTAGGATCAACATTAGTCCTATCATTCACAAGCATAGACATAATAGCATCAACCTTATCATTCAAGGAAGAGGATTCTTCAACAGAATTTACCTTCTTACCTTGTGGAGCTCTTTCCGTGTGCCATTCAGAGTAATTAATCATCATATTATCAAGGAGCTTTGTTGCTTCACCAAGAGTGATGGACATAAAGGTACCTCCAGCAGCTGAATCCAATAAATTCCGCGAAGAAAAATTTAGTCATGCATAGAAGGTTTGGATGATCATCCAAGTAGTCAGTCCATGGGTTGGGCAATTTTTAACCAAAGATTTCATTCTTTCCCAAGCTTGAGCAACATGTTCATTATCCAATTGTTTAAAATTCATTATACTACTCCTCAAAGATATAATTTTAGCAGGGGGATAATATCTACCAATAAAAGCATCCTTGCATTTAGTCCAGGAATCAATACTATTCTTAGGCAGAGATAGCAACCAATCTTTAGCTCTTCCTCTTAATGAGAAAGGAATTTTTTTAATTTTATAATGTCACCATCTACATCTTTATACTTTTGCATTTCACACAATTCAACAAAATTATTGAGATGGGCAGCAGCATCATCAGAACTAACACCAGAAAATTGCTCTCGCATAACAAGATTCAGTAAAGCAGGGTTTAATTTCAAAGAATTCTGCTATAGTAGCAGGTGGAGCAATAGGTGTGCATAAGAAATCATTATTATTTGTGGTTGTGAAGTCACACAACTTAGTATTTTCAGGGGTGGCCATTTTAGCAGTAGTAAATAAAGCAAACTAGATAAAGTAAATGCAAGTAACTAATTTTTTTGTGTTTTTGATATAGCAAACAAGACAAGTAAATAAAGTAAAGCTAGCAACTAATTTTTTGTGTTTTGATATAATGCAGCAAACAAAGTAGTAAATAAAATAAAGCAAGACAAAAACAAAGTAAAGAGGTTGGGAAGTGGAGACTCCCCTTGCAGCGTGTCTTGATCTCCCCGACAACGGCGCCGGAAAAAGAGCTTGATGGCGTGTAACTCACACGTTCGTTGGGAACCCCAAGAGGAAGGTATGATGCGCACGGCAGCAAGTTTTCCCTCAGAAAGAAACCAAGGTTTATCGAACCAGGAGGAGCCAAGAAGCACGTTGAAGGTTGATGGCGGCGGGATGTAGTGCGGCGCAACACCAGAGATTCCGGCGCCAATTTTGAACCTGCACAACACAACCAAAGTACTTTGCCCCAACGAAACAGTGAGGTTGTCAATCTCACCGGCTTGCTGTAACAAAGGATTAACCGTATTGTGTGGAAGATGATTGTTTGCAGAGAAAACAGTAAAAACAAGTATTGCAGTCGATTTGTATTTCGAGTATAAAAGAATGGACCGGGGTCCACGAGTTCACTAGAGGTGTCTCTCCCATAAGATAAAAGCATGTTGGGTGAACAAATTACGGTCGGGCAATTGACAAATAGAGAGGGCATAACAATGCACATACATGTCATGATAAGTACAGTGAGATTTAATTGGGCATTACGACAAAGTACATAGACCGCCATCCAACTGCATCTATGCCTAAAAAGTCCACCTTCGAGGTTATCATCCGAACCCCCTCCAGTATTAAGTTGCAAAGCAACAGACAATTGCATTAAGTATGGTGCGTAATGTAATCAACAACTACATCCTTAGACATAGCATCAATGTTTTATCCCTAGTGGAAACAACACAACACAACCTTAGGGGTTTCTGTCACTCCCCCAGATATCAATGCAGGCATGAACCCACTATCGAGCATAAATACTCCCTCTTGGAGTTAAGAGCAAAAACTTGGCCAGAGCCTCTACTAATAACGGAGAGCATGCAAGATCATAAACAACACATAGGTAATAACTTGATAATTAACATAACATGGTATTCTCTATCCATCGGATCCCGACAAACACAACATAGAGTATTACGAGATAGATGATCTTGATCATGTTAGGCAGCTCACAAGATCCAACAATGAAGCACAATGAGGAGAAGACAACCATCTAGCTACTGCTATGGACCCATAGTCCAGGGGTGAACTACTCACTCATCACTCCGGAGGCGACCATGGCGGTGAAGAATCCTCCCGGGAGATGAATCCCCTCTCCGGCGAGGGTGCCGGAGGAGATCTCCGAGAATCCCCAGAGATGGGATTGGCGGCGGCGGCGTCTCGATAAGGTTTTCCGTATCGTGGTTCTTCGCATCAGGGGTTTCGCGACGGAGGCTTTAAGTAGGCGGAAGGGCAACGTGGGGGCCACACGAGGGCCCCACACCACAGGTCGGCGCGGCCAAGGCCTGGGCCGCGCCGCCCTATGGTGGCGGCCCCTCGTGGCCCCACTTCGACTCCTCTTCGGTCTTCCGGAAGCTTCGTGGCAAAATAGGACCATGGGTTTTGATTTCGTCCAATTCCGAGAATATTTCGTTACTAGGATTTACGAAACCAAAAACAGCGAGAAAACAACAACCGGCTCTTCGGCATCTTGTTAATAGGTTAGTTCCGGAAAATGCACGAATATGACATAAAGTGTGCATAAAACATGTAGATATCATCAATAATGTGGCATGGAACATAAGAAATTATCGATACGTCGGAGACGTATCAGATAGCGGTCTATGTACTTTGTCGTAATGCCCTGATTAAATCTCATAGTACTCATCATGATATGTATGTGCATTGTTATGCCTTCTTTATTTGTCAATTGCCCAACTGTAATTTGTTCACCCAACATGCTATTTATCATATGGGAGAGACACCACTAGTGAACTGTGGATCCCGGTCCATTCTTTACATCTGAAATACAATCTACTGCAAACTCTGTTATTTACTGTTCTTCGCAAACAACCATCATCTTCCACACTATACATCTAATCCTTTGTTTACAGCAAGCCGGTGAGATTGACAACCTCACTGTTAAGTTGGGGCAAAGTATTGTGATTGTGTTGTGCAGGTTCCACGTTGGCGCCGGAATCCCCGGTGTTGCGCCGCACTACACTCCGCCAACAACAACCTTCACGTGTTCCTTGACTCCTACTGGTTCGATAACCTTGGTTTCTTACTGAGGGAAAACTTGCTGATGTACGCATCACACCTTCCTCTTGGGGTTCCCAACGGATGTGTGTCAACTACACGCCAGCAAGACTTTTTCTGGCGCCGTTGCCGGGGAACTGAAGAAAAGCTACACCACAAAGATTCTAACTCCCACGTCAACTACGCGCCACCGTACTATCAAGAGGGCTCTCGAGTGAGTAACTCGATCATATCCTTTGGAGAGCTCAAACCTTTGCATCCTTGCATCATCTTTCTTGGTTGTTATTTGGATCTTATCCATGTGATGTTTTAGAGATTGTGTTTATTCTCGTGACAAGCTCTAGTTCATCAAGAATGGTTTTTGCACGGGCAACTTGTTGCATTTTTAAGGTTGGAGGTTTTGCCGGTATGTTTTTTTTTAGATAGGTCCAACTTTTCTTCATTTATTTCTATCCTACCTTACTGGACTATGATTGTTACCTGCATGATCTTGTAGAGCTTGTTACTAGATTCGAAACGAGCCCAAGATCATCAGAATCGGAATCCGGATGCAAAAGTTCTTGAAGTTATCGTGAAGCAGTTTTTTGGCCGGAAGTTCCGGTGGCCGGTACTTCCGCCCTACTTCCGGTGAACTTCCGGAAATGCTGATTCTGCACGCAGAAATCATATCGGGAGCATTCCGGGGGTGCCCTACTTCACCCGGAAGTTGGCCGATACTTTCAGGGGGCGGAAGTACCGCCACAAATGACCGGAAGTTCCCGTTTTGACGATTTTTGTGCATAACGGGCAGATTTCTCTTGCCCTATTTAAGGGGGTCTTCTTCCCCAATGTTACCTATCCGTTTGAGCTCGTTTTTGCCCCCATTATTGATCTTCTTTGAGCTTGCTATCTCCCTCTCCCTCCCATGAATCTTGCATCTATTTGAGAGAAAGATAGAGGAGGTCTAGATCTACATCTTCACCAATCAAATCCCTCTCTTTGTGAGGGGAATCCACTAGATCTAGATCTTGGAGAAATTTGGTGTTCCTCCTCCTATTTGTTCTTCCTCTCTTATTCCCCCAATAGATTTTGTAGCTTTGTTGGAATTTGAGAGAGAAGTACTTGAGCATCTTTGTGGTGTTCTTTCCATTGCATTTGGTGCATCGGTTTGAGTTCTCCACGGTGATTCGTGGAAGTGAAAGCAATAAGGTTGTTACTCTTGGGTTCTTGGAACCCTAGACGGATTCTTGGCCTTTGTGGCGATTTGTTGGGAGCCTCCAATTAAGTTGTGGATGTGTTCCCCAACCTTTGTGTAAGGCCTGGTTTCCACCTCGAAGGAAATCCCTTAGCGGAACCATGACCTAGGCCTTTGTGGCGAGGGTCACCGGAGAATAAGGTGAGGCGCCTTCGTGGCGCTCGGTGTGTGGTGTGACTACCGCATCTTGGGGTGAGGCCTTTGTGGCGTTGGTGTGCATCGAGAAACCACACCTCAAGGTGAGGCCTCTTGTGGCGTTTGGGAGCACAAAGTCACCGCACCTCTCCAACGGAGATTAGCACTCGCAAGAGTGTGAACTTCGGGATAAATCATCGTTTCCCGTGTGCCTCGGTTATCTCTATACCCAAGCTCTTAACTTATGCACTTTACTTTGTGATAGCCATCATGCTTGAAGTTATATGTCTTGCTATCACATAGTTGCTTGTATTGCTTAGCATAAGTTGTTGGTGCACATAGGTGAACCATAGTATATAGGCTTTGGGCTTTGGGATTGACAAAGTAAACGCTAGTTTTATTCCGCATTTGTTAAGCCCATCTCGTGCAAGTTTTAAACCGCTTATTCACCCCCCTCTAGGCGACATCCGTGCCCTTTCAATTGGTATCAGAGCAAGGTCTCTCATTCTTAGGCTTCACCTAACAAGGTATTAACTTGTCAATGCCTACAAGTTGTAGACTTGGGTTTTGCGGAAGTAGAGGGCAAGTAGATCTCGAAGGTTTCAGCCGAAAAGGTGCTCGACTGCTAAAAATTAGGGTTGAGTTGACAATGAGATTGATCCTTTCTTTGTCCCTCGACTCCCCCTTATATAGGAGGCGGAGCCGAGGGTTTCGTATTACACAAGTTACAAAACACCGGGAGACTTTCTGAGTTCGTCCCGTGAAGTTACAAGTCTCTTTATTCCTAATCTATCTATATTTACCATAGTCAATACACTAGTGGGTTTCTGGGCTTCATAACTTTCGGGTCATGGGCCTTCCTTAAACTCCGGGTACCAACTTCGGCAGGCCCATCCAGGATGCCTATGTTAGTAGCCCCCAAGATTTTGCTTGAATCGTAGAATCGAGTAAAATCTCCATCGTATAATTCATCTGCAAATTCTTTGAATAATACAAAAAAATTATTCGAGACATATATTATACAGGGATAATGGCACTACAAGAAAAGTTCTGATAGACAACGTCTCAAAATCGTCCGCTAAGGGGTATTTTTCGTCGCCTATGGGCCTAACCCGACGATATGGGTTCTGTTGTGGAAACTGCGTCAGGCAAAGTCCTACGACGATTTTTTCGGTCCGTCGCGCTTGGGCGCCCTTCCGCCACGGAAAATCGGACCGTTGCCCAAGTGTTTCCGGGAGCCCGTTGACTGCCGACGTCATGCAAGCCGACACGTGGCGGCACGCCGTTAGCGGCGGTTAACGGCGTTAACCGGCCGAAACCCCGTGGTAGATGGTAGGCCCACACGAGGCCTGCCACGTCTTAAGCGGGCCGGCCCATTAAGTTTGCGGGCCGGGCCAGCTGACTTAGTTTGGCCGGTCAACTATATAGCTGGGCTGGTCCATTAGTTACGTGGGCCGGGCCTAACCTCTAAGGTTGACTGGTCAAAACTTTAATGGGCCGGCCCACTAAGCATGTGGGCCGGGCCGAATGCACTCGTTTGACCGGTCAACAGGCAAAAGGGCCGGCCCACAAGACATGTGGGACCCTCTTTCCTGTTATCGGGCCGGCCCATTTACAAAGTGGGGTCCACATTAAAGCAACTGGGCCGGCCCAAGAAGTTAGTGGGCCGGCCCAATTAGCATGTGGGTCCCACTTTCCTGCTATCGGTCCGGCCCATTTAGTACGTGGGGTCCACATTAGATCAAATGGGCTGGCCCAACACGCCAGTAGGCCGGGCCAAAAGCACCGGTGGGTCCCACTTTCCTGTTAAAGGGCCGGCCCATTTAGTATGTGGGGTCCACCATATAGCAAGTGGGCCGGCCCAACAAGATAGTGGGCCGGGCCATAAACACAGGTGGGTCCCACTTTCCAGGTAAAGGGCTGGCCCATTTAGTATGTGGGGTCCACCATATAGCGAGTGGGCCGGCCCAACAAGATAGTGGGCCGGGCCAAAAAACTCTGGTGGTCCCACTTTCCTGCTAAAGGGCCGGCCCATTTAGTATGTGGGGTCCACCATACAGCAAGTGGGCCGGCCCAACAAGCTAGTGGGCCGGGCCAAAAACACCTGGTAGGTCCCACTTTCGTCTTAAAGGGCCGGCCCATTTAGTATGTGGGGTCCACTATATAGCAAGTGGGCCGGCCCAACAAGATAGTGGGCCGGGCCAAAAACACTGGTGGGTCCCACTTTCGTCCTAAAGGGCCGGCCCATTTAGTATGTGGGGTCCACCACAAAAGCAATTGGGCTGGCCCAACTAGGTAGTGGGCCGGCCCAGTAGTGGGTGGGGTCCACCTTAAAGCGAGTGGGCCGGCCCAATTAGAGTGTGGGGTCCACAGTAAATCAAATGGGCTGGCCCAATAAGTAAGTGGGCCAGCCTGTTTAGTTGCTGTTTATATGCTCGGCGTAAAAGGCGCTTTAGGATTTTGCGGGCCGGCACGTATGTGATTTCGCTTAATTGGGCCATTTAAGGGATGGGAATTCGTGATTTAGATGCGAGAATATTTACGCAGCATTGATTTACGTCGGATAGCCTCACTTACCACAAGCACCAAAGAAAAAATGCGCGAAAGAACTATAAAAACTAACTAAATATTACATCAGTTGCAAGGCTTTGAAAAAATATTACAGAACCCGAGAGAAATTGAATGGTAATTAAACCTAGCAATACAATGAAGCGATCCGGCAATCTTTTAAGTTGTCCATGCAGCACCTATATCTGAAACAAAGACATTACAAGTTAAGACAGCAACTATGGAAACGCAAAGACAATGCAATATTGTTTGCCAAAGAATTTGGAACTCATCATTTCGTCGTTATAACAAGATCATTGTAATGCGCACAATAAGCAAACAAAGAGTGCATGCCGCATACCAACGACCAATATAACGAGCATGTTAGAATGAAACAACGAGACTTACTACTTGTCGAGTCCCATGCAAACCAACATGTTCAGGGAGTACAAAATTGGCATGAACAACATAGTAGCGAGGCTATAAATTTTGTAACAACGATCGAGCAAGATGAAGTTATGATGGCTACATCT
>NC_061510.1:295745960-295935002 GCF_022539505.1 Lolium rigidum | reverse complement strand
TCAATAATATGGCATGGAACATAAGAAATTATCGACACGTGGAGGCAGTATCAACGCGCATCGGGCGTGATTCTAAGGGCTCCCGTTTTCCAATCCCCGCACGTGCCCGAAATACGTACGCTTCCTCCACCTTGAGTTGACATGAGCATCATCTACCACACTACACTATCATAACTCTAAACTGAAGTTTTGACCCCAACCCCCGCGTTGTCCTCCGGGGGCGGCCGGGGGAATCCTCTCGCCGCGCCCCCACCCTTGCTCCCTCTCCTCCGCCGCTTCGCCGGAGTCCACCCGACGAAGCCTACTGCCGGAGAGGACGGCGGTGGCGAGGCCCTCTCGCGCGCCGGCTGCCCTCGGCTTGTGGTAGGAGCCCGCGGTGGTGGAGGCGAAGCCTAGCCTTGGTGGTCAATGCATGGTGGTGGCCTAGTTGCCGATCCTCCGCACCCCGGTGGTCCAAAGGCTGCTGAGGCGGGCGACCGCTCCTCCGCATGTGGCGACATCGATGGCGCTCCCCGCTGTTGTACGACGTAGGTGGGGCGGGGTGGCGGCCCTCTCCCCGCTCTTCCTCCGCGGGTGGTGGTCGGCTGGGACATGGTGGTTGTTTGGCCGTGGCGGCTCTTGAGGTGCTAGATCTGACCGTGGTGGACCGGTTCGACGGCCCGTCGGCCTCACCGGCGATGAGGTTGGTGGTCCAGGCGCTGCCGCGCGCGTGAGATGCTCCACGCACGCTCTATTCCCGTACGTTGTTGGGCCTCCAAGATAGAGGCTGTAGAACAACAGCAAGTTTCCCAAGTGATACCCAAGGTTTATCGAACCCAGGGAGAAGAGGTCAAAGATATTCCTCAAGCAACCCCGCAATCACGATACAAGAAGTCTTTGTCTCGATACGCCTCCGACGACGATAATTTCTTATGTTCCATGCCACATTATTGATGATGCCTCACATGTTTTTATGCACACTTTATGTCATATTCGCATTTTCCGGAACTACCTACAAACAACAGAGACGGCTATTGCCTGTCGCCTTTGCTGTTTTTGGTTTCAGAAACGGTAACGACATTCTCGAATTGATCTAGTTCAGTCTCCAGGTCTTGTTTTTCATCTTAAGCTTCTCGAATGTAAGAGGTCGGACTTGGGCCACATTATGGTACTAGCCTTGGTCATGTCAATTGCGGTGTGGGGCTCGCAGGGCTCCCCACGCTACTTCTTCCGCCGTCGCCCGCCGCTAACTCGGATGCTGACGCATACGAAAATCTTTATCGGAGACGCCGCCGCCAATCTCATCCCGGGACTCGACGCCCGGCACCTCGCCGGGAGAGGGAGCTCATCTTCCTCGGAGGAGACTGGCTCATAACGCTTCCCGAGTGATGAGTGAGTATTCACTCGATTCATGGGTCCATAGCGTTATTGATACTCAGTCTTCCTCATTATTGAGGAGCTGCTCTAACATGATCAAGATCATCTATTCTGCAATTCTATTATACTTACGATCCGATGGAGCTGAGAATACCATGTTATGTTATTCATCAAGTTATTACTCTATGTAAAGTTGTTTATGATCTTGCATGTTCAGCATATATATTTCGGCCAAGTTGATAGTAACTTCCAAGAGGGAGTATTTATGCTCGACAAGTGGGTTCATGTCTCCTCAAGTGAATTGGGAAACCCCCAAGGTTATGGATGTACCGCTAAAGCCATAAGGTGCGTCCGGTGACAGTTATTGATATATTACACCATTATTTACGTAATTGTCCTGTTTAGCAACTTACATCGAGGGTTCGATAACTCGAAGGTGGATTTAGGTATAGATGCGTTGGATTCTATGCCTATGCTTAAATACGCCTGTTCAATGCATTTGTCATGACATATGCATTGTTATGCCCTTCATTTACTGTTCACTAACATGCTTTATCTTATGGGGAGACACTTCAGTGAATCGGTGGGACCTGTCCATTTTTCTAATAAACAGAATTGTCGCAAGAATACTTGTTTTATCAGCTTTTCTGCAAACAACATCTTCCACACACGGGCAACTCCTTTCGTTACAAATATCGCAAGGAGACGGTCAACTATCGAGTCGTGCTAGCAAAGTACTTTGGTTGTGTTGTGCAAGTTCCACGACGAATTGCTGTCGAACGGCTCAGGCTACAGACATATATCATCAGACCGTCGAGTCAACCTTCAACGCGCTTTGACTTCCTACTGGTTCGATTAAACCTTTTGGTTCTGAATCGAGGGGGTTTTGTCATGCAAAAGATCACATTCTCCTCTTGAACGATTCTAAACAGATCGCTTTTCGGATGGCCGCTGTCAAGGAGATCAAGACGCCGATATGGGAAGTTCCACTTCCTTACTTTGTTTTAAATCTTGCTTTTTATTTATTACTTATTTGTATTGCACTAAAATCAAAATACAAAAAATTGAAGTTGCTAGTTTTATTTTTAATTTGCTATCTTGTTTACAAAACACAAAAATTAGTTACTTATTTTACTTTATTTCTTACTATCATGCATGTTTTTATTTCACTATTAAAGCATAATGGAAAACAACAAAATAGTGAGAGATCTTTATGAACTTATCTTAACAGATACGATGTGTTTGAAGAGAAATTGTAACCCATGGAATTTCCTTTATATGACAATAGCATGCACGCCACATTATGGATGCTTTGAACACTCATGTTAATGTTACGGAAAATTTTTCGGCTTCGATGAGCATCATGATCTTTTTGGTCCCCAAGTACACAGAGAAAATTTTCTTTATGATTATAATGAGATAGCCACTTTTATTGAATTTTGCTCCCACTACAAATAAGTGCTTATGTGGAGAGTAATAATTTTATGCATGAGACTCAAGAATACCTATGTTTATTAAAGTTGTATTTGCTCATGATACCATAAAGTTATTAGGAGAGAGGAAAATAGAATAGAAACGCCACGTTGTTAAAACACAGGCCGGTGTTTCGAGTTAAATGCTTCCTATTGCTTACCTTGTTTCATGAACTTGTTTATTTCACAAGACTTATGCACAGGAAGCATGTTAAATTTGTTCATATTTGTTCTCCTGATGTTTCTTTTTGATTCAAATACTTCAATTTGCCAGCGCATCATTAAACCGCCGTTCATCATAATAGCTATAAAAAGCATAACCCATGTGTTACTTGTGCCACAACACTCGTTTTACATTTGTGTCTTGAAGGTTTACCATAGAAATTTCTTATCTTACTTTTGTATTGTGCCAGTAAGTCTTAGAAAGTAAAAGCCCACATCAGAGTTGATGAAGATTCTTTGCTGCGCCACGAATTTCGATCGCCAATGTCCAAGGAGTGACTCCCCGCAGATGTAAAATGCCAACTTCGATTTGGCATTGTCATTTGATGCAGTTCAATGTACTTATCGTTCATACATTGTCGATGCGTCTCTTAGCTTTTGATCGCTCGCTTACCAGATCTTTATTTCGCGATTGTTTCTCTGTTAGATGAATTTCGATTCATTAATCGTTCCGTAGCTTGTGCAAATGCTCCGCAGGCGTTAAGAACGATTGTGTCACCTTCTGAACATGGTAATTTTTTATTGTGCACTAACTCCCCTCGAGTTGCTCGGTTTGGTGCGGAGTGAAGTTTTTCAAGGATCAAGAGAGGAGTATGATGCAATATGATCAATGAGATGAAAGCTCTGGGCCAGATGTTCGGCTGTCGCGCCGCGATATAGAAGAAGACTCAAGTTTGCTTGGTGATGCCCAAGGCATCCCCTTTCATCGACAACACTATCGTTCTCCCAAATCTTCCGCACCACATTCTTATGCACTTTTGCTTGGAGGCTGAGCTTGCTTTTGTTTTTAGTTTTGTTTGAATAGGGTCGGATCCTAGCATTCACTCTTTGGAGGCGAGAAGACACCCGCCTGCTGTAGCATATGGACAAGCAGCATATGTCCTAGGCCTCCCACTATCAGTAGATTCATGGCGAAAGTCGTTTCTTCTTCGCTAAATTGTTGTATGGTTGGAATTGGAAGATATTACATGTAGTAACTGCTATAAATGTCTTGGTGATTTGATTTCTGGCAATTGCTGTCCTCACGTTTAAGCTTCTGCATCATACGTATTCGGCACTCCATCAATGAAGAAACACTTAGAGCTTGCTAATTTGGGTTTGCATATTTGGTTTCTCTAGAGTCTAGATAATATTTATCTGAGGCCTTGAACAACAAGTGAAGACTGGCGTAGAAGTCTCTATAATGTTTACAATATGAATTTCTTATGTGGTTTTTGCTGCACCGCTCAGGCTGTTTGCTTCAAATAACTTGCTAGGCTCCAAACCTGTACGGTGAGGGTACTTTCATGCATCCAAAATCCTTGAGCCACCATCATGCCGTTTGTGCTCTATATCTTACCTACTACATGGCACCACATCCGCTTCAGTCCAAAATTGCTTGAGTGCTACCTTTAAAAATTCCATCATTCACTTTTGCAATATATATCTATGGGACAAATAGCTTAAAACTATTGCGGTATTGAATATTTATGCACGCTTTATCCTCTATTAAGTTGCTTGTTGTGTGATGCTATATTATCGAACTATTTTTTGTTGAATATGTGAGTTGTTATCATGCATTTTGTCTGAAAGTAAGAGAGATCTACCATCATTTAGTTGAGCATTGCATATTGTTAGAGAAGAACGTTGGCCGCTAATTCGCCATGATTCATGGTGGAGCCCGTTTTTGGACATATATTTCAATTCATATGAGAATAATAATTGTTGCCACATGCTTATGCAGTTAAAGAGAGTCCATTAATCTGTTGTCCATGCGTGCGTATGGGCTGTCTAAGTTGTAGAGCACAACAGTTCTAGTGGAGTTCTATGCGGCACAGGCGGCATGGAGGTTCACATTGTGACAGACATCATTTGCTGTAGCCATGTGCATTGCAAGTCGATCCGGATATCCAAGCTGGAATTAGTGGAGATATGGCACTAGTGGTAATGACTATGCATGATATATCTCGTAACTTCGCAAGACACACTCCAAACTATATGACTATGACTCATGATAATTGTTTCATGTTTTCAAAACAAAGCCTCTAGCACAAATATAGCGGTCGATGTATTTCCTCTAGTGATCCGATCTTTCTACTTCTTTATGTTTCGGAGTCAGTTCAAATCTCTCTCCCATCAGCACTCAAACTCTGTGTGAACTCCAGTGGCATTGACTCTACATTGCCTCTGCATATTGCACCAGTTATATTATCTATGCTGACAATTATTCATAGATATGTTACAAGTTGAGCAACTCGTCGAAACTTAATTGTGTTGCTTCAATACCTTTACTTTGATCGAGCCGTTTGTGACGTTAATCTCTATGCAAAGACTTATTGATACGCTTGTCTTGAAGTACTATTCATGGCGCGAGTCTTACTATGATTCAGTTTACTCATACTGTTACCGGTGCATCGCCGCATATTCGATCACATGTTTACAAATAGTACGATCAAGCGCCATGATGGCATGTCACTGCAGAACCATGACGGTTGGTCAGCATTTCGCTCGCCTGGATCTGCTGCAACTAGCTTGGGGACGTTTGACAACGCCTCCGACGCATCGATAATTTCTTATGTTCCATGCCATTATTATCGATGATAATACATGTTTTAAATATGCACACTTCTATGCATTTCGCATTTTTCGGAACTACCTATTTGCCGTGCCGCCGCTTTGGCTCCTGCAGTAGTAACGAAATATTCTCGAATTGGACGAATTAAACCTGTTTGGGCCACGAGCTGGTCGTCAAGAGAGAGGTCACATAGGGCTGCGCTCTTGTGGGCCCGATCTGTGGTGTGGGGCTCTCGTCCCACGCAAATTTTTCCGCCTATTTTTAGTTCTCCGTCATAAAGGATGCGAAAATTACGATACGGAAATGTAGACGCGCAGGGTGCCGCCAGCTGCTAACCCATCTCACGGATTCGAGACTCAAGACCTGGCCGAGGACGATCTCCTCGACTAATCACATACGCTTCTCCGAGTGATGAGTGTAGTTCCCGACTATGGGTCCAGTGCAAGGTGATGGCCGTCTCCTCATTGCGCTTCATTGTCGGAGTTCCGCCTCAACACGATCAAGATCATCTATACTCGCGATATTATATGTTTGTACAGATCCGATGGATGAGAATACCATGTTATGTTAATTATCAATTATCTATGTGTTGTTTATGATCTAGACATGTTTCTCAAAGATTCTTTAGAACTCCGCCAGTTTTTGGATAACTCATGTTACGAGTATTGAGACTGAAACTTAATAAAGGGTATGATGTGTCGCCACTAAAATATCATGCTATGTCCGAGGATAAAGATGTTATTAGACACACCATATACTTAATGTAATTGTCACTCAATAGTTTTAGCAACTTAATATCGAATAACTCAAGGTGGATTTTTAGGCATAGATGCGCTTGGATGGCGGCCATGTATCGCAATGCCCAATTAAATCTCATCGCATTTATCATGACATGTATGTGCATTGCGCTCTCTATTTGTACATTGCTCGACCAGTAATTTGTTCACTCTAACATGCTTTTGTCTTATATATATTTAAAGGGACCGTTTGGACCCCGTCCATTTCTACTGAAATACAAATTCGCTAAATACTTATTTTAATGTTTTTCTGCAAAGATCTTCCACACAATACGGTTAACCTTTGCCATAAGAAGATGGGTGAGCATTGACACCCATCGTTTTCAGTTGGGGCAAAGTATTTTGTTGTGTTGTGCATTCACAGCATACGAATTGCAAGTTGCGCCAAGAGTCCTCGCCATCTGGCCCTCAATCCGCGCTTCTGACTTCATCGCCTGAGCTGTTCCGGTTTCTAACCGAGGAATAAAAAGACGCTTCCATGAATCGCTCTCACATCAGTCCCCAACACACCGGCATAGAGACTCTGTCGGATGTAGAAAAAGAAATCTGCCCGGGCGAAGAGATAGTGAAATACAAGTAGTATGGATGTATATGGGTGTAGTAATAGCAATCTGAATAAAATATGGCAATCGAGTAAACATGCAAATGCAACAAGAATGGAGTTCGATGTTAGAAACAAGGTCTAGGATCACTTCACTATGAGACTCTCAACATTGATCACATAATAAAACCAATCTACACTCTTTCTGTTGGATGATGAACACACTAATTGCGTAGGGCTATCAAACTAATAAACATTCGATGTTCATATTTAAATACCTTAGAGTGTATTTATTGAAAATGCACACACCAGTACTAACATATTTAAACACACCATCACACTATGAAGGAAATAGACGACACACATCATAAAGGCTCACTAACTTCATAATTCATAAGAGATTACAATCATAAACTACGCCAAGTACTAGCATGATGCACACCACGCTGTCGCTAGCTTAAACATGGAGGAGGAATAGAGTACTTTAATAACATCACTAGAGTAACACATGAATAGTGATAAAACTCATACGAACTCAACAGGCAGCTCATGAGATCATTGTATTGAAGTACATGGAAGAGCAGATTGTCTATTACAGTTACGTAAGCTCGATGGAGAACTGTTTCTCTCATGGGGCAATAGCCGTGAAGATGGCGGTGGTGTGCCGATTTGATGTTTTCTGCAGTACTTGTCTTCGCAAAACACAGAGACTCTCGTCTGATTTGTTTACATGATGGCGGCAGTTTCTGAGCTAGCCTTTCGCACTTCGTCTCAGATAGGTCGAGAGGCTTAGCCAGCGGAGCAGGGACCCACACAGCAGTAGGGCGCGTTTCCTCGCGGGCCGCGCCGCCATGGCGTGTGGGGCTTTCGTCTCTTCTCGCCGCGTTCTCGAAGCTTCGCGGGAATATAAGACTGCGCCGCCCACTCGAATATTTCCTTTACTTCAGATTTTTTCAAACCAAAAATAGCAGTAGTGGCCCAGAACCGACATCCTGGCATCCGGCCACAGTTAGTCTCCGAAAATGCACAATGACATATACGTGTATAAAACATGTGAGTATCATAAAGTAGCATGGAACACGCAAGAAACCATAGATGTCGCTGCAACAACTGTGTAGTTGGGCCGCTGGTTCACATGATCTGCTGCGCTGGTCTCGATCTTCGCTTGTCAATTGCCCGAAGCGAAGCTGACGCGGCACGGTGCAGTCGCGGATGTCTATCCTGCCTCAATTTCTCGGCATCGCCCTCTCGATTGGGGCTTAGTTGCCCTCAGAGGTCGACACGAGACGAACGCGAACATTAGCCCAAACTGCTGGGCTCAGGTTCCTTATGGCTCTGTCACCGGACGGATTATGAGAATATTGGGTTACAATGGGGTCGAATGAGAAGCTAGTGTGTTACGGACAATCTAGTTCCTCGACTTTTAGTACAAGTTGCCATGATTGATTCCTCGGCCTTCGACAACTTCTTCTCCCTTTTATATAGAGGGCCGGGGTCAAGAGATAGGCTTTCTCGTCTTTTCTTTCAAGGAAAATGCTTCTTCTCGCTCGTCAGGCCAGTTTACCATCGGCACACGAGAGCGATAGGCAATATCACACCGGCGGTACGTCAATGTCAGCAGGGTCTCCTCGAATGAAGATACTCGCAGACCACTAAATGATCTTCTCCTGTTTTGTCCAACATCTCTTCTACGCCCAACGCCTCGATAGGAGCTCCTCGAAGTCTTAGTGGACGACGCTTTTGCAACCGCGCGCAGACTCAAGTTGTGCCACTCAACGCCTTTTCTCTGCCAGTGCCATATCCGATACATTTGTATCGGGCTCGATTCTTCAACTAACGCGGTAAAGAATAATATAACGCAACTGCTTTGTCGCTGTCGACGGAACATCGTTGTTTCCTACACAGAACCGAGTCCTCAATCTGAGTGCAAAAGTTTTATCAGGCGCCGCTTCGCCGGCTGCAGCTCCTCGGCAAAGGCATCGGCGTCGGTAGACTGAAGGAGATTCCATCCTTTCTTTCATTGTGGTATCTCGAAGTGAGCACGCCGCTTAGTGCTCCCGATAGTATTCCTCAGTTGGTGACGGAGCGCGTAGACTGGTACTGAGTTTTTCGATCTCCCGGATAGCTTTTTGTAGTTTCATGGCGCTCACCGATGACACTAGACATCGCCGCGGGTTCTGGACTCGACAAGATCCAGACCCGGCAGGGCAGTTTTTAGGAAATGACTAGATACTGTCCCTTTCGCATTGACTGTGTAGTTACGTCAGCTGGGTTACGCCTTCTCCTCTACTAGCTTGGGAGATTACGCAGGCCTAACCAGATCTGCCCTCCTCCCACGATATCTATGGGGAGTTATGGCCACGATTTCCCATCAATCCTGTGACATAAATAGGAGCTCTCCTCAAGGTTTTCTAGCTTTTATGCTTTCCATTTTCCGTTTTCTACTCGCCCTTCTCTCAAGAGTTTCCAACGCTTTATGGGCAAGAACAGTTGTCGCGCTCGTGACGCTCGGCTCGCACGCGATTGGAATTCGCCATTTCCAATCAGCGACGCGGAATGCCGCGAAGTTTGTCTATCTCACTGACGATCTATTATCTGTTCCTCTCTGTCCGCTTCTGTTCCAGCTCGGTTTTATCAGTTTATGCTCGTCGCTCTTTCTTCGGCGGGCTTTCTCTTCTGCCCACGCGCTTTTTCCTTCTGCAGTCGATCCTTTAAATCCTTTCGGCTAGCTTACATGAATCTGACGAAACTACGCCATGCTGATCAGTCATCTCGATGGAACAAGATATTACGCCGATGAGCGGGCGCTTGGTGAAAAGAAGAGTGAAGAGATCGTCGCGCTAACAATTTTCGACTCTTCGCCAGCTGCCCGCGGCGAATGAGCTTGAGCTGCAAGTGTCTGTCCAGACTGCTAGCTGACGGCTTCGAATATTCTTTAACTGACCTTGTCTCTGACAGAATGATGAATCGCATGAAAACAAGACAGATCCACGAAGATCGGTTTATTTTTATTGTCACTTTTCAACGTCGTCGCTAGCGAGTGTGGAAACCGTGACAGCTTTTGCCTGTTAATCGCGGCGGAAATTTGAATGACGAGCGAGAAGGTGCACTATCCACGCATTGTCCGAAACATTACTTTCCTCGGACGATGCTTCTCCAAAATTTCCTACCGCTTCGCTTAATTGATCCAAGACTGGCGATTCGGAATGTTGGTGCGGTGTTCCCGCTTGCGCTGGGAATTTTTGCCTTTGTTTCAGTGTTAGTTGCCGAGATATAAACACCAAAATGAGTTTAAAATCAAGACTATGATACGTTGAAGTCCCCGATGCACACATCCACGGATGGAGACAGATATTGAGAGGGATCCCAGATTGTGGAACATTGCCATGAATTTATGTATGTAATCTCAGGGTCTTATGCAAATTCGGCGTGTGTTTTGCAATATGGCTCGCGTAATTTAGTTAATTGAGCCATCAATTTATTGTCTTTGAGAGCGTGCCGAGTGATCAATTATCCTGCTTCATCTGGACTTAACTCGTTGTAATCTGCAAGTTTATTATGAGTCAATATGTGTTTTGTAGGAGAGACACTGACCAATCTCAGGATTTAGTTTTCGCCAATGCGGCACGCATTTGTGATATACTGTCCTGGTAGGCCTTGCGTGGGCCTGCCAATTCTTGGTAGGTCCTTGGTGTGTTGGTCTCTACAGGGCTAGCCGCCGGTATGCTTGCCGCCGGGAAGTGGATGCACTCAATTGTTATGGATTATGCAAATCGAACACTCATGTCATTTGTGACAAAAGCGCTCTATTTTCAATAAGATCGTCTATGGACCGCGGTTGTGCAATACTTAGAACCCAAGCATATTGAGATCCGTGGAATCCCAAAAAATTTTTTAAATATAAATGTTCGCAGATACGATTTACCCATACTTAATAAAGATCAATGAATGAGATTTAAGCCTTCAAAGTATATTTGAGGAATGATGCCAACACATTTATCTAAATATATAGCTTGACCTTCTTTGCAATTTATCTCAAAAAACTTTCATTTGGTTTGATGTGTTGGGAGCGCGGGTTTAAATTATTGGAGCCATTCCTCCTCATAATGCAACACTCTTTATATGTTGATATGCGAGTTTCAATAATGAGCAGGGTTTGGGTCCAAGATATCTGCTGCGCATGCCATCACACTCATATGGTGGCCTAGGCCACCACATTTTCTTCATTTTATCAACTCCCCAGTTCTTGATCACTCTAGTTTGCCTATTTGCTTATCTTGCAAACTTGAGTGATCATGCACATTAACATTTGAGCTTCTAAACCCAAGCTCTTGCCACTCATCATAAGCCTTCCATCTTGCCATATGTCATGTTTTGCAAAAACTTGAGTTCTGGTGATTTTCTTCGTCCTATCTTATTGGTCATCATGCATCTTATATGTGGTGTGACACTCATTGCACTCACATATATGTGGTGCACATCACGTGCGTAGGCATGATCGTTCTGACTCCTGTGAAACCTGATCTCAACTCTAAAAAGTGCCGAGTACCTGGTCCGCCCTGATATCCCCTGTCCTGGGCCGATTATCACCGCCGGGCACCGGGCAGGAAGGGCCGCCGGGGCGGCCACGCCTCCCCCCATCACGCCTCCTCTCTCCTCCTCTCCCCTCAAGCCTCGCTGAAATGCCTCCTTCCGGAGCTTTGCGCCCTCCTCCCTAGTTCATCTCCTCCAAGCGCCCATCGGATTATTAATTCCTAACCCTGTGCGTTGTTTTATGTGCTATTTCTTGGTGGAGTCTAAAACTTGCGTGCATATTCTCTGCATTATGGCGACCAAACATAGACGAAGTTTTTGATTGCGACCGCAGAGGGAGCAGGCACGGACTGTCGGGCCGATTATCGTTTCCCTCGGGACACCGGACTTCTGCCCGGAGCTCATCAGCTCGCCGCAGCTGCTGATTCATCAGATTTCTACCACTCTATAGTATTTCTAGAGTTACATTATCAAATATTTTAATATGATTTATGAGAATTATCTTCTCTTTGCTATCCGTTTGTGCCATAGAGCCAATAGATCGGCCGAGTGATGAATTTGTACCTACTTAGTCTATTATGAAGAATCCCACCTAGGGAGTAACTACAGTCAATGGACATTATCTCTTATGCAAAAAGAATCTGTATGAAGAACTGTATAGTAAGGGATGAGAGATAGTTTCCTCGTTCCTAGAGTAGAGTTTCATTTGCTAGGGAGGATTATATGAGTCTATGAGGAAAATGGCACCCATGGCTATCATCGGATGATCTGGCTATCATTTTGGACGGAGATGCCAGGGGGGGTGACTGTAGAGCTGGCTTGCAGATTCGATGAAGATTCAAGCAGGACTATAGCCAGAAGATTACAATTTTGTTACTCTAGCCATCGAAAGATGAGGAGCGCAAGACTATGGGGAATGGATGTCTCGCTCCACCTATAGAAAAGTACCTTTTGCCGTTTGCCTCTATCGACGTTTCGCCCATGGTCCTCGTAGGACGGATAAAATGCTCTTCTGCTCGAGCTGTTGGCCTTACCAAGGGGCTTTCCCATCTGAGCCAGTGTTCGCTTCTCTCTGAGCCACCACTAGTGGTGGAAACAATACGCACCTCGTGGAGTTTTGTGATTTATGCACCTCGCCTATAGCAGGCACGTGGATGGTAATGAGGATGAAGACTTCTCTTCTTGATGTCATGGACTTCTTTATTTTAATGAGATTCATGATGCCATGGTCTTCCTCGACACCATATTATATGCACCATATAATATTCATCAACAACTCGTGGTTATGGATGAAGACTTGAGTGGGTTCAGCATAGCATCGTTGCTTAAGAGTTACTCTTTGCCGCACTTGCCGAATTTTTGTTTATTTGCGTTTACTCATTACCACATAGTTACGCTGCGAGGCTTAGCACCGCCATCATTGAAATTACTTGAATTATGTAAGCCAACCGAGAGAGTTCTAACAAGCATATATTACAAGCTCAAGTAAAAAATCTCCACTTCACTTCTCCATTCATCCAAAGTCATATATGGCATTCTTCGTTGTTCCTGAATATCTGAGGACTGCATCGGTGGGCCAACTCACACCGCAGCTTCCTTCCGCTTCGACATCGAAGATGAAGATGAAGAGAAGAGAAAATGTATCGCATTTTAAGAGGGCCCGAAAATCTTCATATGAAGTCACGCTTTCTTTTGCCCTCGATGTCAAAGGGGGAGAAGTGCAGATTTGCATGAGTGGTTGTGCACACATATGCTTATCATTCTTTATTGCTTGTGCCTTATGTCGCTTACTAGTCTAGCTTGAAGTTTGTTGTTTGTCAAGAAGAAACCACGCGGTTTTATGTGTTGCGGTTTTCGATTTCTCTATGTTGAGACCAAGGTTATATACGTGTGATGCATCCGTATATTATTTTCCACATGGGTATGATTTCTATCACCTTATCTCAACTATGTTTCCATGTCTTGTTTGAGCTCATGTTGATTCTTGTAGTTGAGTATATTCGCACCTAGTATGTTGTGTATTTGCACTCCAAATGCAATACTTGTACGCACACATGCAGGGGATACGGTTAACATGCTGTTTTCTATGTATTTTCTGCAAATCCGTATATCATCAAACACCAAAGGGGAGATTGAAAGAACATCCTCATACCTGTCGGTGTGTTTGATGTCAATGTATGCGATAGCCTAATGTTTGATGAAAGGATTATATAGACACACTGAATACATGTTTCTAGGAGGGCTGAAAAATAAATCGATATTTTGCAAAGGACTCGAGTGGTAATGTGGCTCAGTATTCTGGCATGAGGCCAGATTTTTGGTCAGATGATTAGTCGATAACCGGCCGGATATTTGTGAAATACTCCCGCCAAATTTGGTTAAGGACCAGAGACACGCAGCTCAAGAGTGCCCTCGACAGGTCGATACATTTGCCGATTTTTCCTCGTACCGGGTCAATACTGCTCCCACAGTCGATTGCCGGCTATTCAACGGCCGGATTTGAGGTATTTATACCCCTTCTCCTACCTTCCTCCTTGGTCATCATTGAAGAAATTTCTGCCAAGCCTCACCACTATTATTACCTCAAGAACTCAAGATTTGCAAGAATCTCTCACCTAAACCAAAGTTTCTATCTTTGAGATTTTTTGAAATGAGAAGACTCAGATCGGTGCCGGTTTACATTTCCTCATATGCTTATGACCCTTGCTAGTGTTCTTTGATCCCTTAGTCTGTGCTGCAGATTGCCAGGTTGTCAGATTTGTATTTCCAATTCGCCAGATGTGCCCCAAGAACTTGTAGCGCCCGGTATTTCACACAGGAAGTCAGCCTTAGTGGAAAGTGGGCTAGGCGCTGCCGCGTGGGGATCTGAGTGAGCTGCGCCGTTGGCCTGGCTTTCAGACAAATTCACACTCCAAACGCAGACGCATTTCTCTGTAAAGCGAGCAACATCTCCTCAAGAATATCGTTTACCTTCTGTTACTCTAGTCCTATTCCACTTCCTTTATATTGTGTGTAGCTATATCTATTGGTAACCTTGTCATATAGGTGGGCCCCACTTAGTTGCACATCTGTATAGGTTCTACTTTATGTCGTTTTTTTTCCAAATTGAAAAATCCAAAACTCCGTTAGCACCTATTCTATTACCATCTCCACCCAGCTCTGCCACAAAATTGATGATTTGGGATTTTTATCGTTATTGCGTCGCGTGGCGCCATCTTGCCCATTAAATACGATCAAATCTTCTGGGTTAGTGAGTATATTTTCTGCCGGGTCGCCGCTATTTACTCTATCGCAGCCCGCGAGTCAATATCAGAGTTTTCGCGGCTGTTCACCATACTACATATGCCAATTTCTCTGGCGAGCGAGGGCATGCGTTCGTTACCGCTAGGGAGCACTCAATCGAAAGGTAGTAAACGGGTCTTGCATTGACGCTAGTAGAGACACGCTCAAGCAACCCCAAGTGGAAGGTATGATGCGATAGAAGAGTTTCTCAAGAGTTAGAACTGATCGAACCAAAGAGAGTTAAGAAGCACGCTATTGATGGCGGCGAGTAGTGCGGCACACTGTGGAAGCCCCCGCGCCAACGGAACTCGCAGAACACAATCAAAATATTTTTTTACCCAACGTAGAAGCTGTCATCTCACGGGCTTGTCAGAACAAAGGATTAGACGCATGGTGTGTGGATGATGTTTGCTTGTAGAGTATCAGAGAACAAGAAGATTGCAAGCGATTGTATTGCAGATGTAGCATCAGATCGGTCCATTAGCTTCACTAGTGGTGTCTCTCCCATAAGATAAACAGTATGTTAGTGAACATATTTATTAAGGCAATTGTCAAATAGAGAAGGTACAACAACGCACATACATATATCATGATGAGTACTATGAGATTTAATTAGGGCACTACGTATTAAAGTACATAGAATCAAGCATTCAAAGATGTATCTATGCCTAAAATTCACCTGTATCATCCAATTCTCCGCTATTGTTGTAAACAACAGACAATTGCATTAAGTATGGTGCGCAATGTAAACAACACAATATTCTTTAGACAAAGACGATCTTTTATTTTCTAGTAGCAACATTATCCACACCTAGAACTTTCGCCACCGTTTGCATTTAATGGAGGCGATGAACTATCGGCACAAATACTTCCTTCTTGAGTCACAACTTGGCTGTATTCTACTAGCAACGGGAGAGCATGCAAGAACATAAATAAATATATATGATAGATTGATATCAACTTGACATAGTATTCTTCATTCATCGGACAAATAATAATATAGCATTACAAATAGATCTTGATCATGATAGGCAGCTCACAAGATCTAACATGATAAAGCTATCGAAATATCTAGCTAGTCGATATGGACTCCACAGTAAGGGAATACCACACATATCCGAAAGTATCATGGCTTATTTAGTTACACCTCCGAGATGATTCTCTTCTCGCAAAGTCGAGGCTTTTCATCTCTCTAATCCTCGATGGGGTATGTCGAGTTGCCAAGACGCAATTCAGCTTCGAGGACGAAGGTGTTTTAAGTATGAGCGGGCTTCCACGAGGGACCCACTTGGGCTGGCCGCCGCTTCAAGAAACCGCCACCTGCGCCTCCACTCGTGATTCCTCTTCGGTCTTCCGAAGCTTCGCGGAAAAAGAGACCTGGGATTTCTTCCACTCGAGAATATTTCATTAGATTAAACCAGTAAAAACAGGTTTTACATCCGTCAATATTATCGAAAATGCATTAATGACATATAATGTGTATAAAACATGTGAGATCATCATAAAAGTAGCATAACATAAGAAATTATAGATACTATCAGCACCCCAGCTTACTCTCTCACTCCGCCGAAAGTAGTAAACAAAGATAATTTCTGAAGTGACATATTATCGTCTGATCATATCATTGTAAGGCATATGCAATGACTACAATGATGAAGATAATGAGTAAACAAATGAACAGCGTTAATTTTTCATGAATAATTTCAAATAAGCATCAATAAGACTTGCATAATATTCATAAAGCAATAAATTCAAAGTGGAAGCAACACAAATGAAAGAGTTTCATAATTGCTTTCAACTTTCAACATGTATATCCATACACTGTCAACACAAAGTAATATAACAAGTGCAATAGGTAAACATGCAAGAATAATGCACATAGTTGACACATGTTTGCTTCCTCGGGATAGAAAGAATAGGTAAACGACCAACACAAAAGTAAAGATATGCTCTTCGCAGCATTGACACATATTTGTGCTGAGTTCATTTTGAAAAACAAAGAAATAATTTTGTCAATGCAACAGCATATGTGTTATGTAAGATATCTTTATAGCCAGTTCACAGATAGTATACACATTTCCGCACCTGTCCTACTAGCTTGATTGGACGGATTATCATACACCAATACAAAGGGGTACTCATGCCACGCCGTACAAAGGCATAAGGAGAAAGCCGCATTGATTTCTCGCTTTGATTATTCTCAAATTTGCACATCCGCAAGTTGACGCTGTTCCACCGGAAAGGGCAAGCCTTGTCAACACGCCGGAAGAATATCGGCCACTGCGACTTTCCACGCCGCGAATAGTTTTCTCGTCACATCACGGCGAGCTTAGCGCAAGGGCGCACACCTGATCTACCTACGTGAGTGATGGGGATGCCTTCGGCAGGCATACATAAACATTAAATATCGCTGATCGCTTAACTTCAGAATGCCTCAAAGAAGTCGATTCATCTCCACAGATTCTCGCATGCGGGTGCACGAACGCTTTGGTGGTCCTGCTTGATCAGATAGATCAGACGACGATTTATTTTCTTTCATCAGATCGATTTTAAAGAGTTTGCGCCATTTGTCGCGTTTAGTTTATCCTAAACAAGGCCTAAAACTGCCAGAAGCGATCCTCGAACATCTCGTTGCTCCCGCGAACAATTTACGTACATCGACCCTTCCTCCCTTGCCTATTGCATATTAAATTAACTTGTAGAACAGTCAGAACGATCGTCTACTAAATAATGATCAAGGGTGTCGCTTCAATACCTGGGATAAGGAGGGCGGTTAGATATGTGAAGGGAAGGCATCATTTGGAAGGTTGTTTAAACGAAGAATAATGCTACCTGCAACATCAATGATAATCGTTGCCGCTGACAGCAACATTAATAGACTGATCATAAAGATAAATGCCACATAGGTAATTGCTGCCGCTTTGCTACCGAAACTCCAATATACATTTTGTTGTCAATAGCTTTAAGATAAACGATCTAATACATAGATATCGGCAATATCACATATTTACCAAATCTTTTCGAGATCGTCTAGACATCACAACGACCATCAATACTTTATCGTGTATATCGCTGACACCTTTCCTCGTGGGGAGAGATAAGACATATTTAATGGCTTACATCATATTTTTCGATGTATGACGACAAATAACATATCACCGCAGATAATTCTCTGAATAGTTCCCAAAATGGAATGATCGCCTTCGAAGTAAACCGAGAAGCTTCCATTGTTTATCTCCTCGGCGCAAGAGGCACCATCGCTAACCGATTTGCGGAGACTGATAAACATTGCATAATTCCACTAAAAATGATATGCGATCGGGCAGCCGGTCACAGATCGCCGCTTTCTCAGTCGATACTGGCCAAGATCGGGTTGTACCAAAATTTCGAATTTTTCACTTTTTTTTTTATATCAATCTGTCATCGCTCCTACAATTTGTCATCTATCACAGAAGATGAGAGCCCGCTGTATCCTCGCATTTTCCACAGCCGAGTCTTCGCCAAGAGAATTGATACGGCTCCTTGGGATAACATGTTGAACCTGTGCAATGGTGGGTGAGGATAACCTTTGCCGACAGGCTGGAATGTTTCCACGCTGTTTCGTTAGGTTCTCTTTCTCATAAGTAGGGTCGCATCATGATCAGTTCTCTCTCGGTTTGCTCATTGATACTTGTCGCTGAACCCCAAATCTCCTGATGCGCTTGCCGCCGTCCATTTGCGTCGCCGCGGAGCTTGTCGTTTCCGCACAGACGCCAGCCGATGGTCATCGACGGGGCTCCGCAGATTCCCACCACTCTCCGTGGACTCCAATCCTTCATCTCAGAAAACTCAGCCAATTTTTTCTGTAGGCCACGTACCACAGTTTAGCGTGCAGGTATAGCAATTTCGGGTTAGTCAGCGCAGAATCGCTCAACTCCTCAAACGCTTTTGCACTTGCTAGACAGTATATAGTCGGCGGGTACTCGCCTTCTTCCATCTCTCCTCACCTTCAATCTCAAGATCTGTCTAACGAGTGTGACTCCAGCATCGCTTGTTTTGTGGTGGAGATTCTAAGCCGAACACATTAGTACCGCCTCCTCTTTGACAGCATTCGCAATCCAGACTAATCGTCCATTCGTACCTTAAAAGAGGGTCGTAAGAAGGGGCAGCTAGCCCAGCTGAGCAAGCATGTTTTGCCTCTTTGATAGGGCTCAGTATGTATTTTCATTTCTTCATCAGTGGACCCGCCGACGATACTGCGGTTTTCTTTTCTAGCCGCACGATCTCCTAATTCGGGCTACGTGGCGCTGTCTATGCGACTCACATTATTTGCTGAGGTGGTGACGAGAGGGTCGCTGATGATCGTAGAGTTCTCACTCTCCTCAGTGACGTGAGCGCTTGCTCCATCATGACCGAACGGCCTCAGGCCGTATCCTGCCGGGAGCGTCGCTCCCCACTCGGATCCTTGCTCGTTATATAGCTGCTTCATCTCCAAGTCTCTGCTGCAGTACGCTTGATGCTCCGAACGAGGGTTGGCCGGGCAACTGCGGTAGGTGATTCCTACCATAGCAACGGCGGGGAAGGGTTATGTCCGTCATGGCGGATCGGGTTACTGCCGCCCTCTTTCTCTGGTCGCCGCTTGATGGGACGCCACACTTCCGCATAGCCGCGTTGGCGGCATGGGAAAGTTGCGGGCATTTGCAAGACGGGGCTTTCTCGCTTAGTTTTCGGCTCAAGCGGGAGACCTTCAGAATCGCCAACTGCTTCCTGGAGCAGGAGGTCGGGCTGATTTGTCCGGCCATTGGCTGTCGTGTCACACTCGGCGCGCGTGCCTTTTGGCTTATTTGCAGGCCACGTGATCCTCCTCCTCGCGTTAGCCACTCGCCCATTTTCTGGTCTCCTGTATCTCATCTTCCTCAGATCGACCATCTGCCGGACGACGCTCGCTTGTCTTAAGTCTGCCGGGTGCGTGCCGCCATGCGCCGACAGCGTGCGCTACCGGTGGCACCGCTTGGGGAGCGCACTTGTCTAGCCGCGGCCAGGCTCGCTATCGCCAACTCGATCGTTTCTTCTCAGCTTGTCGACCGGACCAACATCGTCCCTAAGACGCTGAAGCGCCGGATGTCACGCTTGCCCGTCATGCTTTCATTGCTGGGCTCGAGCGTAGCTGTGGGCGCAATGCCAGATCTCGTAGCTTCTGAATGGTATGGCATATGGAACCGAAATTTTTCCAATTGTGCCAGGCCGATGAGTTCGCGGCAGAAGAGGTGTACTCATCTAAAGCCGATCCGCAGTAGGATCAGAAAAAGCCTGCGCTGCAAGCCGATCCGGAACACTGAAGTCGGGGTCCTAGTTGAGCCAGATCATCGGGCCGACAGGCCGATGGGAGTCGAGCGATCACTGATCCACTGAATTTGAGAGCCGTATCGAGATTTGGTGGCGGGCCGATCATCAGACGCTGCGGCACGGCGTAATCAGGCCGACGATTTCGGTCGCATCATGTCGGTCTCAGCGGTATCACTGGATCCGCCGCGCGCTGTCAGGGAGTCGCAGGCTGGAAGATTCCGGCCGTCGGGGTGGCGCACGCACATGTCCGCTTCCTCTCAGCTGCTAGAGGCCGGGTCGGCTCGCTTCGGGTCGTGGCGCATTTAGTTAGCCACGTCAGCTTCGCCGCCGACAGCCTGTTCGAGTCCTCCGGTAGCATGTGGCCTCGGTTTGGGCGCAGCCTGCCACCACAATCCGCCATACATGCATCGCTGCAGCTCCATGAGGGATCATCTCCATTAAGACCGTAGGCGTCAACGCCATCAATCTCTGTAGACGTAGCGAGTGTCGCGCACAGCAGCCGCCGCCGAGCGGCGCGCGGATTCGGACCGAATGGCAACCGATGCTTCGGCGTCCTCGACGCCGCCGTTACCGGGTAGCTCATGATTCGAGCAGCGCCAGCACGCCTGTCGCCGGACTCGGGTTTCTGCGTGCGGCGCGTAAGTGTTTGCCGGCCACCGTGCAGAGTCGATCTCCTCGGGCCGCTTACCTCCGGTGCTCTCTCCGGGACGGGTAGACGCTACTCCTGTCAGCTGTACCTGCGGTGAGAACCCCTTTCCACCGGGATGCCACGGGGAACGGCCTGAAAGACGAGCACGAGAACGAGGCCGGGCGGGTAGCCTCGATCTCTCCATTGTATGCCAGCTTGAGGTCGCCGCGCGCCCGATCATGCAATGGGGTCGTCGCCGTCTCAGATGTAGATGGCGCATGCGGCTGCATGCAGACGATTGTCCCATCGTGGCGCGTCTGGGATCGCTGTTGACGCTGTGCGGCAGCGGGCCTTGTCAATCATCAGTAGAGTCGGGAGATGCTGCGGCTGCGCTGGCGACCTTCTCTCAGTGAGACGGCTCCGCGCGATGCTTCTCAGTCACACGCTGGCATGCGGCGTAAGGGCGTACATACTGCCCGGTCAGATGATCAAGGCTGATGAGGTATTGTCTACGCTTGGCTCGCAGGCAGCGCTAGACGGTTCTCGATCGCCTCGTGTTACTGCTGTGAATCGCACCAAAGAGCCTGATCCACCCACGACTCGCGTACACGGGTGCATCGATACATTGGTGGCCCCTGCTTGATCACGATGAGAGCTAGTATCCACCGATTCTATTTAGTGGTTTTCACCACAGATAATCGACTCACTCTAAAGTCTGAGTCTCGCCACAAAAGACGGTGGTCGCACGCCAGAAGCCGATCCTAAAAACAAGCGCCTGCAAAACCGAACATGAAGTTGATCCTAGATCATCTCGCTTTAGACCTTGGTTGCGTGTGACGCCACTTACTGATGCCCCCCTTTCGTTAGGCCTAATCCATTGCAGATATTGAACTCAATCCTTGTAGAACAAGTGGAGCATATCAGAACGGATCAGATCTAACTAAATAATGATCGCGGGTGTCGCTTTCACACCTCGGCATAGGCGCGAGGGCGCTAGATGCGCAAGGGTTGCACCAGCATGCTTAAACTGAAGAACAATGCTAACTCCTAACATTATCTAATGATAACTACGTCTACGCAGCTTCATTGTTGCTCAGTACGCAGCAACGATGAACAACGTCGGCTTGCTGCTCTAGATCAGCAAGATTGATCCAGCAGCCATGTCGCTTTCACCTGATACAGTTCAAAAGAATCTGTGGGAGCAGATGCACGCCGATTGGCTTGTTTTTGTGGAACAGCGGAGTTCGCTATTCCATGTCTCCTAGGTACGGTTCAGGGGCATTTTTATCGGGCGTGGCGCACTGAAACCGCAGCACGAACGTAAGATATCGTCTCTAAACTAAAATAGATTCCAATATGTTGCTACAATAGGCAACTCAAGCCTGTTTGGCACAAAGTCGAGCCATGTAAATTTCTCCACGATACTTGCCTATTTGCGTCACCTTCGACTCGTCAAATCTTAGAATATCCATTACTTCAGGACAATAGACAACAGACAACGGACTCTTCTTTAATGCAGCATTCAACAACAAGCAATTTTCTCATAAGAGATTGAGGATTAGTTGTCCACATCGAAACTCTCCACCACAATCATATGCTAGCGGGCTTCTCTAATATGCATACTTCTCAAACTAGTATGCATCATGCAAACCATCTTGCCTATCCTGTCAGTACTAGAACATGCATAGCAACCATCACGATACTCAACAGGTGTGTTGATGGCGCACCCTTGTGGAAGAATATAGCCGCTTCAACAAGCAACTTATTAAGACACACAAGATACTTCTAAGCACACAGTTTTTAAGGTTATTTCCTCCATGGTTGCGAGCTGTATCGCAAAGGCACAGAATAAGACTGCTAAGAGGCAGTCAAAGCACCGTACTTTGGAATGGCGGAGATTACTCGTAAGCAGGCAGGTATGGTGGATCACAATGGCATAGTAGTATTCAAGGATTTGATGCACGAGTAGAATTCCTTCAATACAAGGGCTAGGCTAGCAAGGTTGTTTGAAGCAAACTCAAGTATAAAGGTGCAGCAGCTACATACGAACATATTGTAGCTATTATACGACTGGACATTGTCTTCCTGTTGTTCAAACGCCTTAATCCAGAGTATCATCTAGACTCTAGAGATCAATCATGCAAAACCAAATTCTAACAAGCTCTATGTAGTTATTCAATGTAATGAGTTACAATGGTGCAGGATGAGGTTAAACATGATCTATGTATTGGTTACCAAAATACGGTTGTCAAAATTGCCAAGTATCATTATTCAAGACATTTTACCATTTACCATCATTGCGTATTTCGTTTCCAACCATATAACAAATGAATGAAAATAGTCCAAAACTTTCGCAATGATAAATAAGACGAAGCTAAGAATCACATGTGTCTACAGAAATGGGGACGCCCGGGTCCTCCTGCTCCTGTGTCATACGGATCCGATTTTACTCAAATAAACAAACAGCTCAGCCAAGCCGCTACATAAGATGTGACGGAATAAAATATAGTTTCACTAGAGGCGACCTGATATCGTTTCTAGTTAAGGACGCCTTGGGCATCCCCAGCTTAGACGCTTGGGTCTTCTGAAAATGCGTAGGGGTGGCCACGGGGCATCCCCAGTTTTACTTTTCACTCTTCTTGATCATCATTAAACATCCTCCTCGTCTACTTTCACACTCAAATCCTCGAAACAAACTCATTAGAAACAGTGCAATTACTATATTCAGAGGTGCCATAATCATCTCTTTAACACTTACTTGGATTATCTGCACAAAGCTACCGAAAGTTAATGGAACAAGAAGAGTCCATCATCAAAACATAGTAAACTATGATGCGAAATAAGCAACAGTCTCGTCAGAATTTGGAAGTACCAGACTTGTGCTGACGAATTTGAGTGACGTCTAAATTGGAATGAAAGTTGCGTATCACAGTCGCAGGATCACGGTCGTAATTGCGAGATTTGGCCAGATTACCTACAGTAGGAGGCCAATTCGTGACAGCAAAGAGGTCTGCTTTTATGCTAAAGCAATCCAAATCTAGCATTGACTTTGCTTCATCAAAGCCATTTTTACTTGGCTAACAACAAACGCAATAAACAATAGATATGATATGACTGCTACAGTAAACAACTTCCAAGACTCAAATATAAAACAAAGTGCAGAAGTAAAATGATGGTTGTCTTCGTCATAAGCGCTTTACTTTAACGCCTTTCTCGCACCTAGCTGAAAGGCGTTAAAGTAAAGCGCTTATGGAAGACAACCCATCATTTTACTTCTGCACTTTGTTTTATATTTGAGTCTTGGAAGTTGTTATTACTGTAGCAACCTCTCCTTATCTTTATTTTATTGCATTGTTGTGCCAAGTAAAGGCTTTGATAGTAAAGTCAATACTAGATTTGGATTCTTCGTGCGAAACAGATTTCTTGCTTGTCACGAATTTCGATCTGCCTCTCTGTAGGTAACTCAGAAAAATCTGCCAATTTACGTGCGTGATCCTCAGATATGTACGCAACTTTCATTCAATTTGGGCATTTTCATCCGAGCAAGTCTGGTGCCTCAAAAAAATTCGTCTTTACGGATCTGTTCTATTTTGACAGATTCTCGTCTTTTATTTCGCATTGCCTTGTTTTGCTATGTTTGATGGATTTCTTTGTTCCATTAACTTTCAGTAGCTTTGTGCAATGTCCGGAAGTGTTAAGAATGATTATGTCACCTCTGAATATATGAATTATGCACTCGACCCTCTAATGAGTTTGTTTTGAGTTTGGTGTGGAGGAAGTTTTCAAGGGTCAAGAGAGGAGGATGATACAATATGATCAAGAAGAGTGAAAAGTCAAAGCTTGGGGATGCCCCCGTGGTTCACCCCTGCATATTTTAAGAGACCCAAGCGTCTAAGCTTGGGGATGCCCAAGGCATCCCTTCTTCATCGACAACTTATCAGGTCACCTCTAGTGAAACTATATTTTTATTCTGTCACATCTTATGTGCTTTACTTGGAGCGTTTGTTTGTTTTTGTTTTTGTTTTTGTTTGAATAAGATCGGATCCTAGCATTCTTTGTTTGAGAGAGAGACACGCTCCGCTGTTTCGTATGAACACATGTGTTCTTAGCTTTATCTTTAATGTTCATTGCGAAAGTTGGACTATTTCATTCATTGTTATATGGTTGGAAATGGAAAATGCCGCATGTGGTAAATGGTTTAATGTCTTGAATATGTGATACTTGGCAATTTTTGTGCTCATATAGATCATGTTTAAGATCTTGCATCATGTACCTTGTACCCATTAATGAATAACTACATAGAGCTTGTTAAATTTGGTTTGCATGATTGATCTCTAGAGTCTAGATATTTTCTGGTTAAGGTGTTTGAACAACAAGGAGACAATGTCAAGTCTTATAATAGTTATAATATGTTCATATGTGAGCTTTGCTGCACCTTTTATACTTGAGTTTGCTTCAAACAACCTTGCTAGCCTAGCCTTGTATTGAGAGGAATTCTTCTCGTGCATCCAAATCCTTGAGCCAACTACTATGCCATTTGTGTCCACCATACCTACCTACTACATGGTATTTCTCCGCCATTCCAAAGTACATTACTTGAGTGCTACCTTTAAAATTTCTATTCTTTGTCTTTGCAATATATAGCTCATGGGAAAATAGCCTTAAAAACTATTGTGGTGAAGAATATGTACTTATGTGTCTAATTTCTTAATAAGTTGCTTGTTGAGCGGTAACCATGTTTCTGGGGACGCCATCAACTCTTTTACCTTTGTTGAATATCATGTGAGTTGCTATGCATGTTCGTCTTGTCTGAAGTAAGGGAGATTTTCATGATCAAATGGTTTGAGTATGCATAATGTTAGAGAAGAACATTGGGCCGCTAACTAAAGCCATGATTCATGGTGGAAGTTTCAGTTTGGACAACTAATCCTCAATCTCTTATGAGAATATTAACTGTTGTTGAATGCTTATGCATTAAAGAGGAGTCCATTATCTGTTGTCTATGTTGTCCTGGTATGGATGTGTTATCACCAAGATTTGACCGAGTCGGAGGTGGGCCGCAGTCAAGATGGGCTTAAGGAAATATACGTGGAGAATTACATGAATCGGCCTGTTATACCAAGTTGGGCTTAATTGCCCGTGTATCTGTAACATATTAGATCTATTTTAGTTTAGAGATAGAATCTTACTCGTGCACGGTTTAGTGCACGCCCTCATTAGAGAGTCCGCTGGACTATAAATATGTATCTAGGGTTTATGGAATAAACAACAACTCACGTTCAACCCCAAAACAAACCAATCTCGGCGCATCGCCAACTCCTTCGTCTCGAGGGTTTCTCTCAGGTAAGCGACATGCTGCCTAGATCGCATCTTGCGATCTAGGCAGCACAAGCCCCACGTTGTTCATGCGTTGCTCGTACTGAAGCGCTTTTGATGGCGAGCAACGTAGTTATCATTAGATGTGTTAGGGTTAGCATTGTTCTTCGTTTAAGCATGCTTACGTAGTGCAACCCTTGCATATCTAGCCGCCCTCACGCCTATCTCAGGTGTGGGGGCGGCACCCCGCTTGATCATTATTTAGTAGATCTGATCCGTTACGATTGCTCCTTGTTCTACAAGGATTAGTTTAATATCTGCAATAGTTAGGCCTTACAAAGGGGGGGAGGATCCAGTGGGCACGTAGGGTGGCGTTCGCAAGTCCTAAACGGGATGTTCCGAGGATCAACTTCATGTTGGTTTTTAGGCCTTGTTTAGGATCGGCTTACGAGCACCGTGCGTGGCCGCGAGGCCCAACCTGGAGTAGGATGATCCGATTATGCGGTGAAAACCCTAAATCGTCGTGGATGTCATTAGCTCTATCTTGATCAAGCAGGACCACCAAGTATTCGTGCACCCCGTACGAATCATGGGTGGATCGGCTCTTTGAGCCGATTCACAGGACAACCTGAGAGCCGATCGAGGCTCGTATTTAATGTTTACATGTATGCCCTGCAGAAACTAAGCGAGGCATCCCCATCACCTTCCCGACCAGGTATAGGTCGGGTGGCACGCCCTGCACTTCGCATCGCCGCGTGTGACCGAAGAGCATTGCGGGCCGTCGCTCGGAGGGGTCTCAGCCAGCCGCAGCTCTAGGCTCTTCCCGGCTCTACGGTGTTGACAAGGCCGCTGCCCGCCGGTGGGTTTTGGCAGTCAACACATTCTCGGCACGCCCGGTGGGACAATCGTCTACATCAACCACATCGCCATCTACATCCGAGATGGCGGACGGCACGCCGCTCACCTACGAGGATCCGCCCGACGACCTCAAGAAGCAATACAACGAGATCAAGGCCACCCTCGAAGCCGACCTCATCGGCTCTTTTCGCAGAACCCGTTCCCATGGCATCGGATGGAAGGGGTTCTCACCGCAAGGTGCGCTCGATGGGATAGACCTCTCTACCCCGTCGGAGGAACGCACCAGGGGTCCGGCGGCGGAGATCAACTACCCGGTGGCTCACTCGCTACACCGCCACTCCGAGAACTTGGTCAACGTGTTGGAGCGTGTCGCTCCGCGCGTGATCCGAGAGATCATGAGCCACCAGCACTCGCCGTCGGACCAGCTCTCGGGACTCATCAAGGAGAGTTGCCACTCCGGGTCCCGTCCACCGCTGCCATATGCGTTGGCAGCACCTCGCTGAAGTGCCGACTACACCGGCATTCCTCGTCTACAGGATTGGTGGTGACCCTAGTGACTACCGGTTCTTAATGGAGGCGCCTAAGGAGATCCCTCATGGATACGCGTGCATGTATGTGCCGGATTGTGGTGACTGGGCACTCACAAACCAGGCCACAACATCGGGGACTCCGGCGAAGACAGGAGGAACGTCGGCGACAGAGCTTGAGAAGCAGACGTGGCTAACTAAATGCGCCACACCGACGAAACTCCCGAGCCCAGCTCCCGCAGACTGGCCCGTAGCTGGAAAAGCAAACATGGCTGGCCAAGTACGCCACCCCGGCGAATCTTCGCAGTGCAACTCCTACGGCCAGCACAGCTGGATCAGATCAGTACCATACTGAGAGACCAGTTCGGCATGATGCCGAAAAGAAGGGCAGTCGGCTATTCCAAGCCGTACCCCGACGATTACGAGATGATCCCGCTGCCACCTAAATATCGGCTCCCTGACTTCTCCAAATTCAGTGGATCAGATGGCTCCAGCTCCATCGAGCACGTCGGCCGATATTTGGCTCAACTAGGACCGACTTCAGTGTCGGATCAGCTACGCGTGAGGCTCTTTTCACAGCCTCCTCACGGGATCGGCTTTTGGATGGTACACCTCTTTGCCGCAAACTCCATCCGAGCCTTGGAAGCAATTGGAAGAACAAGTTCCATATGCAATACCATTCGGAAGCTTCCGAGTCCGGCATTGCCGATCTAGCACAACTACGTCGAAGCGCGGGGAAACGGTGACAGAATACATCCAGCCGCTTCAGGAATCTTAGGAACCGATGTTATTCGGTTCGTATAACCGAAAAGGAAGCGACCGAGTTGGCGTAGCAGGCCTTGCAACACAGCTTAAAGACATGGCCTCCCAAGCAGATTATCCTCGCCGGCGCACATGGTTCGAAACTATCAGCATATGAACAGCGCCACCCGGACCCGTACCAAGACAAGTGCAAGCGTGCAGTAGTTAGGGTCGATACAGAGGAAGAAGAAGTGCCCGCGGGAGACCAAGAAATAGCAAGTGGCTGAGTGGACTCGGGGAGGAACCCCGTGGCCTGCAAATGGGTAAAGCCACCAGGGCCGCCCGTGGGATTTGATTTTGACGTAACCAAGACCGAACAAATCTTCGACCTCCTGCTCAAGGAGAAACAGCTTGACGATTCCCGAAGGTCTCAAGTTCCCCACGGCGAAAGAGCTAAACGGAAAGCCGTACGGCAAATTCCACAACTCGCTTTCCCATGCCACCAACGACTGCCGGGTGTGGCGTCAGCACATCCAAGCGGCGATAGAGAAGGGGCGGCTAATTTTCAACCAGTACGCCATGAAGGTCGACACCCAACCCTTCCCCGCCGTTAACATGGTAGAAATTACCTACCCTGAAGATTGCCAGCCGGGTCCCTCGTTCAGCATCAACATGGTAGGACCTGGAAACCACTCGGCAAAGATGGAGATGAGGGCAGCTGCTCTCATAGCAAGGATACAGAGGAGGCCGCTCCACGCGATCGGCTCCGTCATGATGGCAAGCGTTATGTCACGAGAGGGAGAGGTGAAGAATATAAGATATCAGCCGACCCTCTCTCGATCACCTCCTCAAAAAATATGTGAGTCAGTATGACCAACGCCGACGGTCCAATTACGATGATAGAGGAGATCGTCCGGCTAGAGAAGCCGAAGATATCGTCGGCAGGATCGCGATGAGGAGGAGCACGAGCGCCGTGCCACGGAAGCATCAAGGGAGCAAGATGACAACGCCGAGCATTGGGACCGCCCTTCTTCGTACACCGCTGGGATTCAGAATGAGCCGATTGCCCACAATCGGCAATTGCCCGTAATGCAACCGAAAAAGAAGGAGGCAGCCAACGTGTCCGTGTTCGAGCGCCTAGGGCCTCTCCCGCCACAAAGCAAACGCGCCGAGTCACCTCGTTGGGCAAGTCTTGAGGATTCGGAAGACGAGGGAGAAGTGGAAGAAGATAGGTACCACCGGCCAAGGTGGTGCCCTGACGGACTCAGCCGTTCCCAAAAGCGCAGGGTTCAGCGATTGCGCGGCCTGGAGGAAGCCGAAAGGTTGTACCTGCATACGCTAAGGAAGGCACGGCCTGATCTGGCTGCAAAGGTTCAGCGAACCCTGGATGAAGAGGGTCGTCCACGGAAAATGGAGTGGCGCCCTAAACAGAGGAAAGCCGATGATGAGACATCGGCTGGCACAAACATGGTACTCGTCTTGCCGACAGAGCTTAGCGCTCCACGACTCTACGGAGCACTCAAGGTGGACGACAGCAAGCGCATCAAGTCAGAGGTTGGGTTGGTTTTATCCAGCTTGACCAAGTAGCAAGATCAAACCAATGAGCAAACCAGGAGAGGCTGATCCTTGTGATCGGCCCCAAAAAATTTATGAAGGGAACTTACAAAACCTTCAACGAGCAAGCAACGTGGAGGCCGATTCCAGCAATCGGCCAAAATTATCCTCACCCACCATTCTC
This sequence comes from Lolium rigidum, assembly GCF_022539505.1. Classification (NCBI taxonomy): domain Eukaryota; kingdom Viridiplantae; phylum Streptophyta; class Magnoliopsida; order Poales; family Poaceae; genus Lolium; species Lolium rigidum. Next base: position 295,905,112 of record NC_061510.1, on the reverse strand, counting down.
GCTCGGGTTCAACATGTTATCCAACAGAGCCGATACCATCAATTCTCTTGACAGAATCGGCTCGGGGGGGCACCCAGGTAGATAAAATACGAGGATATGCAACGGAAGCATCTCATCTTCTGGTGATGGGTATTGGAATATGGGGGCCGATGACAGGTCGGCCGTAAAAAAAAAAAAAAAAAAAGTGAAAATTCGAAATTTTTCGAGCACAGCCGATGCAGCAGGCATCGACTTTAGAATTGAGAGGCAGCCGATGCGCAGCCAGCAGCCGATGCGCAGCCATCGACTTTAGTGGAATTATGCAATGTTTATCGAGTCTCCACCAAATCCAGACCAACGGTGGTGCCTTCTGTTGCCTCGAGGGAGTAAAACAATGGAAACTTCTCCAGCTGCTTCGAGCCGATCCGGGTTCCCGAACCTTTTTCGTCAAGGATTTCCAATCTTTGGGGGCTAGTTCAGCTGAAACGGAGAATTATCGGCTGTCGGAGGAAGAAAGAGGATCGGCTGTGGCGCATTCTCTCTGACATTCTCGCCTCGAGTAAGGCTTGGGGGGCAGCAGGCCTAGTGGATACTCTGTTTAAAGAACCGATGAGGATACCATCAGCTGATCCTTCATTGCAACCTTCTTCACAATGATGGGTACTGAAAAGGATTATTGGGTTTGGTTGGAAAAGTTCGAAGGTTTTCCCGAAAATCCGGCATCTTCCACCAGATTTAGAAAATCATCAGCTGAAGAAGAGAAGGGTGAATTTCAAAGGACCGATGCGGTGCGATCGGTTCATTACGCATTGGCAAAGGGGACGAATCGGCAAGGTCAGTAGAAGAGAGAATCGGCTCAATTAAAAGGAATCGGCAAAATCAAAATTGGGGAAAAGTTCTTCATTGATTAAGATGAGATTTCTTACATAAAGAGCTAATTGCTCTCAAAAGGGAAATACTAGGGGATCCATTGCCCCATCTACTACTACTGGCCCTATTCTAGAGGTCCTATCTATGGGCCATCACCGCCCTCGTCGCCGCCGTCGTCGCCGCTATCGGCGCTGCTCCCGGCGGGCTCGTCGTCGCTCCAATGGCCGCCGACCGGGCCCTCGTTGTCTTCATCTTCTTCGTCAGCGTCGTCCTCGTCGCCGTCGAAGTCGCTAAGATTGCCCGGCCAAGGGCAGAACCGCTTGGCCGGCGGCTCGTCGGAGGAGCTCTCGTCATCGTCCTCCTCCTCCTCTTCCTGCTCCTCCTCCTCCCGGAAGAGGTGAAGTCGCAGGAGAAGCTGTCGTCGTCACTCTCCTCCTCCGTTTCCCCAACGGCGAGGAAGCGGAGGTCGCTCTCCCCGTCCGTCGAGGACTGGTCGTCCTCGGACCAGATGGAGAAGTCGTGGTCTGACTCCTCCCCGGCCGCAATGGCGCGGCGGGTGTTGGCCGCGTGGACCGCCGCCGCGTTGTACTCCGGCGTCGGCTCACGGGACGTGGAGGATTGGCCGGCAAGATCCGATGGGGCAGAGGAGGAGGAAGACATGGTGGCTGGGAGGGTTTTTGGAGTGCTAATGCGGAGGAGATACAAAGAAGAACTGTTCGCAGCGGTTAAATCGAAGGAGGATATAGTGGAAATTCAATGCCACAGCGAGCTTCCGAGGAAGTGGTGCCTGAAAAGAAAAAAAAACTGCCAGTGTCACGCGGAGAAGTTGAGAAGGCAAGGCATCATCATGAGGGATACCGCGACGGTTCCGCCACGACATGACCCGACGAAGGAAAGCAGAGTGATTTTGGAATTACCAATTCCAAAACCAGGGGGCATGTGTTATCACCAAGATTTGACCGAGTCGGAGGTGGGCCGCAATCAAGATGGGCTTAAGGAAATATACGTGGAGAATTACATGAATCGGCCTGTTATACCAAGTTGGGCTTAATTGCCCGTGTATCTGTAACATATTAGATCTATTTTAGTTTAGAGATAGAATCTTACTCGTGCACGGTTTAGTGCACGCCCGCATTAGAGAGTCCGCTGGACTATAAATATGTATCTAGGGTTTATGGAATAAACAACAACTCACGTTCAACCCCAAAACAAACCAATCTCGGCGCATCGCCAACTCCTTCGTCTCGAGGGTTTCTCTCAGGTAAGCGACATGCTGCCTAGATCGCATCTTGCGATCTAGGCAGCACAAGCCCCACGTTGTTCATGCGTTGCTCGTATCGAAGCGCTTTTGATGGCGAGCAACGTAGTTATCATTAGATGTGTTAGGGTTAGCATTGTTCTTCGTTTAAGCATGCTTACGTAGTGCAACCCTTGCATATCTAGCCGCCCTCACGCCTATCTCAGGTGTGGGGGCGGCACCCCGCTTGATCATTATTTAGTAGATCTGATCCGTTACGATTGCTCCTTGTTCTACAAGGATTAGTTTAATATCCGCAATAGTTAGGCCTTACAAAGGGAGGGAGGATCCAAGTGGCACGTAGGGTGGCGTTCGCAAGTCCTAAACGGGATGTTCCGAGGATCAACTTCATGTTGGTTTTTAGGCCTTGTTTAGGATCGGCTTACGAGCACCGTGCGTGGCCGCGAGGCCCAACCTGGAGTAGGATGATCCGATTATGCGGTGAAAACCCTAAATCGTCGTGGATCTCATTAGCTCTATCTTGATCAAGCAGGACCACCAAGTATTCGTGCACCCCGTACGAATCATGGGTGGATCGGCTCTTTGAGCCGATTCACAGGACAACCCGAGAGCCGATCGAGGCTCGTATTTAATGTTTACATGTATGCCCTGCAGAAACTAAGCGAGGCATCCCCATCACCTTCCCGACCAGGTATAGGTCGGGTGGCACGCCCTTGCACTTCGCATCGCCGCGTGTGACCGAAGAGCATTGCGGGCCGTCGCTCGGAGGGGTCTCAGCCAGCCGCAGCTCTAGGCTCTTCCCGGCTCTACGGTGTTGACAAGGCCGCTGCCCGCCGGTGGGTTTTGGCAGTCAACAGGATGTCTAAGTTGAGAATAATCAAAAGCGAGAAATCCAATGCGAGCTTTCTCCTTATACCTTTGTACAGGCGGCATGGAGGTACCCCTTTGTGACACTTGGTTGAAACATATGCTATGCGATGATAATCCGTGTTAATCCAAGCTAATTAGGACAAGGTGCGAGCACTATTGGTATACTATGCATGAGGCTTGCAACTTATAAGATATCTTATACATAACACATATGCTTTATTACTACCGTTGACAAAATTGTTTCTTGTTTTCAAAATGAAAAGCTCTAGCACAAATATAGTAATCAATGCTTCCCTCTGCGAAGGGCCTATCTTTTACTTTATTGTTGAGTCAGTTTACCTATTCTTTCTATCCCAGAAGCAAACACTTGTGTCAACTGTGTGCATTGATTCTTACATGTTTACCTATTGCACTTGTTATATTACTTTGTGTTGACAATTATCCATGAGATATACATGTTGAAGTTGAAAGCAATTGCTGAAACTTATATCTTCCTTTGTGTTGCTTCAATGCATTTACTTTGAATTTATTGCTTTATGAGTAACTCTTATGCAAGTCTTATTGATGCTTGTCTTGAAAGTATTATTCATGAAAAGTCTTTGCTATATGATTCATTTGTTTACTCATTATCTTCATCATTGCTTCGAATCGCTGCATTCATCTCATATGCCTTACAATAGTATGATCAAGATTATGATAGCATGTCACTTCAGAAATTATCTTTGTTATCGTTTACCTACTCGAGGGCGAGTAGGAACTAAGCTTGGGGATGCTTGATACGTCCCAAACGTATCTATAATTTCTTATGTTACATGCTACTTTTATGATGATACTCACATGTTTTATACACATTATATGTCATTATTATGCATTTTCCGGCACTAACCTATTGACGAGATGCCGAAGAGCCGATTGTCTGTTTTCTGCTGTTTTTGGTTTCAGAAATCCTAGTAAGGAAATATTCTCGGAATTGGACGAAATCAACGCCCGGGGTCCTATTTTTCCACGAAGCTTCCGGAAGACCGAAGAGGATACGAAGTGGGGCCACGAGGTGGCCGGACAACGAGGCGGCGCGGCCCAAGCCCCCGGCCACGCCGGCCTGTTGTGTGGGTCCCTCGTGACGCCCCCGACCTGCCCTTCCGCCTACTTAAAGCCTTCGTCGCGAAAACCCCAGCATCGAGAGCCACGATACCGAAAACCTTCCGGAGACGCCGCCGCCGCCAATCCCATCTCGGGGATTCGGGAGATCGCCTCCCGCACCTCGCCGGAGAGGGAATCATCTCCCGGAGGTCTCTTCATCGCCATGATCGCCTCCCGGATCGATGTGTGAGTATTCCACCCCTGGACTATGGGTCCATATCAGTAGCTAGATGGTTGTCTTCTCCTCATTGTGCTATCATGTTAGATCTTGTGAGCTGCCTATCATGATCAAGATCATCTATTTGTAATGCTACATGTTGTGTTTGTTGGGATCCGATGAATATTGAATACTATGTCAAGTTGATTATCAATCTATCATATATGTTATTTATGTTCTTGCATGCTCTCCGTTGCTAGTAGAGGCTCTGGCCAAGTTGATACTTGTGACTCCAAGAGGGAGTATTTATGCTCGATAGTGGGTTCATGCCTCCATTAAATCCGGGACAAGTGACGTAAAGTTCTAAGGTTGTGGATGTGCTGTTGCTACTAGGGATAAAAGATCGATGCTTTGTCTAAGAATATTTGTGTTGATTACATTACGCACCATACTTAATGCAATTGTCTCGTTGTTTACAACTTAATACCGGAGGGGTTCGGATGATAACCTGAAGGTGGAATTTTTAGGCATAGATGCATGCTGGATAGCGGTTTATGTACTTTGTCGTAATGCCCTGATTAAATCTCATAGTACTCATCATGATATATGTATGTGCATTGTTATGCCTTCTTTATTTGTCAATTGCCCAACTGTAATTTGTTCACCCAACATCTCGTTTATCTTATGGGAGAGACACTACTAGTGAACTGTGGACCCCGGTCCTATTCTTTACATCTGAAATACAATCTATCGCAATTGTTCTTTACTTGTTCTTCGCAAACAATCATCATCATCCACACTATACATCTAATCCTTTGTTTACGAGCAAGCCGGTGAGATTGACAACCTCACTGTTACGTTGGGGCAAAGTATTTTGATTGTGTTGCGCAGGTTCCACGTTGGCGCCGGAATCCCTGGTGTTGCGCCGCACTACACTCCGCCGCCATCAACCTTCAACGTGCTTCTTGGCTCCTACTGGTTCGATAGACCTTGGTTTCTTACTGAGGGAAACTTGCTTCTATACGCATCATACCTTCCACTTGGGGTTCCCAACGGGCGTGTGCTTTACGCGTATCAGGCGTGCAAAGACCCGTTTACTACCTCAGTGAAGTGCTCACGCCAGCGAAACAGACATACCCTCATCGCCAGAAGTTGGCATATGTAGTATGGTGAACAGCTCGCAAGCTACGGTATTATTTCACGGAGCACCCGATCATCGTCGTAAGCGAGGCACCGCTGAAGAATATACTCACTAACCCAGAGGCCACGGGTCGAGTGTCCCAATGGGCTATCAAGATAGCGCCACACGACATAACCTACGTCAACCGAATGGCGATAAAATCCCAAATCCTCCCAGATTTTGTGGCAGACTGGATCCAGTTGAATGGATCGTATGCCGCACCAAGAGGGGGGGTGAATAGGTGCTAACCAGTTTTTAGTTCTTTTTCAATTTAGGCTTGACACATAGGTAAATTCTCTAGATATGCAACTAAGTGAATTTACCTATATGACAAGGTTACCAACTAAGCAAGATATAGCTACACAATATAAAGGAGATAGAATAGGATAGAGGTAACCGAGAGTGGAGCACGCGATGACACGGAGATGATTCCCGTAGTTCCCTTCCTTTGCAAGAAGGTACGTCTACGTTTGGAGGAGTGTGGTTGCTACGAAAGCCAAACCAACAGCCACGAAGGCTTCACTCAGATCCCCTATGAGCAACGCCACGAAGGCCTAGCCCACTTCCACTAAGGTATTTCCTCGAGGCGGAAACCGGGCCTTTACAAAGTTCTTGGGGCACACATCCACAACCGAATTGGAGGCTCCCAAATCTGTAACAACACAACAATCAACAACAATACATCAACACAAATGAACTAGGGATCCAAAGAGGAACACTAGCAAGGGGTCCCTTAAGCATATGAGGGGGAAATGTAAATCGCTTCGGTGAGGATGTAGATCGGTATCTTCTCCTTCAAATCTCCAAAGATCAAGAGCTTTGGTTGGGTGAGGGAGGAGATCTTGCAAATCTTGAGTTCTTGAGGTGGCTCTAATGGTGGTGAGGCTTGGCAGAATTTCTTCAATGATTGACCAAGGAGGAAGGTAGGAGAAGGGGGTATAAATACCCCCTCTCAAAATCCAGCCGTTGGTGGCGTTCGAGGGCCGGATAATCCGGCCTGAGTTGGGGCCGGATAATCCGGCCCCCCGGAAAAATCCGGCCTGGGGAAAAATCCGGCCAAATGTCCGGCCAAAAGTCCGGCCCATGTCCAGGGCCTTACTGAGCCACGTCGTCTCTGGTCCTTAGCCAAATTTTGGGGGCCGGATATTTCACAAATATCCGGCCCGGATTATCCGGCCTTGGGGAAATTCCGGCCAAATGTCCGGCCAAAAATCTGGCCTCATGCCAGGGAGGTACTGAGCCACATTGCCTCGAGTCCTTTGCAAATATCCGGCCCGGATTATCCGGCCTGGTGAATCCTTTTCAGCTATCTTTTGACTCGTTTTTTCACACAAGACACTCATATTCATGTATCTATATAATCCCTGCACCACTTCATCAAACATTAGAGTATCACATACATTGACATCAAACACACAAAACAAATTATGAGAGATGTTCTTTCAATCTCCCCCTTTTTGGTGTTTGATGACAATATACGGATTTGCAAGAAAATCACTATAGAGAGCAAGCATGTTGGCAAAACATAGAGGCACTCCCCCTACATGTGTGCATACAAGTAATTTGCATTTGAATACAAATACACAACATATAGGTGCGAGGTGCCTCAACACAAGAGGTATCCAACATGAGCTCAAACAAGAGACATAGGCATATATGAAGTTGAGATAAGGTGATAGAAATCATACCCATGTGGAGAAATATTATACCGGATATATAGCATCACACACATTATAATAACCTTGATCTCAACATAGAAATCCGAAAACCTTAACAATGTCTCACAACCACATAAAACACGTAGTTTTGTACGAACAAACCAACAAGCCAAATAGTTCAAGTAAACGACATAAAGGAGGACACAAGCAATAAAAGAATGATAAACGCATATGCTTGTGCCCTAACCACTATGCAAATCTCGTAGAGAGAACCTAATAGAACACTTCTCCCCCTTTGGCATCGAGACGCCAAAAAGAAGAAGCGCGATGCTACTCGCCCCCATGGAGATTACTCGGAGCCCTCTTCGTCCTCGGTCTGGTACTCTTCTTCCTCTTCATCTTCATCTTCAGTGTCAGGGGCAGGAGGAGAGCTGCGAGTGTAGTTGGCCCTCAGAATGCAGTCCTCAAGATCATTCCACGGAACCTGTGAAGAGTGCCACCCACTGTAACCTGGATGAATGGGAGGCTGAGGTGGAGGTCCTTGCTCACCACTGAGCTTGTGTAGAATGACCGCATGAGTATGCTGAATTTCAGAACTCTCTCGGTTGGCCGCATAGTTCTCCTTGTGTATTTCAATATTCATGCATAGAATGTGGCGCTGAAACCAACTAAGCTTCTTCACCTGCTTCTTCATCACTAGCATATCAACATGACGAGCGGGGGCAAAGCCACTAGAGTGGGCACTTCCCATAAAGGAGTCAGGAGCAGGTGCAGCATGGGAAACTGGCTTCTTCTTGTAAGCCTTCTTGACAGTGTGCTTCTCCTTTGGGAACCCACTCAAGTCTTCATCCATAGCCACAGAGTTGTTGATGAGGAGCTGGATATATGGTGCATATGGCATGGTGGTCCGGGAGACCATGGCATCATGAATCTCATTAAAAATGAAGTCCATGACATCAAGAGAGAAGTCTTCATCCTCATTACCATCACGTGCACACTTATAGCTGAGGTGCATAAGATCCACAAGAGCTCCACGAAGTGCATCATTGTTTCCACCACTTGGAGCAATGGTGGCTCGAAGGAAACGGAGCACCTGACTGTAGATGGGAAGAAGCCCCTTGGTAGAACCAACCGCTCCAGACGAGTCATAGAGATGAAAAAGCACATTTTTATCCATCTTCTGAGGACCATGGAGGCGAAAACCACCTTCTGCTGGAAGTCCAAGAATAGAGGCAAACCGGCGCAAGGTTGCCTCACAATGGGTGGAGCCAGACATCCATTCCATAGTGCGCTCCTCATCTTTCTTGATGGCTAGAGTAGCAAAGAATTGCTTAATCAACTCTGGACTGTAGTCACACTGAATCTTCATCAGATCCTGCAAGCCCATCCTACCAGTCACCCAGATGGCATCCGTAAAATGATCATTGATAGCCAGATCATCCACATTGATAGCTTGCATGGGTCGCATTTTCCTCATAGGCTCATATATATCCTTGTAGATGAACTCCTGCTCTAAGAACCAGAAGCGCATGTCCTCTATCTCATCATCCCTTGCAAGGTCTTCATACCAGTTCTTCATACAGATTGCTGCATAAGAGATAATGTCCATTGACTTGTAGTTCTCCCTAGGTGCCTTGTTCTTCCGCCTTGTAGCGGTGGACTTGCGAGGAGCATTCGGTGCAAATTCATCACTCGACCGGTCATGCCTTGGGCGTCTCCGAGTACCCCGAGAACCACTACCTGTGAGAAGCAAAGACGGATAGCAAAGAGAAGATAATTCTCATAAATCATGTATGATACAGTAATGTACTCTAGAAACATACTATAAGTCGGTAGAAGTCTAGACATGATAGATTGAATCAACACTGCAGCAGCGATGAAGCTCCAGGCCGGATAATCCGGTGTCCCCGAGGGGCGGATAATCCGGCCCGGCCGGATAATCCGGCCCTGCGGATCTGCAGATATCGCAATCAAAAACTCGTCTATGACCAGATCGGCCTTATAGCATGCAAGAGGAGTATACTACACAAGTTTTGGAACAACTAGGCAACATCTCCACCAAGAAAATAGCACATATAAAACACAACACCTAGGGTTAGGAATTGTGAGCCATACCCCCATCCATTGGAGGAGCCGCTTGGAGGAGATGAGAGCTAGGGAGGAGGAGCACCCGATCCACCCAAAAACTCCGGAAGGGAGCGGACGGGGCGGCTCCGGCGAGGAGGAGGAGCTCCGGCGACCTTGAGGGGAGAGAGAGGAGAGAGAGGCGCGTGGGGGCTGGTTGTGAACCGTTTGCCCCCGCGGCCTTGTCCTCAGCCCCTTCAAGGCCTGCCCAGGCCGGATAATCCGGCCCAAGTTTAGGGCGGATAATCCGGCCGGGCCAGATTTTCCGGGCTGCCCTGGGGCCGGATTATCCGGTTTTCTGGAAAATTCCAGAACACCGGAAATCCTGCCTACCTTTTGTTGGTTATTTGCATACACCCATATGTGGTGCAATGAAGTATCACACCACATATAAGATGCATATTGACCAATAAGATGGGGCAACCTAGATCATCCGACCGAAAATCCTCAAACTCCAAGTTTTTACCAAAACATGACATATGAGCAAGATGGAAAGGCTTATAGATGAGTGTAGGCTTGGGTTTAGAAAGCTCAAACTGTTAATGGTACATGATCACTCAAGTTTGCAAGATACAAGCAAATAAGGCCAAACTAGAGTGATTTTCCATAAGAACAAGGAGTTGTCAAATAAAAACATGAAGATCCAAATAACTCCAACTCTTCACAAAGAAGAGTGTGGTGGCCTAGGCCACCATATATGAGTGTGATGGCATGGCACCGCGAAGATATATCTTGGACCCAAACCACTACTCATTATTGAAGCTCACATATCAACATATGATATAAAGAGAATGATTTCTTAATGTTGGCATTATGGGGGGAGGGATAGCTCAATAATTTAAACCGCACTCCCCCTATTTCCAGGCCCACATCCAAACCAAATAAAGTTTTGAGATAGAGGTGTGTGCAAGAAGGTCAAGCTATACTCCTTGAATCAATGATATTTAGCTCATTCCTCAAATAGCAAAACCTTGCTTCATCAAGAGGCTTCGTGAATATATCGGCAAGTTGATCTTTGGTAGGAATATAGATAAGCTCAATATCACCACGGGCAACATGATCCCTAATGAAATGATTCCGGATCTCAATATGCTTCGTTCTTGAATGTTGCACCGGATTATAGGCAATCTTGATGGCACTTTCATTGTCACACAATAGAGGCACTTTGTCACAAATGACACCGTATTCCTTTAAAGTTTGCCTCATCCATAACAATTGAGTGCATCCACTTGCGGCGGCAACATATTCAGCTTCGGCGGTGGAGAGAGATATACAATTTTGCTTCTTAGAAGACCAACACACCAAGGACCTACCAAGAAATTGGCAAGCCCCGGAACACACCAAGGACCTACCAAGGACGTACTATCACAAATAAGGCTCAAACCGGTGCACCGCGTGACGAAGCTAAGCGTCTAAATCCCTCGATTATTCGACGGGTGTCTCTCCTACAAAACTTACATATTGACTCCGCAATAAACTTGCAATTACAACGGAGTCGTCAGATGAGCAGGATGAATTGATCACTCGGCCGCCCCCGACAATAAATTATTAATCGAATTAACAAATTCGCCAGAACTACATGATGTGCAAAACACACATCGAATTTACATAAGATTATCCCCAGCAGGTATGAGGTCATTACATACATAAATTCATGGCAATGTTCCCTGGCCCTCTCGGGCCTTCAGATCCCTCTCAATATCTGTCTCCATCCGTGAGATGATGGTATACGCAGGACTTCTAGCAATATCATAGTACTGGTCTAAACTCATTTTGGTGTTTGCTATGGCCTCCAAATCTAAGGTCGGATGACATGCTAACACTGAAGCAAAGGCAAGTTCAGCACCGGCCAGGAACTCTTTTCGCACCAACATTCGAATCCTCTCAGGGGTCTTGAATCGGGTAAACAGAGCAGACAGAGTTTCGGGCGCTTGATCCAGAGGAAACAATGTTTTCCAGACCATCGTGAGATGAGCGTGGAACTTGTCAAAATAGTAGTGCACCTTCTCTGCTCGATGTTCAAATTTCACCACGGTAACAGCTTTCGGTCGATGGGACCACAACTCATGCTTCGGGTGAGCGACATCAGTCATCGCTTCGATCTTTTCGTGGATCCTCTTGTTTTCCTCTGATTCATCGGAAGCTACGACTGTCAAGAGACAAAGGTCAGTTAAAGAATATTCAAGCTTCGTCAGAAATCAACAGATGGACAGGCACTTACAGCTCAAGCTTTCGGTAGCAACATGGAGACGATCGAGAGCATGTTGTTCAACGACAGTCGCTATCTCACTCTTTCTTTTCACCAACGCCGCCATCGCGTGAAGGGTGGTAATATCTTTGTTCAATCGGGATATTTGATCACGCAAACGACGAACAAGATCAGATTCATCGCTAGCCGAAGGATTTAAAAAAGGATCGGCACGGGAAGAAGGGAGCGAAGAAACACGTGGGCAGGAAGAGAAAGCCCGCGAAACAGAAAGGCGACGAACATAACAGTAAAGCCCTTCGGGGGCTTTGGGCGAGAAACTGGACCTGGGAGACGAATGTCGTCGTCAGATGAGGAGATGAGACCAAGAGCTCGCAGCTTGTTCACGTCGCGGTTGGAAATGGCGGAGGCGCTCCAATCGCGGCTGACTTTGGTCGCGTCTGAGGCGCTGGCGCTCTTCTTCTTGCCCATGGCGTTTGGAGCTCTTGAGAGAAGAACAGAGGTGAAAGGAAAGGCTGGGAGAGAAGATGAGCAGTGTGGAAACGTAAAAAGTAAAAACAACGGGAAGGCTCCCTATTTATGTCACAGGATTGATGGGAAATCGTGGCCATAACTCCATAGATATCGTGGGAGGAGGATCAGATCTGGTCGTACACGTGTCTCCCAAGAGGAGAACGTAACCGGCGGCCCATTATTCCCACGATGTGCGAAAATCAAGGAGACGCCTCGGTCAGTATGCATGCACTGGTCATTTCCTAAAAACTGCCCGCGCAGAACTAGGGTGGGCCCGTCAGGTCAAGTCTTGTCAGTCAAACCACAGCAGTGGTAGTGTCATCAGTGACGCCATGAAGCCCTCCGGAAGCATCCAAATAAACACAAAAAGCATCGGGAGATCGGCTCGAGTCTGCACCCGGTCACAAGCGCCCGTGCCCAGACTCGGGGGCTACTCCCATCGGGAGCACTAAGCGTGCACCCGATAAAACGTGAACTCGAAGATACCCCTGTGAAGAAATATTCGAAGAAAAGGATGGAATGCTCAGCTCGAGTCTGCACCCGGCCGCAAGCACCCGTGCCCAAACTCGGGGGCTACTCCCATCGGGAGCGCTGGGCGCGCACCCGATAAAACTTTTTTGCACTCCAGGATCATGCCCGGGGACTCGATTCTGTGTAGGGTAACATTGTTTTACCATCGGCAGTTAACCAGCAAAGCTGGACACGTTACTCAATATTCTTTACACGTTGAAAGTTGAAGAATACGAGCCCCGGTACAAATGTATCGGATGACCCATGAAGACTTGCAGAAAACTTCGGCAGAAGAAGACGTTCGAGTGGCACAACTTGAGTCTACGCACGGATTGCAAGCATCCGTACCTAGACTCGGGGGCTACTCCCATCGGGAGCGTTGGACGCGCACCTGATAGAAGAAGATGATGCTGTTACAAGTTGGACAAGAACAATCAAGGAGAAGATCATTTAGTGGAGGCATGCTTTAGTCTCTACCCGAAGTATCTTCGGCTAGACACTCGGGGACTACTGACGTGGGCATTACCCTTCAGGTAACTGATATTGCCCTATCATGTGCGACCCAACTGGAGGCCCATGAAGATACTCGATGGTAAGGCGGGCCACTAGGACGGAGCAGGAGAAGATTCCTTGAAGAAAAAGGCAAGAGGGGAGCCGAATAAGGAAAGTTTAGAGCTAGGTCTTTTGTAAACCTAGTCGTACCCGGACAGATCTCTTGAGACTTGGCCTCCTATATAAAGGCCAGGAGAGGGGCTGTCGAGGGACGGAATCAATCATAGCAACTTTAGCCACTAAAAGTCCAGAACTAGGTCGCCGTAGCACTTAGCTTCTCGACGAGAACACAGCCGAAACCTTCGGCACCCCATTGTAACCCAATATTCTCATAATCAAGATCAGACAGGCAGGACGTAAGGGTTTTACCTCATCGAGGGCCCCCGAACCTGGGTAAATCGTTCTCCCCGCTTGTCTGTTCACCGTTGTCTCGTGTCAGCCTACAGGATTCCATCAACCCTAAGCCCCAATCGGAGGGCATTGCCGAGGAGTACCCTCGACAACGGCCCCCAGGAGGATAGCGACATCCGCAGCTGCCGTGCCGTCAGCTTTCGCTCGGAGCAGCCGAACCTTCGCACTCCCACATTGACAAACGAAGATCAGGGAGACCCACAACACCGCCGTCATGTGAACCACTGGCCCAAGCACCTACCGCGTGATACATCTCAAACGTATCTATAATTTCTTATGTTCCATGCTACTTTTATGATGATACTCACATGTTTTATACACATTATATGTCATTATTATGCATTTTCCGGAACTAACCTATTGACGAGATGCCGAAGTGTCGGTTCTCGTTTTCTCGCTATTTTTGGTTTCAGAAATCCTAGTAAGGAAATATTCTCGGAATTGGACGAAATCAAGGCCCACGATCTTATAATTCCACGAAGCTTCCAGAACACCAGCGAGGGACCAGAGGGGAGGCCCAGGGGCCCCACACGCCATGGCGGCGCGGCCACAGGGGGGGCGCGCCCCCCTACTGTGTGGGTCCCCCTTGGCCCTTCCGACTCCGCCTCTTCGCCTATTTAAGCCTCCTCGACCTAAATCTTCGAGACGGAAAAGCCACGGTACGAGAAACCTTCCAGAGCTGCCGCCATCGCGAAGCCAAGATCTGGGGGACAGGAGTCTCTGTTCCGGCACGCCGCCGGGACGGGGAAGTGCCCCCGGAAGGCATCTCAAATCGACACCACCGCCATCTTCATCACCGCTGCTGTCTCCCATGAGGAGGGAGTAGTTCTCCATCGAGGCTAAGGGCTGTACCGGTAGCTATGTGGTTAATCTCTCTTCCATGTACTTCAATACAATGATCTCATGAGCTGCCTTACATGATTGAGATTCGTATGAGTTTTGTATCACTATTCATCTATGTGTTACTCTAGTGATGTTATTAAAGTACTCTATTCCTCCTCCATGGTGTAACGGTGACAGTGTGTGCATCATGTAGTACTTGGCGTAGTTTATGATTGTAATCTCTTGTAGATTATGAAGTTAATTATTGCTATGATAGTATTGATGCGATCTATTCCTCCTTCATAGTGTGATGGTGACAATGTGCATGCTATGTTAGTACTTGGTGTAATTGCAATGATCTATCATGCACTCTAAGGTTATTTAAATATGAACATCGAATGTTGTGGAGCTTGTTAACTCCGGCATTGAGGTGCTCTTGTAGCCCTACGCAATTAGTGGTGTTCATCATCCAACAAGAGAGTGTAGAGTGGTTTTATTATGTGATCAATGTTGAGAGTGTCCACTAGTGAAAGTATGATCCCTAGGCCTTGTTTCTAAGCATCGAAACTCCATTTATTTACTGTTCTGTTGCATGTTTACTCGTTGCCATATTTTATTCAGATTGCTATTACTACCCATATACATCCATACTACTTGTATTTCACTATCTCTTCGCCGAACTAGTGCACCTATACATCTGACAAGTGTATTGGGTGTGTTGGGGACTGATGCGTGTAATTGACACGTCCGTTGGGAACCCCAAGAGGAAGGTGTGATGCGCACAGCGGCAAGTTTCCCTCAGTTAGAAACCAAGGTTTAATCGAACCAGTAGGAGTCAAGAAGCACGTTGAAGGTTGATGGCGGCGGGATGTAGTGCGGCGCAACACCGGAGATTCCGGCGCCAACGTGGAACCTGCACAACACAACCAAAGTACTTTGCCCCAACGAAACAGTGAGGTTGTCAATCTCACCGGCTTGCTGTAACAAAGGGTTAACCGTATTGTGTGGAAGATGATTGTTTGCAAGAAAACAGTAAAATAAGTATTGCAGCAGATTTGTATTTCAGTATTAGAGAATGGACCGGGGTCCACAGTTCACTAGAGGTGTCTCTCCCATAAGATAAAAGCATGTTGGGTGAACAAATTACAGTCGGGCAATTGACAAATAGAGAGGGCATAACAATGCACATACATGTCATGATAAGTACGAGTGAGATTTAATTGGGCATTACGACAAAGTACATAGACCGCCATCCAACTGCATCTATGCCTAAAAAGTCCACCTTCGAGGTTATCATCCGAACCCCTCCAGGTATTAAGTTGCTAAACAACAGACAATTGCATTAAGTATGGTGCGTAATGTAATCAATAACTACATCCTCGGACATAGCATCAATGTTTTATCCCTAGTGGCAACAGACACATCCATAACCTTAGGGGTTTCGTCACTCCCCAGTTCACGGAGACATGAACCCACTATCGAGCATAAATACTCCCTCTTGGAGTTACTAGCATCAACTTGGCCGAGCCTCTACTAATAACGGAGAGCATGCAAGATCATAAACAACACATAGGTAATAACTTGATAATTAACATAACATGGTATTCTCTATCCATCGGATCCCGACAAACACAACATATAGAATTACAGATAGATGATCTTGATCATGTTAGGCAGCTCACAAGATCCAACAATGAAGCACAATGAGGAGAAGACAACCATCTAGCTACTACTATGGACCCATAGTCCAGGGGTGAACTACTCACTCATCACTCCGGAGGCGACCATGGCGGTGAAGAGTCCTCCGGGAGATGAATCCCCTCTCCGGCAGGGTGCCGGAGGAGATCTCGAGAATCCCCCGAGATGGGATTGGCGGCGGCGGCGTCTCGGTAAGGTTTTCCGTATCGTGGTTTTTTCGCATCAGGGGTTTCGCGACGGAGGCTTTAAGTAGGCGGAAGGGCAACGTGGGGGGCCACACGAGGGCCCCACACCACAGGTCGGCGCGGCCAAGGCCTGGGCCGCGCCGCCCTATGGTGGCGGCCCCTCGTGGCCCCACTTCGACTCCTCTTCGGACTTTCGGAAGCTTCGTGGCAAAATAGGACCCTGGGTTTTAATTTCGTCCAATTCCGAGAATATTTCGTTACTAGGATTTCTGAAACCAAAAACAGCAAGAAAACAAGAATCGGCTCTTCGGCATCTTGTTAATAGGTTAGTTCCGGAAAATGCACGAATATGACATAAAGTGTGCATAAAACATGTAGGTATCATCAATAATGTGGCATGGAACATAAGAAATTATCGATACGTCGGAGACGTATCAGCATCCCCAAGCTTAGTTACGCTCGTCCCGAGCAGGTAAAACGATAACAAAGATAATTTCTGAAGTGACATGCCATCATAACCTTGATCATACTATTTGTAAACATATGTAATGAATGCAGCGATCAAAACAATGGTAATGACATGAGTAAACAAGTGAATCTCATAAAGCAAAGACTTTTCATGAATAGTACTTCAAGACAAGCATCAATAAGTCTTGCATAAGAGTTAACTCATAAAGCAATAAATCAAAGTAAAGGTATTGAAGCAACACAAAGGAAGATTAAGTTTCAGCAGTTGCTTTCAACTTGTAACATGTATATCTCATAGATAATTGTCAACATAGAGTAATATAACAAGTGCAATATGCAAGTATGTAGGAATCAATGCACGAGTTCACACAAGTGTTTGCTTCTTGAGGTGGAGAGAGATAGGTGAACTGACTCAACATAAAAGTAAAAAGAATGGTCCTTCAAAGAGGAAAGCATCGATTGCTATATTTGTGCTAGAGCTTTTATTTTGAAAACATGAAACAATTTTGTCAACGGTAGTAATAAAGCATATGAGTTATGAAAATTATATCTTACAAGTTGCAAGCCTCATGCATAGTATACTAATAGTGCCCGCACCTTGTCCTAATTAGCTTGGACTACCGGATCATTGCAATGCACATGTTTTAACCAAGTGTCACAATGGGGTACCTCCATGCCGCTCTGTACAAAGGTCTAAGGAGAAAGCTCGCATTTTGGATTTCTCGCTTTTGATTATTCTCAACTTAGACATCCATACCGGGACAACATGGACAACAGATAATGGACTCCTCTTTAATGCATAAGCATGTGGCAACAATTATTATTCTCATATGAGATTGAGGATATATGTCCAAAACTGAAACTTCCACCATGAATCATGGCTTTAGTTAGCGGCCCAATGTTCTTCTCTAACAATATGCATGCTCCAACCATTAAGGTGGTAGATCTCTCTTACTTCAGACAAGACGGACATGCATAGCAACTCACATGATATTCAACAAAGAATAGTTGATGGCATCCCCGAAGCATGGTTATCGCACAACAAGCAACTTAATAAGAGATAAAGTGCATAAGTACATATTCAATACCACAATAGTTTTTAAGCTATTTGTCCCATGAGCTATATATTGCAAAGGTTAATGATGGAATTTTAAAGGTAGCACTCAAGCAATTTACTTTGGAATGGCGGATAAATACCATGTAGTAGGTAGGTATGGTGGACACAAATGGCATAGTGGTTGGCTCAAGTATTTTGGATGCATGAGAAGTATTCCCTCTCGATACAAGGTTTAGGCTAGCAAGGTTATTTGAAACAAACACAAGGATGAACGGTGCAGCAAAAATCACATAAAAGACATATTGTAAACATTATAAGACTCTACACCGTCTTCCTTGTTGTTCAAAACTCAATACTAGATATTATCTAGACTCTAGAGAAACCAAATATGCAAACCAAATTAGCAAGCTCTAAGTGTTTCTTCATTAATGGGTGCAAAGTATATGATGCAAGAGCTTAAACATGAGAACAACAATTGCCAAGTATCAAATTATCCAAGACATTTTTAGAGTTATTACATGTAGTATTTTCCAATTCCAACCATATAACAATTTAACGAAGAAGAAACTTTGCCATGAATACTATGAGTAGAGCCTAAGGACATACTTGTCCATATGCTACAGACGGAGCGTGTCTCTCTCCCATAAAGTGAATGCTAGGATCCATTTTATTCAAACAAAACAAAAACAAAAACAAACCGACGCTCCAAGCAAAGTGCATAAGATGTGACGGAATAAAAATATAGTTTCGGGGGAGGAACCCGATAATGTTGTCGATGAAGAAGGGGATGCCTTGGGCATCCCCAAGCTTAGACGCTTGAGTCTTCTTAGAATATGCAGGGTGAACCACCGGGGCATCCCCAAGCTTAGAGCTTTCACTCTCCTTGATCATATTGTATCATACTCCTCTCTTGATCCTTGAAAACTTCCTCCACACCAAACTCGAAACAACTCATTAGAGGGTTAGTGCACAATAAAAATTCACATGTTCAGAGGTGACACAATCATTCTTAACACTTCTGGACATTGCATAAAGCTACTGGACATTAATGAATCAAAGAAATTCATCCAACATAGCAAAAGAGGCAATGCGAAATAAAAGGCAGAATCTGTCAAAACAAGCAGTCCGTAAAGATGGATTTTATTAGGGAACCAGACTTGCTCAAATGAAAATGCCCAAATTGAATGAAAGTTGCGTACATATCTGAGGATCACTCACGTAAATTGGCTTAATTTTCTGCGTTACCTACAGAGAATTAGACCCAGATTCGTGACAGCAAAGAAATTTGTTTCTGTGCAGTAATCCAAATCTAGTATTTACTTTACTATCAAAGACTTTACTTGGCACAACAAAACACTAAACTAAGATAAGGAGAGGTTGCTACCGTAGTAAACAACTTCCAAGACACAAAATAAAAACCAAGTACTGTAGCAAAATAACACATGGGTTATCTCCCAAGAAGTTCTTTCTTTATAGCCATTAAGATGGGCTCAGCAGTTTTAATGATGCACTCGCAAGAAATAGTATTTGAAGCAAAAGAGAGCATCAAGAGGCAAATTCAAAAAACATTTAAGTCTAAAATGCTTCCTATGCATAGGAATCTTGTAAATAAACAAGTTCATGAAGAGCAAAGTAACAAGCATAGGAAGATAAAACAAGTGTAGCTTCAAAAATTTCAGCACATAGAGAGGTGTTTTAGTAACATGAAAATTTCTACAACCATATTTTCCTCTCTCATAATAATTTTCAGTAGCATCATGAGCAAACTCAACAATGTAACTATCACATAAAGCATTCTTATCATGAGTCTCATGCATAAAATTATTACTCTCCACGTAAGCATAATCAATTTTATTAGTTGTAGTGGGAGCAAATTCAACAAAGTGGCTATCATCATATATAGGAGGCATATTGTAATCATAAAAGAAAATTTTCTCCTCAATGCTTGGGGGACTAAAAAGATCATGCTCATCAGAGCCAGCTTCCCCAAGCTTAGAATTTTCCATAGCATTAGCAACAATGGTGTTCAAAGCATCCATAGTAATAACATTCCCATTAGCATGCATATAAAGTTCCATGGGTTTTTTAATTCTCTCTTCAAACACATCATGTCCTAATTAAAGATAAAGTTCATAAAGATCTCTCATATTTTTGTTGTTTTCCATTATGCTTAACTAGTGAAATAAAAACATGCATGATATTAAGTAAAGTAAAACAAGTAACTAATTTTTTTGTGTTTTTGATATAGCAAACAAGATAGCAATTAAAGTAAAACTAGCAACTAATTTTTTTGTATTTTGATTTAGTGCAGCAAACAAAGTAGTAAATAAAACTAAGCAAGACAAAAACAAAGTAAAGAGATTGGGAAGTGGAGACTCCCCTTGCAGCGTGTCTTGATCTCCCGGCAACGGCGCCGGAAATTTGCTTGATGCGTGTAATTGACACGTCCGTTGGGAACCCCAAGAGGAAGGTGTGATGCGCACAGCGGCAAGTTTCCCTCGTTAGAAACCAAGGTTTAATCGAACCGGTAGGAGTCAAGAAGCACGTTGAAGGTTGATGGCGACGGGATGTAGTGCGGCGCAACACCAGAGATTCCGGCGCCAACGTGGAACCTGCACAACACAACCAAAGTACTTTGCCCCAACGAAACAGTGAGGTTGTCAATCTCACCGGCTTGCCGTAACAAAGGGTTAACCGTATTGTGTGGAAGATGATTGTTTGCAAGAAAACAGTAAAACAAGTATTGCAGCAGATTTGTATTTCAGTATTAGAGAATGGACCGGGGTCCACAGTTCACTAGAGGTGTCTCTCCCATAAGATAAAAGCATGTTGGGTGAACAAATTACAGTCGGGCAATTGACAAATAGAGAGGGCATAACAATGCACATACATGTCATGATAAGTACAAGTGAGATTTAATTGGGCATTACGACAAAGTACATAGACCGCCATCCAACTGCATCTATGCCTAGAAAGTCCACCTTCAGGTTATCATCCGAACCCCCTCCAGTATTAAGTTGCTAAACAACAGACAATTGCATTAAGTATGGTGCGTAATGTAATCAATAACTACATCCTCGGACATAGCATCAATGTTTTATCCCTAGTGGAAACAGCACATCCATAACCTTAGGGGTTTCTGTCACTCCCCAGATTCACGGAGACATGAACCCACTATCGAGCATAAATACTCCCTCTTGGAGTTACTAGCATCAACTTGGCCAGAGCCTCTACTAATAACGGAGAGCATGCAAGATCATAAACAACACATAGGTAATAACTTGATAATTAACATAACATGGTATTCTCTATCCATCGGATCCCGACAAACACAATATATAGAATTACAGATAGATGATCTTGATCATGTTAGGCAGCTCACAAGATCCAACAATGAAGCACAATGAGGAGAAGACAACCATCTAGCTACCGCTATGGACCCATAGTCCAGGGGTGAACTACTCACTCATCACTCCGGAGGCGACCATGGTGGTGAAGAGTCCTCCGGGAGATGAATCCCCTCTCCGGCGGGGTGCCGGAGGAGATCTCCGAATCCCCCGAGATGGGATTGGCGGCGGCGGCGTCTCAGTAAGGTTTTCCGTATCGTGGTTTTTTCGCATCAGGGGTTTCGCGACGGAGGCTTTAAGTAGGCGGAAGGGCAACGTGGGGGGCCACACGAGGGCCCCACACCACAGGTCGGCGCGGCCAAGGCCTGGGCCGCGCCGCCCTATGGTGGCGGCCCCTCGTGGCCCCCCTTCGACTCCTCTTCGGTCTTTCGGAAGCTTCGTGGCAAAATAGGACCCTGGGTTTTAATTTCGTCCAATTCCGAGAATATTTCGTTACTAGGATTTCTGAAACCAAAAACAGCAAAAAACAGCAACTGGCTCTTCGGCATCTTGTTAATAGGTTAGTTCCAGAAAATGCACGAATATGACATAAAGTGTTCATAAAACATGTAGGTATCATCAATAATGTGGCATGGAACATAAGAAATTATCGATACGTCGGAGACGTATCAGGGACACAAGAGACTTCTTGTATCGTGATTGCAGGGTTGCTTGAGAGGGATATCTTTGACCTCTTCCTCCCTGAGTTCGATAAACCTTGGGTGATCCACTTAAGGGAAACTTGCTGTTGTTCTACAAACCTCTGCTCTTGGAGGCCCAACACTGTCTACAGGAATAGAAGCGTGCGTAGACATCACCGCGCGGCGACGACGCCACACCAAGCAGGACCACCAACCTCATCGCCGGTAGGAGCCGACGGGCCAGATCGAACCGATCCCACCACGGTCAGATCTAGCACCTCAGGAAGCCGCCACGACGAAGCAACCACCAGCAATCGGCCGACCACCACCCGCAGAGGAGGAAGAAGCAGGGGAGAGGGGCCGCCACCCCGCCCACCCTCGTCGTACAACAGCAGGGAGCCGCCATCGATGTCGCCACATCTGGGAGGAGCCAGAGCTCCGCCCGCCTCCGCGCTGCTTTGGACCACCGGGGGTGCGGAGGGGGTCGACGAGCTAGGCCACCACCATGCCGACCGAGCCACCAAGGCTGAGCCGCCTCCCACCACCGCGGGCTCCTACCACAAGCCGAGGTTGTCGCGCGCGAGAGGAACCTCGCCACCGCCGTCCTCCAGCGTAGGCTTCGCCTGGTGGACTCCTCTGGCGGCGGAGGGAGGGAGGGAGCAAGGGTGGGGGGCGGCGTGTTAGGATTCCCCCGAGCCGCCCTGGGAGGACAACGCGGGGGTTGGGGTCAAAACTTCAGTTTAGAGTTATGATAGTGTAGTGTGGTAGATGATGCTCTGTCCAACTCGTGAGGAAACGTACGTATTTTGGCACGTGCGAGGATTGGAAAACGGGAGCCCTTAGAATCACGCCCATACGCGTTGATACGTCTCCGACGTATCGATAATTTCTTATGTTCCATGCCATATTATTGATGATACCTACATGTTTTATGCACACTTTATGTCATATTCGTGCATTTTCTAGAACTAACCTATTAACAAGATGCCGAAGAGCCAGTTGCTGTTTTCTGCTGTTTTTGGTTTCAGAAATCCTAGTAACGAAATATTCTCGGAATTGGACGAAATCAAGACCCAGGGTCCTATTTTGCCACGAACCTTCCAGAAGACCGAAAGGGATACGAAGTGGGGCGACGAGGCGCCGCCACCATAGGGCCGCGCGGCCGGAGGGGGCCTGCGCCGCCCTATGGTGTGGGCCCCTCGTCGGCCCTCCGACTCGCCCTTCCGCCTACTTAAAGCCTCCGTCGCGAAACCCACGATGCGAAAAACCACGATACGGAAAACCTTCCGGAGACGCCGCCGCCGCCAATCCCATCTCGGGGGATTACGGAGATCTCCTCCGGCACCCTGCCGGAGAGGGGATTCATCTCCCGGAGGACTCTACACCGCCATGGTCGCCTCCGGAGTGATGAGTGAGTAGTTCACCCCTGGACTATGGGTCCATAGCGTAGCTAGATGGTTGTCTTCTCCTCATTGTTCTTCACTCGTTGGATCTTGTGAGCTGCCTAACATGATCAAGATCATCTATCCGTAATACTCTATGTTGTGTTTGTCGGGATCCGATGGATAGAGAATACCATGTTATGTTAATTATCAAGTTATTACATATGTGTTGTTTATGATCTTGCATGCTCTCCGTTATTAGTAGAGGCTCGGCCAAGTTTTTGCTCTTAACTCCAAGAGGGAGTATTTATGCTCGATAGTGGGTTCATGCCCGCATTGACACTGGGACGATGACGAGAAAGTTCTAAGGTTGTGTTGTGTTGTTGCCACTAGGGATAAAACATTGGCGCTATGTCCGAGGATGTAGTTGTTGATTACATTACGCACCATACTTAATGCAATTGTCTGTTGCTTTGCAACTTAATACTGGAAGGGGTTCGGACGATAACCCGAAGGTGGACTTTTTAGGCATAGATGCGGTTGGATGGCGGTCTATGTACTTTGTCGTAATGCCCAATTAAATCTCACTGTACTTATCATGACATGTATGTGCATTTTTATGCCCTCTCTATTTGTCAATTGCCCGACTGTAATTTGTTCACCCAACATGCTTTTAACTTATGGGAGAGACACCTCTAGTGAACCGTGGACCCCGGTCCATTCTTTAATACTGAAATACAAATCTGTTGCAATACTTGTTTTACTGTTTTCTCTGCAAACAATCATCTTCCACACAATACGGTTAATACTTTGTTACAGCAAGCCGGTGAGATTGACAACCTCACTGTTTCGTTGGGGCAAAGTACTTTGGTTGTGTTGTGCGAGTTCCACGTTGGCGCCGGAATCTCTGGTTTTGCGCCGCACTACATCCCGCCGCCATCAACCTTCAACGTGCTTCTTGGCTCCTCCTGGTTCGATAAACCTTGGTTTCTTTCTGAGGGAAAACTTGCTGCTGTGCGCATCATACCTTCCTCTTGGGGTTCCCCAACGAACGTGTGAAATACACGCCATCAAGCATATTTTCTGGCGCCGTTGACGGGGAGATCAAGACACGCTGCAAGGGGAGTCTCCACTTCTCAATCTCTTTACTTTGTTTTTGTCTTGCTTTATTTACTACTTTGTTTGCTGCATTATATCAAAACACAAAAAAATTAGTTGCTAGCTTTACTTTATTTACTGTCTTGCACTCTATATCAAAAACACAAAAAAATTAGTTTACTTGCATTTACTTTATCTAGTTTGCTTTATTTACTATTGCTAAAATGGCCACCCCTAAAAATACTAAGTTGTGTGACTTCACTAGCACAAATAATAATGATTTCCTATGCACACCTATTGCTCCACCTGCTACTACAGCAGAATTCTTTGAAATTAAACCTGCTTTACTTAATCTTGTTATGCGAGAGAAATTTTCTGGTGTTAGTTCTGATGATGCTGCTGCCCATCTCAATGATTTTGTTGAATTGTGTGAAATGCAAAAGTATAAAGATGTAGATGGTGACATTATAAAATTAAAATTGTTTCCTTTCTCATTAAGAGGAAGAGCTAAAGATTGGTTGCTATCTCTGCCTAAGAATAGTATTGAATCCTGGACTAAATGCAAGGATGCTTTTATTGGTAGATATTATCCCCCTGCTAAAATTATATCTTTGAGGAGTAGCATAATGAATTTTAAACAATTGGATAATGAACATGTTGCTCAAGCTTGGGAAAGAATGAAATCTCTGGTTAAAAATTGCCCAACCCATGGATCGACTACTTGGATGATCATCCAAACCTTCTATGCGGGACTAAATTTTTCTTCGCGGAATTTATTGGATTCAGCTACTCGGAGGTACCTTTATGTCCATCACTCTTGGTGAAGCAACAAATCTCCTTGATAATATGATGGTTAATTACTCTGAATGGCACACGGAAAGAGCTCCACAAGGTAAGAAGGTAAATTCCGTTGAAGAATCCTCTTCCTTGAATGATAAGGTTGATGCTATTATGTCTATGCTTGTGAATGATAGGACTAATGTTGATCCTAATAATGTTCCGTTAGCTTCATTGGTTTCCCAAGAAGAACATGTTGATGT
This sequence comes from Lolium rigidum, assembly GCF_022539505.1. Taxonomy (NCBI): domain Eukaryota; kingdom Viridiplantae; phylum Streptophyta; class Magnoliopsida; order Poales; family Poaceae; genus Lolium; species Lolium rigidum. The sequence goes on along the minus strand of NC_061510.1, from coordinate 295,879,907 downwards.
AAACTTCATTAAAAATAATAATTTCAACAACAATGCTTATCGGAACAATTCTAGTAATAACTATAGGCCATATCCTTATAATAATGGTAACGGTTATGCTAATTCTTATGGGAATTCTTACAACAATAATAGGAATACACCCCTGGACTTGAAGCTATTCTTAAAGAATTTATTAGTACACAAAGCTGCCTTTAACAAATCGTTGAGGAAAAACTCAATAAAATTGATATTCTTGCTTCTAGAGTTGATAGTCTTGCCTCTGATGTTGATCTTTTGAAATCGAAAGCTATGCCTAATAGGGATATTGAAAATAAAATTGTTACTACAGCAAATGCCATCCAAGTTAGAATTAATGAGAATATAAGATTAATGGCTGAACTGCGTGCTAGGTGGGATAGAGAAGAAAATGAAAAACTAGCTAAAGAAAAAATGTAGCTAAAGTTTGGACCATTACCACCACTAGCAATGCTAATGATTCAGATGTTGCTGCACCTCCTACTATTAATGGTAAAATAATTGGTGTTGGCAATGCTTCTACTCCTAGTGCAAAGCGCGAAAAATTACCTGAAACTGCTAAAACTGCTGAAACTGCCTGTGATAAAGCTGCTGAAATTTTTTCCAACTTTGGGGATGATAATCCCATTGCTTTAGATTGTAATGATTTAGATTTTTATGATTGCCACATCTCTGAAGTTATAAAGTTCTTACAAAAACTTGCTAAGAGTCCCAATGCTAGCGCTTGTAAACTTGGCTTTCACAAAACATATTACAAATGCTCTCATAAAAGCTAGAGAAGAGAAACTAAAACTTGAAACTTCTATTCCTAGAAAGCTAGAGGATGGTTGGGAGCCCATCATTAAAATAAGGGTCAAAGATTTTGATTGTAATGCTTTATGTGATCTTGGTGCAAGTATTTCTGTTATGCCTAAGAAAGTCTATGATATGCTTGACTTGCCACCATTGAAAAATTGTTATCTGGATGTCAATCTCGCTGATAATGCTAAAAAGAAACCTTTGGGGAAAGTTAATAATGTTCATATTATGGTTAAAAATAACCTTGTCCCCGTTGATTTTGTTGTCTTGGATATTGAATGCAATGCATCTTGCCCCATTATATTGGGAAGACCTTTTCTTCGAACCGTTGGTGCTACTATTGATATGAAGGAAGGTAATATTAAATATCAATTTCCTCTCAAGAAAGGTATGGAACACTTCCCTAGAAAGAGAATGAAGTTACCTTATGATTCTATTATTAGAACAAATTATGATGTTGATGCTTCGTCTCTTGATGTCACTTGAGTTACACTTTCTGCGCCTAGCTGAAAGGCGTTAAAGAAAAGCGCTTATGGGAGACAACCCATATTTTTATTACAGTATTTTTGTTTTATATTTGAGTCTTGGAAGTTGTTTACTACTGTAGCAACCTCTCCTTCTCTTAGTTTTATGTTTTGTTGTGCCAAGTAAAGTCTTTGATAGTAAAGTAAGTACTAGATTTTTTGATTACTGCGCAGTTCCAGATTTCTTTGCTGTCACGAATCTGGGTCTAGCTCCCTGTAGGTAGCTCAGAAAATTAAGCCAGTTTACGTGCATGATCCTCAGATATGTAAGCAACTTTCATTCAATTTGGGCATTTTCATTTGAGCAAGTCTGGTGCCCTAATAAAATCCATCTTTACGGACTGTTCTGTTTTGACAGATTCTGCCTTTTATTTTGCATTGCCTCTTTTGCTATGTTGGATGAATTTCTTTGATCCATTAATGTCCAGTAGCTTTATGCAATGTCCAGAAGTGTTAAGAATGATTGTGTCACCTCTGAACATGTTAATTTTATTGTGCACTAACCCTCTAATGAGTTGTTTCGAGTTTGGTGTGGAGGAAATTTTCAAGGATCAAGAGAGGAGTATGATGCAATATGATCAAGGAGAGTGAAAGCTCTAAGCTTGGGGATGCCCCGGTGGTTCACCCCTGCATATTCTAAGAAGACTCAAGCGTCTAAGCTTGGGGATGCCCAAGGCATCCCCTTCTTCATCGACAACATTATCGAGTTCCTCCCCGAAACTATATTTTTATTCCGTCACATCTTATGCACTTTGCTTGGAGCGTCGGTTTGTTTTTGTTTTTGTTTTGTTTGAATAAAATGGATCCTAGCATTCACTTTATGGGAGAGAGACACGCTCCGCTGTAGCATATGGACAAGTATGTCCTTAGGCTCTACTCATAGTATTCATGGCGAAGTTTCTTCTTCGTTAAATTGTTATATGGTTGGAATTGGAAAATACTACATGTAGTAACTCTAAAATGTCTTGGATAATTTGATACTTGGCAATTGTTGTGCTCATGTTTAAGCTCTTGCATCATATACTTTGCACCCATTAATGAAGAAACACTTAAAGCTTGCTAATTTGGTTTGCATATTTGGTTTCTCTAGAGTCTAGATAATATCTAGTATTGAGTTTTGAACAACAAGGAAGACGGTGTAGAGTCTTATAATGTTTACAATATGTCTTTTATGTGAGTTTTGCTGTACCGTTCATCCTTGTGTTTGTTTCAAATAACCTTGCTAGCCTAAACCTTGTATCGAGAGGGAATACTTCTCATGCATCCAAAATACTTGAGCCAACCACTATGCCATTTGTGTCCACCATACCTACCTACTACATGGTATTTATCCGCCATTCCAAAGTAAATTGCTTGAGTGCTACCTTTAAAATTCCATCATTCACCTTTACAATATATAGCTCATGGGACAAATAGCTTAAAAACTATTGTGGTATTGAATATGTACTTATGCACTTTAGCTCTTATTAAGTTGCTTGTTGTGCGATAACCATGCTTCTGGGACGCCATCAACTATTCTTTGTTGAATATCATGTGAGTTGCTATGCATGTCCGTCTTGTCCGAAGTAAGAGAGATCTACCACGTTAATGGTTGGAGCATGCATATTGTTAGAGAAGAACATTGGGCCGCTAACTAAAGCCATGATTCATGGTGGAAGTTTCAGTTTTGGATATATATCCTCAATCTCATATGAGAATAATAATTGTTGCCACATGCTTATGCATTAAAGAGGAGTCCATTATCTCGTTGTCCATGTTGTCCCGGTATGGATGTCTAAGTTGAGAATAATCAAAAGCGAGAAATCCAAAATGCGAGCTTTCTCCTTAGACCTTTGTACAGGCGTCATGGAGGTACCCCATTGTGACACTTGGTTAAAACATGTGCATTGCAAAGATCCGGTAGTACAAGCTAATTAGGACAAGGTGCGGGCACTATTAGTATACTATGCATGAGACTTGCAACTTGTAAGATATAATTTACATAACTCATATGCTTTATTACTACCGTTGACAAAATTGTTTCATGTTTTCAAAATAAAAGCTCTAGCACAAATATAGCAATCGTTGCTTTCCTCTTTGAAGGACCATTCTTTTTACTTTTATGTTGAGTCAGTTCACCTATCTCTCTCGACCTCAAGAAGCAAACACCTGTGTGAACTGTGCATTGATTCCTACATACTTGCATATTGCACTTGTTATATTACTCTATGTTGACAATTATCCATGAGATATACATGTTACAAGTTGAAAGCAACCGCTGAAACTTAATCTTCCTTTGTGTTGCTTCAATACCTTTACTTTGATTTATTGCTTTATGAGTTAACTCTTATGCAAGACTTATTGATGCTTGTCTTGAAGTACTATTCATGAAAAGTCTTTGCTTTATGATTCACTTGTTTACTCATGTCATTACCATTGTTTTGATCGCTGCATTCATTACATATGTTTACAAATAGTATGATCAAGGTTATGATGGCATGTCACTTCAGAAATTATCTTTGTTATCGTTTTACCTGCTCGGGACGAGCGAGAACTAAGCTTGGGGATGCTGATACGTCTCCGACGTATCGATAATTTCTTATGTTCCATGCCATATTATTGATGATACCTACATGTTTTATGCACACTTTATGTCATATTCGTGCATTTTCCGGAACTAACCTATTAACAAGATGCCGAAGAGCCGATTCTTCGTTTTCTGCTGTTTTTGGTTTCAGAAATCCTAGTAACGAAATATTCTCGAATTGGACGAAATCAAGACCCAGGGGTCCTATTTTGCCACGAACCTTCCGAGAAGACCGAAAGGGATACGAAGTGGGGCGACGAGGCGCCGCCACCATAGGGCCGCGCGGCCGGAGGGGGCCCGCGCCGCCCTATGGTGTGGGCCCCTCGTCGGCCCTCCGACTCTGCCCTTCCGCCTACTTAAAGCCTCCGTCGCGAAACCCACGATGCGAAAAACCACGATACGGAAAACCTTCCGGAGACGCCGCCGCCGCCAATCCCATCTCGGGGGATTACGGAGATCTCATCCGGCACCCTGCCGAGAGGGGATTCATCTCCCGGAGGACTCTACACCGCCATGGTCGCCTCCGGAGTGATGAGTGAGTAGTTCACCCCTGGACTATGGGTCCATAGCAGTAGCTAGATGGTTGTCTTCTCCTCATTGTGCTTCACTGTTGGATCTTGTGAGCTGCCTAACATGATCAAGATCATCTATCTGTAATACTCTATGTTGTGTTTGTCGGGATCCGATGGATAGAGAATACCATGTTATGTTAATTATCAAGTTATTACATATGTGTTGTTTATGATCTTGCATGCTCTCCGTTATTAGTAGAGGCTCGGCCAAGTTTTTGCTCTTAACTCCAAGAGGGAGTATTTATGCTCGATAGTGGGTTCATGCCCGCATTGACACACGGGACGATGATGAAAAGTTCTAAGGTTGTGTTGTGCTTGTTGCCACTAGGGATAAAACATTGGCGCTATGTCCGAGGATGTAGTTGTTGATTACATTATGCACCATACTTAATGCAATTGTCCGTTGCTTTGCAACTTAATACTGGAAGGGGTTCGGACGATAACCTCGAAGGTGGACTTTTTAGGCATAGATGCTGGCGGTCTATGTACTTTGTCGTAATGCCCAATTAAATCTCACTGTACTTATCATGACATGTATGTGCATTGTTATGCCCTCTATATTTGTCAATTGCCCGACTGTAATTTGTTCACCCAACATGCTTTTATCTTATGGGAGAGACACCTCTAGTGAACTGTGGACCCCGGTCCATTCTTTAATACTGAAATACAAATCTGCTGCAATACTTGTTTCACTGTTTTCTCTGCAAACAATCATCTTCCACACAATACGGTTAATCCTTTGTTACAGCAAGCCGGTGAGATTGACAACCTCACTGTTTCGTTGGGGCAAAGTACTTTGGTTGTGTTGTTCAGGTTCCACGTTGGCGCCGGAATCTCTGGTGTTGCGCCGCACTACATCCCGCCGCCATCAACCTTCAACGTGCTTCTTGGCTCCTCCTGGTTCGATAAACCTTGGTTTCTTTCTGAGGGAAAACTTGCTGCTGTGCGCATCATACCTTCCTCTTGGGGTTCCCCAACGAACGTGTGAAATACACGCCATCAAGCGTCCTTTAAATTCGTTTTGGCACCGGCGCGCGGATACCACCCAAAATGGAGGGAGGCTAGCGGAGCACCGGCTGGAGCTCAAAAAGTTTGCGGGCCAGCCTTATCAGCGTGACATTGACAATATTTACTCGAAAATCATTTTATTTTCCTCCAAACCTCCTCCACATCACCCCGTTCCTCTCTTGCCTCGTCGCCTAATCCCGCCGTTTCCCCCAACTAGACGAGACCTCGCCGCGTCACCATGCCGCCGAGAAGAAGAAGAGGAAGGCCGAGAAGGAGCGGCTAGAGGGGATGACCAACGCTGAGTGGGCTTTCGACCTCCAGCACCGGTAGGTGGAGAACGCCAGTCGCCGACAGAGGGAGCAGAAGGCGAGGTGCGGAAAACTTTGGCGGTGGAGGCGGCCATGGTGTAGAGGGCCGCTGCCAAACGGGCAGAGCGGGTTGCGAAGATGGAAGAGGTCATGGCGGCAAGGTGGGCATCGATCACTGAGAGGCAAACATCAAGCTCGACCTGATCAAGCCCAACGTGGCGGCTTAGAAGAGGAGGGACGACGACTTGGCGATGTTGTTGGTCCACACAAGGGGCATGGACGACAATGTGATGACGCCATGCGCGGATCAGCGCGCCACGGTCCTGTACAGCGATGGATGGGGCCCATGTGATTGCATTATCCTTTTAGAATGGGCAGTGCTATTAAACCTCCGGAGGATATTTTCCTACCAACTTCCGAGGCCACGACGTGGCACATGTGCAATTTCTGCCAAAGTCCTGGATTTGCTTCATTGCGGCAAAAAAAAACCCAGCTTTTGCTCCACTAAAGCAAAAACGGGTTGCCTAAAAAAAAGGAAAAATGACCCGTTGGACACGGACCTCACCGGAGGATTGTACTTCGCCAGACACCTCGCTGGAGACTCCACCGTAGTACTGTACTTCGCTGGAGACATTGTAGAAATTATTTTTTACTAAAGTAGCAAAATAACAGAGAAATTATAACAAACAATTTATACTATTGTAGCATAAAAAATAGATCTTCCGTGAGGTCCTTGCAGCACCGACGACAGTACCAACCTATTCCTTGGTAGCATGAGCGGCATTGTTTTGCAGCATCGATGGCAGTTATTCGCAGCTCCAGTGACGGTCCCTTGCAGCATCGAGCGTTCGACAGCCGGCTTTGCAGCTCCACGGAGAAGCCTTTGCAGCTCCACCCGATAGCCTTGGTAGCACATGTCAGGTTTGCAACAACAATGCTCGAGATTCATAGCACAGGTAGCATCGCCGTAGCTGCGGGTGGAAGAATTTGCAGCTCTGCCAATAGCCTATGTCAGGTAGCATCGCCGTTGTCGGCGGTTTGCAGCAACACAACTTTGAAAATCCTAGAACTAGCAGCGCCACTGCCAGGCTTCACAGCATCCGTACAACATCCATAACGATGTCGCGCATTTACCGCGAGCTCGACAGATAGCATGCCGGTGTCGAAGAGCACGAGAGGCCGAGAACTGCGCCGACAGACGGGAGCAGCATCAGCGGCCCAAAAACTATGTCGGCGGGCAACACCACGTCGGCGACATGAGCTGCTCCGGCAAACGGGAGCCGCGCCAGTTGATAGGAGCCACGCTGGCGGCCGGGACCCTACATCCGAGCCAACAAGATTCAACAAACAATCAAGTTTCATCAAAACATCCAAACACCTTGGACATCACGACTCGTCAATGAGAAGCACCACCTCATATTTCAAATACATGTCGAAATAGATATCATTTCATTCCCATGTGTTTTCAACATGAACTTTCCCCAAACTGGCATGGGCCAATTGGAACAATTTGTTTCTCACAAAAAAATATTTGATGACAAATCAATGCCTAAAAGAAGCAAACGAACAGAACACAAAGCCAACTAGATTTGAAAACGTTGTATAAAACAATAGTAGTTTACAGTTCCATGGAGATAAGCAGAAAGCAACGTCTCAGGGAGCCAAATGGAATATGATCTGCAGCCTCAAGAGCGCCTAGACAGTCAAGTTACTATGCAAAGAATTGGTACATACTCTAATCTATTGAGATGTTACGGAAGACTAGCCAAATGATATGGAACACAACCCGTAAACTTGTACTATTCATCTCAGGACAATGTCTGTATCTGTACAGGACCAAGTTCCGTTATTTTTCTTTTGACACATAAGACATCTATCGAGTACGCTTCCATTGCTGGAAGATTTCCCAGCGAAGCCCTGTTCACTAATCGCCACATTAGTGACAAGATATGAGTAGCCATGGCCAAGCAAGCATGATAAAAATGCAAGCAGAAGCCTTTGGTCACGAGTAAAGAACAGATGATGGTTGCTTGAAGCTAGAGCTGACGGCACCTGCCTTATTTGGTGATGTTATCATCTTATCCTTTGAGATGGCATTGCCAGCTAACAGTTCAGAAGAATTTGGCCGCTGGCTGTTCTCACTGTGGACTGGTCTGGCCCAGATTTTTATTTGCCCCTCACGGCATATGGTGACAATTGATTCACTGGTGAATTCTAAGCCAGACAGGGGATCAGCGTGTACTCTGTGTGCCACAAGGGGTGAGAGCTTCGGTACGTCTCGCATCCGTGGAGAAGGCTGAAGAACACCAGTAGGAGGAGGGCATGCACTGTCCCAGTGTGCAGAAGGGCTTCCACTGCTAAATGTTGGGGAGCCGCTGGAAGGATGTCGTAGTGGCACAGCAATCTCGTCCATTGCCAGATCCCAGAGAAGCAGTTGAGTATCCTAAGTGCATACAAAGGTGAAAAGGCATTATTTCTGGTGTTAACCCAATATGCTAAATGGTAATTGAAGCATAAACTACTTGTACATGATAATAGCACACCCTATGTCCAAGATATAATCATTGAATCTCAAGTTGTAATATGTGGTCAAGAGTAAATATTCAATGCCACAGCTTAACAATAAACACGCGAAATAGGAAAGACCAAATACCTCTTTGGGAGGCATAAAATAGGAAATGCAGCAAACTTATTTGTGAGGCCTGGACTCTGCCAAGTCCCTGCCAAGTCCAGTTCATTTTTGTCCAGGCTTAAGCCAGGATGCCTACCCGAACTGGGCCAGCATGAACATGTTGCAAGTGGCACACGTTGTATTACTATTTTTCAGCAAAACTAGTGAGATCCGTGCAACTCTAGAGGCATGCCCATTGCTCACAACGGTAAAATTGCCTAATCAACCCAGCAAGTAAGTAACTGATACAACACTTAGATATCACTGGCATTCCAATACTTCTCGGTAATCACAGCTATAAAAGAAAACAACGGATTCTTTCTACCACATATTATTCTAATTTCAGTTAGAGAAAAAACAAATTATGCTGCAGATTAACAAATTTGTTGTTTTATATAAACTAATTGGTACCTGACCAACAGAGCCAAAGCGATACATCACACTTTCTACTGCTTCATCAGAATTTGGTGGGGACCAATATGAATCAAATGCAACCGAGCTAACCTGCGGACCAGAAAAGAGATTTGCATCAAAATAGCAAGTTTCAACAAAATAGCTGGTAAACAAAGACAGCGGTAATGATAAAATCACCCATGATGTATGCCCCTCGCCCCATGCAACCATCTTTCTGTCATCCATGCTCCATACTTGTACAAGATCATCTTCCCCACCTGATAATAAATATTTTCCATCCGCGCTGAAACAGGAGAGCACAGATAAATTATTGACACCTTCCAGGTTCTGTTTCAAAGAAGAAAATGCAAAAGGAAAAGAAAAGAATATGCAATGGCTATATGAATATACTACCCCAATCATATATAGCAGCACGTTTCTATATGGGTATACTGTTCTACAGTTATATAGCTAAAACTTTAACACCACAACCATTGTGAAATGCAACAGATCCTACTGCATCAGAAAAATTGTACAGGCAATAGTAAGTTATGTTGTGAAAGGGACAAGAGATGCAAGTACGCAATACTACGAAGAATATTAAGCAATTTTGGTCAAAATTCCTTCAAAACTAGAAAAACAGTAAGAGGGCAATTTCAGGACAGAGAGGGTTGCAACAGCCTAGAGAAGATGAGATCCTGACCCAATGTGTTAACAGTTTCTTTCATGTTTGATTACATAACATGTCAAAAGCTGTGTTCCTCTTGCAATAAAAAGGTACTCAATTAAAGTACAAGAGCATAGGCAAAAAATACCAAGCCGAACACAACTCGATAAGCAGGCAGGTGGAAGATAAGTAACTTCTAATTTGTACAGTATATGCCAGTACAACAATTTGCTGGCAGTCAAATCAGGCTGGATTCTAACTGAGAAGCCAAGAAAATCGCTTTTATAAACGCGTTATAGAGCTAATGCATAGAGCGATGACTTATATAGCTCAACGTATGAGTTCATCTTCAAGTCACATTGCCTTCTGCGTGACGAATGATAAAATTTTAAGATCAACTTAATATGTAACCAAAAATAAGAAATTGACAAGCATGCTGCAAGTCCGCACCATATGTTGCTGCTAGTTTTCCGTAACTGTCCATAATAAATACACTTGGCTGCTGTTCTTCAACAATTTTTATATGTAAAATTGGTCAGTTCTGATGATGATTTATACAAAAACTAGTCTCACAGCGACGGGGATAATTTGCAGAAAGACTTGTATGGTTTTTTGTGATACACAGATTAATCAACATGATTACAAGAGGTAAAACATGACAGTCCTAAAAGTGACTGGAAGTAACAGAACTGATGCAACTGCGCAAAACATATGCCGAACTACGGGTTTCTGTTTTTGCAAATGTCAGAAGTACGAGTTTCAAGAAGCAGGTGGGCATATGACAAAGTAGGTGCCATACATCAGCACAACATTACATGCAATCAGCAGTTTACCTCCATGAGCAACACAAAAGAGCACCATAGTAGCTTTTCCCACCAAATATTAGTAGTTCTTTCGCGAAGTCAAATACTCTTAAGTAGCCTGCGTGCAATTGGAAAACTTGAGTACAATATATGACAGAAAATAAATCTTTAGTGTGTGTCGATTCTTGTCTTGGCTCGACAAGTTACCATCTCGACCAACAGTAGCCATGTACGTTCCATCAGGGGAAAATGAAATGGCATTGATTGCACCTTGACAGATGTGCCATCTTGCAGTAGGATTGCTCTGCAGTATTATTTACATCCCAGAATCAATGATAGCAGCTACAGTTTAAAAATCATCATGTTCAGGAATTTCTTAACTTCGCTTGAATTAACATTTTGCAGCATTCACAAATGTTATGTGTGGTTAAAAACACTGGATACAATATTGCAGAAAATGCTTTCATCTGCAACAAAAAGGATTTGACCAATATTTGCAACACATATGTACTTTTATTAGTTTTTGATTGCCCTGACGCAGATTTGATAGCATGCTGATGCTGTCTTAGAAAATGTTACAAATAATGAACATGTCGCAGTAAACTGGCGATTACTCTACCTTTTAAGGGATGTTAAAAACAGAGAATAACAACCAGAGATCTTAAAATCTAGTCATGAACTCAAGAAAAAAATATAAACCTAATGTTACAAGCTTATTCTGGTTATCGAACCCAGCAAATTATTCTACGGGTGCATTAGTTTTCCTGGACATACAGGTCCTACTTCTTTGCATAATGTGAAACCATCCCAACACTGATATCCATGTCTGTTAATGTTTTCAGTAAAAGGTACCAGATGCCATAAATCAACTCTACAAGATATCAAATGCCACTAGTTGATCAAAATCAAGTGCTCTATGGTACCTTATTGGACTTTGCATGTGAAATCATCAGCTGACTTTGATCTTTTACAGTTGGAAATGTCCAGTCAGCATTTCCATCCTTGGACTGAACATAAAAAATAATCAGTTCAAATTTGACGTAACGAATCTTAATTACATTGTAACAAAATATGATGACAATAGGGGCTCACTTTGTCATAAACGTAGAGATTTCCATCAGCATTACTGACAACAAATATGCCATCGCGCTCCGGCACCCATGCAACACAAGTACATCGGCTGCAACAAGGGCATCAAGTAAAGTCAAATTTGAACTGGTCACAAATAGTCATATTCTTCAAACAATATTTGCATGTATATACGGTTTTTCCCTTCCAAAACCGGCCAGGGTGTAAAGTGCCAGGATGGCTACGGTGTTTAGGGGAGGGAAAAGTCCACTTTACGCTTAAATCTTTTCTGATGCTACCTCAGATCTAAGGCAACATCAGATCAATCCAGCACTCCAAGAAGATACACATTAGGTACTACGGCAGTCGGCCCATGACATCAACAGTATCCATCAGTAGCTCAGTCAGGGCGAGCGGAAAAAAAAGTGCTGTCCGGAGGGAGGTCTTAGCACGATCCCCTTAAAGGCTTTTGTTTTGAGGGTTATTACACTACGTGAGTTGCAGGTTACGAAAGGCCATCTTGCTGTCAGTAATGAAGTTGCTTATTTGGGAGCAATACACACGAGGTTGGCATTTCTGCCATGTTCCCAAACTACCTATACAAATATGGCACTTGTAACTACTTCATATTTTTCATAATGGCAGAGCTCATGTCCTTTGGTTGGCAAGAAGAACATGCATGCAACCAAAATGCTTCGCTTCAGATTCTGACTACGCAAGGAAGGTATATCATTATCCAGCTTCAGCTCTCCAAAACAAAAAATATGCTTACACTAAACGCTCCTTGTGGACTACATAAAGAGGACAGGAACAACAAAACTATTGGACCCACCATAGTAGGGTGGCATTAGGGTATATTCAAAACAGGGAAACGAGAAGTTGACAACAGCTCTCACATGCCAATTTGAAGCGGTCGGCATGAAAAAACATGCTCTGTGCCAGACATTTCAATAGTGCTTACATCAAATGTTTGCTACTATCCACTGATTTTCATCAAGATGGGTACGCAAAAGAAGTTTTTGGCATAGTCCTTATCCACTAATAATAGCAGCAGTCTACATGTTACAAGTTCTAATAACTAAAAATAAATAAAAACTCTGATTCAGACCAACTTTTGTTAATAGTGTGTTGAGGATGTGACATGGAACGACAACAGTTGGAGCGCTTGTCATGTAAATTTTTTTTTTTGAGCCTTGTCATGTAATTGTGATATAATTTTTTTAAATCATACTATGACAGTTTTATCACTACCATTTTTTAAAAAAGAAAGAAAGGAAGAAGCAAACATGCCTGTTGGCAGTTCCATCCTTCTCTTTATTGATAAAATGTTGAGATGCAACAGGCTTCTTTCCAGGATCTTGCAACTGCTGCCTCAATGACATGGAGTAGACTACACAATGAACACATAACTCGACTCAGGAGATAGTTCAATTTAAGAGCAAAGCATTGTATAAATTAGGAAGCACTGACCATCTCCTGACCATACTCCAATGATCAGGTCGTGGCCCTCTTTGGCCTCCGAGTCAAATGCATGACAAAGCGGGTTTGAGTTGCTGAAGTGGATGGACTTGACTGGATCCTGGTGCAGTTAATACCTTGATCAGATAACCACAAGGTAAGAGTGTTGCAGGTAACTTTAGCATGCATTCGGCAAAGGAACTAATACTTTGTCATGTGAGTTGAGATCACTGATGAAGAGTGTATCAGCAGTATTGAAGATGATGTATGTGCCCTTGCCATCGTAGTTCACCACTGCTTGTGATCCACTAACGCTCGTTGACATACCGATGCCTCCACCCACACGGCTGCTCCCTGAAACAGCCCTGTTGACACCATTGTTTCCCGCAAAGCTGAGTGTTCGGCTCCCATTCCCGGTACCAAGCAGTCTCGCAGCTGCAGATCGCATACCGCTGCCGGAACTTGGTGTTGAAGGTGTAGAACCCTGCCCCACTGGTTTCTCCTTCAGATATGCCACCGTCATCTGCCATTGTTGAAAGTTATTGACACAATATTAACCTTTCAGAATAGAAGAGTAAACATGGCGACGAAGTCGATCATCGGTAAAGAAGAAAAACAACAGAAATCATCGGTTATACCATTAAAATCCCCAACAAGGTACCCCTCTAAATTCATCACTATGTGAGGTTCCATAGATGGTCACTCTTAAGGGACTGGCAGCAACCTAGGGTGGTCACTCCTAAGGGAGTGGCGGAGGGACTAAGTATGAAGCATTCTCTCCAAAAATGTCACCTGAACTACCACAACCCAAAACTTACTGGAAGCCCTAACTAAATTCAATCAAAATCCCGACCGAATACACGAAAAAAAAGATACACCCGAATCCGTCGCCTGATCAAGTCAACATCCCATACACAGCAGCCCATCGAGATCCCAACAGTCGCGCTAGCCACAAACCCCACGGCCCGATCATCGGCGGTGCGGACTCGGTGGACGTTCATACCTCGGAGACGGTCTTGCCGCCGGCGCCGTGGTTGTAGTGCAGCACGGAGGGGGAGTGGGTCTTCTCGTACTGCAGCTTGTGCCGGCCCTCGGGGGTCTTGAAGTAGGTCTTGAGACCGGGCGCGCCCCCGGCCGCGCCGCCCCCACCAGCCGACGACGACGTCGCCATACCCACGCGCCGGGCACCAGCTACGCCGCTCGCGGGTCGCGGGAAGGCCCCACCTCCGCGATCGCTTCCACGAATGCTCACGCGCGCGCAGTCATCTCGCGCCTCCGCCGCCGCAATCCGCCGCCGTGCGACGAGGCGAGTGAGGGTTAGGGTTTTGGGGGCGGTGAGATTGGGATCGATGCGATGCGATGCGACGGGGAGGCGGTTTGTTGATTTGGGATGAGAGATGGGAGAAACAGAGACCTGGTGCTGGTGGTAGGAGGAGAAACAGAAATGACTTTTTTTTTTTGGTTGGCCTCTCGGGTGGAAACTCTGCATCGTGTAAAGGACAACTATGCAGATCCAACTGAAATTGCATAATTTCGCTTTAAAAATAAAAACCATGCATATTTTTTAATAGATTTCTTGCAGATTCAAAATATTTTCAGCATATACTCATCGAAAAGGAAACAAATAATTTCAAATACTTCACAACTATAACAAAGATATGGAAGATGATATAGTGTATACATTATCTACATGTAGCTGCCATAGTTATTAAGTTCAAAAATATTGATTAATGAATATGTTGCACATATATTACATTGATGATTCTTGTCTTTATAATCGAAGAACGGTAAAGTAGGGGTATCTCAAGTAACGTGGGTGTGTGACTAATTGTGTTGTTATCGAACCATGGCAAAGTAGGAGGTATATCAAGCAACATGGATACGTTGTGAAATAGTATTAGCTACGAGGAGTGTACATCGACCTTATAACCCATCTTCGTACATTATGGTAGAGTTCACACGGTAAAGTTTTCTTAATATGATTGTTTGCCTTGTTAGAGTCTGACTTGCAAGTAGAAAATATAAGTTGTTCAGGGCCTTTAGTAACATCTTTACTTACCTTGAAGTACATTTATTTATTTCAACCGTCTTTGTTTGTTGTTTGTTTTCAGATGGCATCATATGCTTCCGATTAGTATTATGGAAAGGTAGAGGATCCGTATAAGGTGGTCTTTCTTTCAAAGGTTCCAATCGGGCATCAATATAGGCGTATCGTGACGTTCCCTTAACAAGCTTTGAATTTTCAATCGCATCCTTCTTGTATCTTGTCCATCCTTGCTTTGGTGCTTTAATATGGTTAGTAAAAGATTGAAAAATATGCAAGATAATGTCGGAATCTAAGTGAAAATTGTCAGCCATATCCTCTATTTTACTAGTCTCGAGAAAAGCTTCAATGCAATCATGTATTCATGTTCAACCTTACGCCACTTTGTTCTGTGTGTCAAAAGACCAAGTTTCCCTAATATTACGAATCCTATCTAGCAATTTCTAAGCCTTTGTGATAGTAAACTTCATAAAGCCTTCCCTAGAAGATATGTCTACTTCTCTCCTATTCTTGTCACTAAGACCTTCACAAAAAGCATGTAAAACTAACCAAGTGGGCAACTGGTGATGTGGGAAGTTGTCTAGCAAACCTCCAACCCTTGTATACCCTTTAACAAGACTTTATCCCGGCTTATTTTTAAAGTTTAGAATCTTGCGCCCTGCTCCATCATACTTGCTCTTTGGATAGAAGCAAGTCAAGAATAGATGCGACAAACTTGCTCAAGTGTCCATCATACCCTGCAGGCAAAGTCTTGAACCAAGTGAATGCCTTATTAGCAAGCCTTTCTCCAAATAATTTTAACCTCATTTCTTCTTAAGTATCTTTAAAGAAATCAATGTGAGCATATGGATATTATGTATCATTATTTCCTACAAATTTCTTGGCGTGCGTCATATCAAGAAATATGGGATTATCTTCATATTCATCATTATTACCCCCAAGATACTCTCATGAAAGCATCAATAGGTAGTTCTCCAGAGCACTTAAGAGTAGCAAGTTTGTGGTGGTAGTGTGTGAGAGTCCATGGTGTTTGCCCATAATTTGCAAACAGTCAGTACAAGTAGCAAATTTTAAGATAACTTAAAACACAGATCAATAGTGCTTAGCTCCCCGACAACGGTGTCAAAAGTAGCTTGATGTCTGCATGTGTACATGTGTAAGTAGCTTACAATCAAGAGTATTGAATCCACGGATAGCTAAATTGCTATGGTTTTAATGTCTTTTTCTACCTTTGATTGTTTGTACCTATAAGTTATCTTTGGTACAAAGCAAGAATGTGTAGAATGAATGGTTGTTTGTGCGAATAAAGTCGTAGTAAAGCGAAAGCGAGCAGAGTGAGCGATGGTTAAGTATTTGAAACTACGATAAGGCTAAAGAGTTATCGTGGAGTTGCGTATTCACCGGTAGCATAGTTTAGAAACATAATTAGGATTTATAATGTTCTTGTAGTATGTATGGACAGGTGGAGTCGAATAAAGGTGCACCACAAATGTGTTGTGCTATGCATCGCACATAACCACCACCAGTCCTCCTATATTAGCATGTCGTCAGAGTTCACTAGTGATTGATGGTCTCATCATGGTTACATACATAGTTCTAGAATCTCTGGTATTCCCTCGCTGGCAGTAGTTGATGGGATGTTATGGAACTCTCTCACGTTCGCCCCCAAACCACCAACTACCTACAACGATGATTTCCTCTAACATCCCCCAACAGGCAAAACTATTATGTGGTCAACTTCACACAATATTGTTGAAGAAAACCTACATATATATTACAAATGAAGACACCATAATCTTTCTTTAAGTACATAGCATATAGTTAGGGTTCCTCCATCTCCCCAAGAACAAATGGAACTACTCACACATGGAGGCAAACAACATCATCATGATTATACCAATGGAGTACAAGGGATCAAACAAGTACATGTGCCAAGCCTCGCTAGGGTTTGGAATTACAACGAGATGAAAGCGAATGTCGATGGTGATGGTCATGATGATGATGATGATGATGATGACGAAGAAGCCTCCTGATGGCTGTGAAATACACCACTTTTCCTCACATTTAAACCCTTAGCCATGTCAAGAAATTGACTAAACTTCTCTCTAAATGTGCCACTAATGACTAATTATTGCAAAGGTGTGCAATCTCTTCTATCTTTGAATGGTGTGTGATGGTGTGTAAGACACACGTCCGTTGGTAACCCCAAGAGGAAGGTGTGATGTGCACAACAGCAAGTTTTCCCTCAGTAAGAAACCAAGGTTATCGAACCAGTAGGAGTCAAGGAACACGTGAAGGTTGTTGGTGGCGGAGTGTAGTGCGGCGCAACACCAGGGATTCCGGCGCCAACATGGAACCTGCACAACACAATCAAAGTACTTTGCCCCAACGTAACGAGTGAGGTTGTCAATCTCACCGGCTTGTTGTAAACAAAGGATTAGATGTATAGTGTGGATGATGATGTTTGTTTGCGAAGAACAAGTAAAGAACAATTGCGGTAGATTGTATTTCAGATGTAAAGAATGGACCGGGGTCCACAGTTCACTAGTGGTGTCTCTCCCATAAGATAAATAGCATGTTGGGTGAATAAATTACAGTTGGGAAATTGACAAATAAAGAAGGCATAACAATGCACATACATATATCATGATGAGTACTATGAGATTTAATCAGGGCATTACGACAAAGTACATAGACCGCTATCCAAGCATGCATCTATGCCTAAAAAGTCCACCTTCAGAGTTATCATCCGAACCCCTTCCAGTATTAAGTTGCAAACAACGGACAATTGCATTAAGTATGATGCGTAATGTAATCAACACAAATATCCTTAGACAAAGCATCGATATTTTATCCCTAGTGGCATCAAGCACATCCACAACCTTAGAACTTTCCGTCATCGTCCCAGCATTCAATGGAGGCATGAACCCACTATCGAGCATAAATACTCCCTCTTGGAGTCACAAGTATCAACTTGGCCAGAGCCTCTACTAGCAACGGAGAGCATGCAAGAACATAAACAACATATATGATAGATTGATAATCAACTTGACATAGTATTCCATATTCATCGGATCCCAACAAACACAACATGTAGCATTACAAATAGATGTTCTTGATCATGATAGGCAGCTCACAAGATCTAACATGATAGCACAATGAGGAGAAGACAACCATCTAGCTACTGCTATGGACCCATAGTCCAGGGGTGAACTACTCACACATCGATCCGGAGGCGATCATGGCGATGAAGAGCCCTCCGGGAGATGATTCCCCTCTCCGGCGAGGTGCCGGAGGCGATCTCCCGAATCCCCCGAGATGGGATTGGCGGCGGCGGCGTCTGCGGAAGGTTTTCCACATCGTGGCTCTCGATGCGGGGGTTTCGCGACGAAGGCTTTAAGTAGGCGGAAGGGTAGGTTTAGGGGCGACACGAGGGCCCCACACAACAGGGCGGCGCGGCCCCACCCTTGGCCGTGCGGCCCTGGCGTGGCGGCGCCTCGTCGCCCCACTTCGTTTCCCTTTCGGTCTTCTGGAAGCTTCGTGGAAAAATAAGACCCTGGGCGTTGATTTCGTCCAATTCCGAGAATATTTCCTTTGTAGGATTTCGAAACCAAAAACAAGCAGAAACGACAGAATCGGCTCTTCGGCACCTCGTCAATAGGTTAATGCCGGAAAATGCATAATAATGACATAAAATGTGTATAAAACATGTGAGTATCATCATAAAAGTAGCATGGAACATAAGAAATTATAGATACGTTTGAGACGTATCAAGCATCCCCAAGCTTAGTTCCTACTCGCCCTCGAGTAGGTAAACGATAACAATGATAATTTCGAAGTGACATGCTATCATAATCTTGATCAATACTATTGTAAAGCATATGAGATGAATGCAGCGATTCGAAGCAATGGTAAAGACAATGAGTAAACAAATGAATCATATAGCAAAGACTTTTCATGAATAGTACTTTCAAGACAAGCATCAATAAGACTTGCATAAGAGTTACTCATAAAGCAATAGATTCTTAGTAGAAAGCTTTGAAAGAACACAAAGGAAGGTATAAGTTTCAGCAATTGCTTTCAACTTCAACATATTTATCTCATGGATAATTGTCAACACAAAGTAATATAACAAGTGCAATAGGTAAAAATGTAAGAATCAATGCACTCAATTGATACAAGTGTTTGCTTCTAAGATAGAAGGAAGTAGGTAAACTGACTCAACAATAAAGTAAAAGATTGGCCCTTCGCAGAGGGAAGCATGGATTAATATTTTTGTGCTAGAGCTTTTCAGTTTGAAAACATAGAAACAATTTTGTCAATGGTAGTAATAAATCATATGTGTTATGTATAAGACATCCTATAAGTTGCAAGCCTCATGCATAGATTACCAATAGTGCTCGCACCTTGTCCTAATTAGCTTGGATTAACATGGATTATCATTGCATAGCATATGTTTCAACCAAGTGTCACAAAGGGGTACCTCTATGTCGCCTGTACAAAGGTCTAAGGACAAAGTTCGCATTGGATTTCTCGCTTTTGATTATTCTCAACTTAGACATCCATACCGGGACAACATAGACAACAGATAATGGACTCCTCTTTAATGCATAAGCATTCAACAACGGATAATATTCTCATAAGAGATTGAGGATTAATTGTCCAAACCGAAACTTCCACCATGAATCATGGCTTTAGTTAGCGGCCCAATGTTCTTCTCTAACAATATGCATACTCAAACCATTTGATCATGAAAATCGCCCTTACTTCAGACAAGACGAACATGCATAGCAACTCACATGATATTCAACAAAGGTGTAATAGTTGATGGCGTCCCCAGAAACATGGTTACCGCTCAATGATGGCGTGTAAGACACACGTCCGTTGGGAACCCCAAGAGGAAGGTGTGATGCGTACAACAGCAAGTTTTCCCTCAGTAAGAAACCAAGGTTATCGAACCAGTAGGAGTCAAGAAGCACGTGAAGGTTGTTGGTGGCGGAGTGTAGTGCGGCGCAACACCAGGGATTCCGGCGCCAACGTCGAACCTGCACAACACAATCAAAATACTTTGTCCCAACGTAACAGGTGAGGTTGTCAATCTCACCAGACTTGCCGTAAACAAAGGATTAGATGTATAGTGTGGATGATGATGATTGTTTGCGAAGAACAAGTAAAGAACAATTGCAGTAGATTGTATTTCAGATGTAAAGTATTGGACCGGGGTCCACAGTTCACTAGTGGTGTCTCTCCCATAAGATAAACGAGATGTTGGGTGAACAAATTACAGCTTGGGCAATTGACAAATAAAGAAGGCATAACAATGCACATACATATATCATGATGAGTACTATGAGATTTAATCAGGGCATTACGACAAAGTACATAGACCGCTATCCAAGCATGCATCTATGCCTAAAAAGTCCACCTTCAGGTTATCATCCGAACCCCTTCCAGTATTAAGTTGCAAACAACATACAATTGCATTAAGTATGGTGCGTAATGTAATCAACACAAATATCCTTAGACAAAGCATCGATGTTTTATCCCTAGTAGCAACAGCATATCCACAACCTTAGAACTTTCTGTCACTGTCCCAGATTTAATGGAGGCATGAACCCACTATCGAGCATAAATACTCCCTCTTGGAGTCACAAGTATCAACTTGGCCAGAGCCTCTACTAGCAACGGAGAGCATGCAAGAACATAAACAACATATATGATAGATTGATAATCAACTTGACATAGTATTCAATATTCATCGGATCCCAACAAACACAACATGTTGGATTACAAATAGATGATCTTGATCATGATAGGCAGCTCACAAGATCTAACATGATAGCACAATGAGGAGAAGACAACCATCTAGCTACTGCTATGGACCCATAGTCCAGGGGTGGACTACTCACACATCGATCCGGAGGCGATCATGGCGATGAAGAGACCTCCGGGAGATGATTCCCCTCTCCGGCAGGGTGCCGGAGGCGATCTCCCGAATCCCCCGAGATGGGATTGGCGGCGGCGGCGTCTCTGGAAGGTTTTCCGTATCGTGGCTCTCGGTACTGGGGGTTTCGCGACGAAGGCTTTAAGTAGGCGGAAGGGTAGGTTTAGGGGCGGCACGAGGGTCCCACACAACAGGGCGGCGCGGCCCCGCCCTTGGCCGTGCGGCCCTGGCGTGGCGGCGCCTCGTCGCCCCACTTCGTTTCCCTTTCGGTCTTCTGGAAGCTTCGTGGAAAAATAAGACCCTGGGCGTTGATTTCGTCCAATTCCGAGAATATTTCCTTTGTAGGATTTCGAAACCAAAAACAGAGAAAACAAGAATCGGCTCTTCGGCATCTCGTCAATAGGTTAGTGCCGGAAAATGCATAAATATGACATATAATGTGTATAAAACATGTGAGTATCATCATAAAAGTAGCATGGAACATAAGAAATTATAGATACGTTTGGGACGTATCACTCAACAAGCAACTTATTAAGAAATAAGATACATAAGTACATATTCTTCACCACAATAATTTTTAAGGCTATTTTTCCCATGAGCTATATATTGCAAAGGCAAAGAATAGAGTTTTTAAAGGTAGCACTCAAGTAATGTACTTTGGAATGGCAGCGAAATACCATGTAGTAGGTAGGTATGGTGGACACAAATGGCATACTTTTTGGCTCAAGGAGTTGGATGCACGAGAAGAATTCCTCTCAATACAAGGCTAGGCTAGCAAGGTTGTTCGAAGCAAACTCAAGTATAAAAGGTGCAGCAAAGCTCACATATGAACATATTGTAAGTATTATAAGACTTTACATCGTCTCCTTGTTGTTCAAACACCTTAACCGTGAAAATATCTAGACTCTAGAGAAACCAATCATGCAAACCAAATTTTAACAAGCTCTATGTAGTTCTTCATTAATAGGTGCAAAGTACATAATGCAAGAGCTTAAACATGATATATATGAGCACAAAAATTGCCAAGTATCAAATTATTCAAGACATTATACCAATTACCACATGCAGCATTTTCTGTTTCCAACCATATAACAATGAACGAAGCAGTTTCAACCTTCGTCATGAACATTAAGAATAAAGCTAAGAACACCAGTGTTCATATGCAACAGCGGAGCGTGTCTCTCTCCCAAACAAAGAATGCTAGGATCTGATTTTATTCAAACAAAAACAAAAACAAACAGACGCTCCAAGTAAAGCACATAAGATGTGACGGAATAAAAATATAGTTTCACTAGAGGTGACCTGATAAGTTGTCGATGAAGAAGGGATGCCTTGGGCATCCCCAAGCTTAGATGCTTGAATCTTCTTAAAATATGCAGGGATGAACCATGGGGGCATCCCCAAGCTTAGACTTTTGTGGTGACCCTGCATACCACTGCATGTTGTAGTATGTCAGTCGTTGATATAACATTCACGAAGTACCGTTCCGCAAATATTACATCCCTCAGAGTAGTACAACAGAACATAGCAGGTCCATAACTCATTCATTTATTATTACACACATAATGTACATATCATCTCGGATCTCCTCTTGGGTCCTAAGAGGGATACTCCTGGGTTCGAGACGAACCCCACTTAACTTACAATATAATAGTCTTAATAAAAGGTACATTTATTTCAACGAGCAGTTAAGTACTAGAAGTTCGTACTGCTCGGTTACTACTACTCTCTATCAGTCTAAGCTTGTTCTCCACCGGAACCCTCCCCGGTTCCGTAGACTATAAGGTAGTCTACACCTTCGACCCCTCCAGAGAGGTCTGGTTCTTCATAGCCGATGATGTCGGCTCCTTCAGGGTTGTCGTTGTCCTCCTCCAGATGGTTCGGACAATCTAGCGAGGATTTAAGAGTGGTATGAGTATGAGCATACTCAACAAGTTCATTATAGAAAAGAGGTGTTTAATGCACTAGCTACGATATTAGACCAGAAAGTCTAATACCAATGCAAGTTTTTGTAAACATTTCTTCAAGAGGTTGCTTTTATTTTGAAGAACTATGTCCGTCAGCCTTCACCGGTTTACTAGAACTTCATGGAGTTCCTTTCCGGCAGCGTTTGCAGTTCCAAATCCCGGAATAGGGAGTGACAGGTCACGGTTCTTTCCACTCTGCAGAGGTGTGTTGCTTTACCCATAAGAGATCTTAACCTTGGTGCCAACCGGGCAGCTTTCCCGTCCACACTTCCTATGGTGTGAGGCCCGGTATAAGGTCTAGCCAATCATGTTCCTCCGCTACCTCGAACACCCACCCTTTGTTTAATCCTAGATGGATATAAACCCTTGCAATGGAACCTCCACCATATCAACACAATCCATGGTTCCATTGCCCACCACTTAGTCATATTCATAGTTATGAAAATAGTGGTTTTGCTTTTTATGCAATAGTGATAAACATAGTACTTTGCAAGTAATTTGATAGAAATACTCAAATGACATGAGCAAGCGATGAACTTGCCTGAACACTGCAAAGTTTTGCAGTTGGATGGTGTGGACTGACCCTTGTCCTCTGTTGCTGAAAAGAATAGCATCATTGTCCGATAAGGGCAATGGTTAAAGAAGCATTGATGCATGATTCCAGTTTTAGGGTTTGTCCCCCCTTCCGGTGTCGTTATTATTTCATGTGAGAGGTTAATACTAAGAATAATTTGGAGATACTCTATTTAGGGCAAATACAACCTTGAAATGTTGTCAAGGTGTTTTTTAAAGTCCAAAAGAATTTATGGACTTATTTTCATTATTGAAAATAATATATGTGATTTAAATGATTATTTTAATCATTAAATTTTAGCTTATTCTAGTTTATCTTCAAAAATTCTATTTTATATTTTATTATGATAGAGTTTTTTATACTGAGTGGTTTTCATATTTTTATTTATTTTTTTAGAGCTAGGAAACATTTATTGTGCATTTTCTAAGTTTCTGTATTTATAAGGAATTATGAAATGACAAAAATGCCCCTGGGCCCACATGTCTGTGAGGCCCAGCGGGTTGAGCTAGACCAGCTCGGGTCCAACCGACCCGAGCGGTCGCTCACTCTCTCCCCTCACTCGCGCGTGTCTGAACCCTAACCCTAATCCTCCTCTGGCGACTCGGGTCGCCACCGTCATCGCCGCACGATTCCGGCCGCCACTGGCCCTTGCCGGCGACGAGGTGGTGCGGATTTGGACCGCCTCTCGACGGCGCACCAGATCCACCGTCTTGATCTGGTCTTCGTCTTCTCCTTGATTAGCCCCCAACGTGTTTGCCCGCACGGCCGTGGGGACTTCGCGGCGATTCGCCTCTCACCGGCGAATCCGACGCGGTGGTGCGGCCGTGGGCCACGCCGTGGTGGTGTTGGAGCGCTTGCGCTCGGCGACGCCAGGCTTGGCCACGGCTTGGCGCTGCCGTGGTCGGCCCGTGCCGCCGTGCCGCCATGGCACGCCGTGGTGCTGCTGCTCCAGGTATGTGCGCCGCCTTCCCCTCTTCTACCTGATCTACTTCTTCTTCTCCTCTTCTTCGTCTAGCTTGGTCACTGGCCTGCCGTTCCTCGTAGAGGTGCGGCCATGTCGTGATGCTGCTGCTGTTCTGCTCGTGCTGCTGTGCTGCTGCTATGTTGCTTGTGCTGCTGTGCTAGCTGTTGTGCTAGCCCTACTGCTGTGCATCTGTTGCTGCTGTGCTGCGGTGCTGTTCATGCTACTGACTCTACTGGCCATGGCCATTGTTGCCCTGGCCATGCAAGTGCTTGCCATTCTTGCTAGATCTTGCTCTGTGCTTCTGTTCATGTTATTATGCTTACCAGTCACTCATGTGTGTTCATGTATGCTTCCCTGGCTTAATTACAGTGTGCAATTCTTGTGCTCAATTCATGATTATGCTCAATTGAGCATTGCTGTGGGCTTAACAGTGTTATTCAGTAATGAATTGATGTATGCTTTGCTTGTGTAATATGATCCAGTGGTTCATCAATCATTTGATGTGCTACTGGATACAATCATAAGTTAATTATGTGATTATCTGTGATATAACTGTTGCTTAACTGTGGTTGTTTTATTTATATGATTCCTGTGTTGATGCTAGTGATGCCCTAGCATGCCCTGGCATGCTCTAGCAAGCTTCTGATGATCATATGATCATCAGTTGCTTGTAAAAGCTGCTGTGTTGTTTCAGTGCTTCACTTCTATTCAACCTGTGATGTCTGTGTATCACACAGGCTGGTCCTGGTGTGTGCTGGTGCTTACTTAAGCAGCAGTTGTTGCTTGCAATGATCCATTGGATGATCAGCAAGGCCTTGATGCTTAAGTTATTTGTGTTGTTCACTTATCTGTATTGCCTGAATTTTACTGAAATAGATAAGTGATGTGAGCTGCTTTGCAGTTGTGATCATCCAATTAACTGTGACAGGGCTAGATGGATGCCACACTCAGTTGTGTACCCTAGCGCTCAACTGAATCCCAAATGGATAATGATGTGTGGGTTCTTGTGCTGGCTCAGGGTTGAGGTGGCCCTGGCAGCACTTGTGATGTTGTCATGGTTGCTCCCCTCTCTGTGACTTGCTATGGTTTGTGATTGCTTGCTGGAATGGAATAGCTGCTCACTGGCTTGATCCAATATTGGACTTCTAGTGGCCTTTTGCTGTTGACAAAGTATACAGACAAGAAATTGTCTATAGTCTGATGGCATAAATAGCTGTAGGTGCTAAGTGTGTGGGCTAGGCTAGCTGTGACTTCATCTTTTGCTGGATTTCTTCAGTTATGCATTAGTTTGCATAACTGCTGTTCCCATAGGATGATTGCCTAATGGTCTTTACCCATATTTGCTTGCACCAAATGGCTTTACAGCCAAATGATGACACAAACAGGGTAGCCTACCCTCTTTTGCTTCTGTGACTTGTGCATATGCTGGATCAGTATGAGCAAAACCTTGCTTGCTCATGATTTACTAGTATACCTCACTCCAGCTCCTAGAAAAGTTGTTGGTGTAGAGGGTTTGCTTCTGGATGATTTCAGTGCTTGCCCTGCTCCTCCTAGTGGCTTGTGCTTGATCTACTGCTGTGATGGTTTTGGACAAGTTGAACAGCAGTGTTGTTCTTCCTGTTCTTGTGTTCTTGGTTTGCTGGTGACTTACCCAGTGCCTGTCAATGAATGAGCAAGTTCTGGCGGTGGAAAAGGTTTTATACCACCCTTCCCTTGCTCACCTGGTTGACAGCTTGGCCTAGCAGGTTTGTGGTGACTCACTGGCCTGTGTGTGCTGTTGGGCATGCACACAGCCTTGTAAGCAAGCTTGCTGTGTGTGTGTGCAAGTGCTTGGTATATGGCTTGGTTCTTGGCTGAGAGTGGATCAGCTCGGCAGCTTTGGTCATATCCTCTCCAATTCTATTTGATTTTTAACTCTGCTAAGTGGCTATGCCACTTGGCATAACTTGCATTTGTTGGGATTATGTGCAGGGATCAAGATGATCAAATGGACATGAAGATCATCAAGCTCAAGACTAAATGAATATTAGTTTGTAGTTTTAGAATAGATCATTGAATTGTAATTTCATTTTTCTTTTTATTTTTTTTCTATTTTTCCAATTCTTGTAATATGTTGTATCTATTTCAATTGTGAATATTGTAAAGACATTGTATGTTGTGTGATAATCAATAAAGCTCAGGTTTTTCTCTAATGAGCTTTTCTTATTATTTGTATTGTTCATCATGTGTATTATTTACAATTGACTTAATGAATTTCCTCATAGTTGAATTATGGTTATTTATTTAATGTTTGAATTTGAAATTCAAATTCAACTTTGGTTTGAATTCAATCATGCAACTTAAATTTGAATTCAATCATGCAACTTAAGATTGTGATGCAATATCTCTTCTTTCTTCTCAAAACCCTAACTTAGTTGAGTAGGAACAAGTTTGTCGCACTCTCGAAACCCTAACCCTGTAAGATGTCGAGAGAGAAACCTGTCCCCCTTCGATGCAGTTTTGTTTTAAAAGCGGGAAATTTCCCCGGAATTTACGATGCAATGCACATCCCTTTCTAAAATCTACCCCTCGATCGTCTCTAAACCTAGGATATTACAGCCTTTCCCCCTTAAAGAAAACTTCGTCCCGAAGTTGTGGTTGTAATACCTGAAGAGTTCGGGGTATGTTTTCCTCAGGTCTTCTTCCTTTTCCCAGGTGGCTTCCCTCTCGGGGTGATGCTTCCATTGTATCTTACAATACTTAATGGCTCGATTCCTGAGTTGTTTCCAGTTCTCCTCGAGAATCTTCGTTGGCTTCTCGATATAAGTCAAATTTGGTTGTAACTCGAGCTCACCATGTGATACTGGTTCATCCGGGGTCTTTAAGCATTTCCTGAGTTGTGACACATGGAATATATTGTGAACTTGCGCTAACCTTCCCGGTAGTTCCAATTCAAAGGCTAACCCTCGGTTTTGACTCAGAATGTTGAAAGGTCCGATGTATCTAGGGCTCAACTTTCCCTTTACTCCAAATCTCTGAAGACCTTTCATTGGGCTTACCTTGAGATATACCATGTCTCCAACTTGTGGCTCCCATGTCCTTCTCTTCTGATCGGCATAACTCTTTTGTCGACTTTGGGCTATTTTCAGCCTATCTCTTATAATGTCAATGATTTGTTGCTTTTCTTTGACATAATCAGGATTGAACTCTTTGCTTGCTCCAGCCTCATACCAACATATGGGTGATCTACACTTCCTTCCGTACAGAGCTTCGAACGGTGCCATCTTGATGCTGCTTTGATAGCTATTGTTGTATGAAAACTCCGCTAGTGGCAAGTGCTCCTCCCATGATCCTCCGAAGTCTAGGGCACAAGCCCTAAGCATATCCTCTAGGATCTGGATAGTTCTCTCTGTTTGTCCACCTGTCTGCGGATGATAGGCGGTACTATAATCTAACTTGGATCCTAGAGCTTCATGTAGTTGCTTGCAAAATGCTGATGTGAACACGGATCCTCGATCTGATACGATCTTTTTGGGCACTCCATGTTTACTCACGATCTCTTTGATATAAAGATCGATGAGTTTTTCTCCTTTATCCTGCTGGTTTACTGCTAAGAAATGTGCGCTTTTCGTCAACCGGTCCACGATTACCCATATCATGTCCTTCTTTTTATTTTTCATGGGTAGTCCGGTGATGAAATCCATTCCTATCTCCTCCCATTTCCACTCTGGGATTGGTAAAGGTTGTAACTTTCCTGCCGGACTCTGATGTTCAGCCTTCACTCTTTAGCAGGTATGGCATTCTGCCACGTATTGTGCTATTTCTCTCTTCATATTATTCCACCAGAATAGTTCCTTGAGATCCATGTACATCTTTGTACTTCCCGGATGTATAGAGTATGGTGTTTGATGAGCTTCCCGGAGTATTACTTCCTTGATCTCAGCAATATCCGGAACGCAAATTCTTTTCTGAAACCAAAGTGATCCTGATTCTCCTCGGTGGAATTCTGATGGTCTACCTTCATCAATCCTTCTCATCTCCTCCACGATGAATGAATCGTCCAATTGACCCATCATTATCTCATTCTTTAAGTTAACATTTAGCTCATCAGCTACTTGTAAAGCCGATAGTCCTTCATGAGCTTCTTTCTCCCAAAGTTGTATTTGGGCTTGACTTATTTCCTTCCTCAACTCCGGTGATAACTCTTGTTCCACTCCTCTAGTGCTCTTCCTACTCAAGGCATATGCTACAACATTAGCCTTTCCTGGAGTATAATTGATGGTCAAATCATAATCCTTGATTAGTTCAAGCCATATTTTCTGTCTCATATTAAGTTCCTTCTGAGTGAAGAAGTACTTGAGACTCTTATGATCCGTATAGAGCTCACACTTGGCTCCGTGGAGAAAATGTCTCCATGTTTTAAGTGCAAATACGACTGCTGCTAAAATCATGTGTTGGATAGTTCACTTCATGAGGTCTGAGTTGCCTTGATCCATAAGATATCACTTTCCGATCCTGCATGAGTACACAACCCAATCCATGTTTGGATGCGTCACAATACACAGTGTAATCCTTGCCAATTTCTGGAACTGCTAATACCGGTGCTGTGGTGAGTTTCTCTTTTAGAGTTTGAAAACTCTTCTCACACTCCTCCGACCATACGAATGGTGTGTTCTTTCTTAACAGCTTGGTCATCGGTCCTGCTATTTTGGAGAATCCTTCAATGAATCTCCGATAGTATCCTGCCATTCCTAGGAATCCTCGAATTTCCCTGACAGTCTTGGGTGCTTTCCAGTCTAAAACTGCTGCTACTTTGCTCGGATTAACAGCTATTCCGTTCTTGCTAATGACATGACCAAGAAATTCTACTTGATCTAGCAAAAACTCACACTTGCTAAATTTAGCATAGAGTTGGTGTTCCCTGAGTGTTTGCAGTACTAACCTCAGATGTTCAGCATGTTCAGCTTTATCCTTGGAGTATATTAAGATATCATCGATGAATACGATGACAAACTTGTCTAGATATGGCATGAAGATCTTATTCATAAGATTCATGAAGATTGCTGGGGCATTGGTTAATCCAAAAGGTACTACAAGATATTCATGGTGTCCGTACCTCGAGACAAAGGCTGTTTTCGAACGTCTTCCTTCTTGATCTTTATCTGGTGATAACCAGACCTTAGATCAATTTTGGAAAAGACTCCCGCGCCTCTAACTTGATCAAATAGATCTTGTATTCTAGGAAGTGGGTACTTGTTCTTGATAGTGACATTGTTCAAATTCCTGTAGTCTCCGCACATCCTTCTACCTCCATCTCTTTTATCCACGAAGATAACTGGTGATCCCCATGGTGAGATACTCTCCTGTATGAATCCTTTTTGTTCCAAGTCATCCAATTGCTCCTTAAGTTCTTTCAACTCCTTAGGCCCCATCTTATATGGTGCTTTAGCAATCGGGGCTGTTCCTGGAATTAGGTCGATAGTAAATTCTATCTCCCTATCTGGTGGCATTCCAGGTAATTCTTTGGGAAACACATCCTGGAATTCATTTACTACAGGTATGTCCTCCAATTTTACTTCCTTCTTGTTGTTCAGCTGTGGCTCGACTTCGATCTGTGTATGCTTATCTCCTTGGTAGATCATTCTACTTCCATCGGGGCTTTTCAACGACACAGTCTTATTCATACAGTCGATCAATGCTCCGTTAGCTTCCAACCAATTCATACCAAGAATGACATCAATGTCCTTCATCGGTAAAATGAACAGGTCTGCGTCAAACGCGCATTTATTGATCATAATGACTTGTTTTTGTTTGGTATGGGTTACTACTATCGTTCCCCCCGCGGAAAGTATGGTTATGGGTGTTTCTAACTTAGTGCAACTAATCCCATGTTTGATGATGAATTGCTGAGAAATGAATGATGTAGTTGCACCAGTATCGAAAAGTACTTTGCCAGGATGAGTAAGTATCTGGAGCGTACCTATCACTGCTTGATCGGAGTTAACCACCTCCTCCAAACTGGTGCAGTTTAACTTGCCGAAGGGTTCCTTGTTCTTCCAATTCCCTCCGGTGTTTCCTCCTCGGCTTCCACCTCCTCCTGACTGACCTCCTCTAGTATTTCTCTTGGGGCAATCCTTCAACATGTGCCCCTCCTGGCGACAACCAAAGCATATTATCTTTGGCTTCTTACAATCCTTGGAAAAATGTCCTGAGAGTCCACAGCTTCGGCAAACTATTTGATTAGCAGTCTGAAACGCTTGGTTCCTCCTGCTATTGTAGTGGTTGTTGTTGTTGTTGTTGTTGTTGTTGTTGTTGTTGTTGTTGTTGTTGTTGTTGTTGTTGTTGTTGTTGTTGTTGTTGTACCTTGGTTTGAAATTCAAACCACTATTAGGCTTGTTGCTGACAAACCTCTTGGGCTCAAATTTAGCCTTCTTCCTCTTCTCATCCTGCAGTTGCTTGAAATCATCTTCAAGAGTGATGGCTGCATCCACCAACTCTTGAAACTCCATCGCTCTCATCATCCTGAGCTGAACCTTGAACTGGGGACTTAATCCCCGCAAGAACCTCTTTTTCTTCTTGTCCTCTGTGTTGACCTCCTCAACAACTTTGAAAATTCCCTGACATAAGTCAGGATAGTCTTATCCTTTTGCTCGAGACTTTCAAATTCTCGACGCTTCAACTCCACAATGCTTTCAGGGACATTGGATTCCCTGAATTTCCTCTTGAACTCCTCCCAGGTAAATACCTTCTCGGCCGGATAAACGGCTACGATATTGTCCCACCATGATGCGGCAGGTCCACACAGTAAGTGTGTTGCATATCTGACCTTCTCCAGGTCATTGCATCCAACGGTGTTGAGCTTCCGCTCAGTGTCCATCAACCAATCCTCCACGTCCATTGGTTCGGGCGCGTATGCGAAGGATATAGGCTTAGTATTCTGGAAGTCATACAAGGTGACTCCCTGGTTCTCGGGCCTCTCTACCCTGTTCTGTTGTAGCAACTCCTGGAAGAACTTGTTCTGCTGCTTCAACGTGATTCGTTGCCTTTCCTCCAACATTTGCATGTATTGGAGGAAGTTCTGCTGAGTCATGGGTGGTGGTGGTGGTGGTAACTGATTTATGGCTGCTTCATCAGCCTCTTCCTTTTGCTTGGCCTCGCGCTCCATGCGCTGTGCTTCACTCTCCTCACCTACCGGTCCCGACATATCCCCCTAGTTCTGCAACACAAAGTGGTACTCATAGTTACTCCATGCGCAAGTTTTCTGAGCTCAACTTTGTGCACAGAACTAGTCACACAATGGAAATCAAGAAGCAAATCCAAATCATACAAAACATATACCGTGTATATACATACTTTAAGTGGTCTTATTACAATACTCAGTGACGTTGTGAGTATGCAAATTCACTTATTGAAGTATATGTACAAATTTCTACAAAATTTTACATAGTACAATACATGTGGTACTTATGTATTGTAGTCTCGCCTCCCATGGTAGTCTCTAATCGTGCTTCACTCCCGGTACATTCCAGGCTTCCATCCGGTCGAACGTGTAGTCCTCCTGACAAAACCTGGAACATAAGGTCTCCCCGTCGGCTGGTAATCGGAATCAGAGGATGATCCCAGGGAGAAATCAGTGTTCATGAACTGATCATTCAGTGCATCATAATCCACCCATCGGGTGTACTCCCCTGTGACTCCACCATAGGTATTTCCAACATCCGTATCCGACTCGATCTGTATCGGATACTCTCCACCATCTTCCCCATTATACGGATAACTCTGGTTCTGGGTTGTGGCGTCCTCATTCATCTCCGGGTTATATCTAACTGAATCACTATGGGTTCCGATGATCCGATCCCCAACGCCAACCTGTGGAGTTTTCTATAGGAGTCTCGGAACGCTGCTTGTTTCCGGATTCCTCTCCACCCTCATATCCTCCATGGGAACTACTAGGAAAGTACCTAGGTGTCATGGGTGTAGTTTGTTGTTCGGGATGATCAATACTAATGTAATCACCAGCTGAATAAACTGGCGTGTGAACCTCATTCTCCATTGGTTCATTCCCCTTAGTCTCCTCCTTGGGCTCAGTGAACTCCTCAATCATTGTATCAATTGCTCCCGTCAAATGACGGTTCAACTGAAAGAACAATGACAGTAGGTTGCGGCTGTTATCCATGTACTTAGCGGCTTCTGCTGGTTTGCGTTTTGCAAGCTTGAAGTGGTTAAGCATAGGATCATCTTCCTCCTCCATATGAGGAATATGAGCGAATTCGGAACCCATAAGCTCCTTCGTCTTATGCTCCCGAATATCAGTGATGGCTCTCATTATGGCTATGTGGTAGGCTGTGTTGATAGTTCTAGCCTCACCTGCTGGCATCACTACGCTCATTCCTAGGGATTCTGGAAGTCTAAGCCCTACCCTACACTTTGCCAATACTGGTCCGTCATAGTACAAGTACTTCATTACTTGGATTTGGGGATCGCACCCAAATTCAAGCAACATGGCACGAAGAATGTCTGCAAGTCCTCCGTCATATTCACTCAGGTTTGACGGCTTCACTTTCACATTTCGTCCCGGGCGTGAACTTGCCATAGTTGGCTGTAGAATAGAAAGAATATAAGATTAGTAATAATGCATCATAATAGTGATAATAAAGAATTATAGCACTAAAATATATGATTGTTTTATTCTCAAGTGAATATACACCATATTTTTAGAGAATTCTTTACTAATCCTATTTGACTCCTAACGTTTCGTCCCATTTACTAGGTTCCAACCTAAGGTCAAAGTTTTTGCTCGATACCAACTGTGGTGACCCCGCATACCACCGCATGTTGTAGTATGCCAGTCGTTGATATAACATTCACGAAGTACCGTTCCGCAAATATTACATCCCTCAGAGTAGTACAACAGAACATAGCAGGTCCATAACTCATTCATTTATTATTACACACATAATGTACATATCATCTCGGAGCTCCTCTTGGGTCCTAAGAGGGATACTCCTAGGTTCGAGACGAACCCCACTTAACTTACAATATAATAGTCTTAATAAAAGGTACATTTATTTCAACGAGCAGCTAAGTACTAGAAGTTCGTACTGCTCGGTTACTACTACTCTCTATCAGTCTAAGCTTGTTCTCCACCGGAACCCTCCCCGGTTCCGTAGACTATAAGGTAGTCTACACCTTCGACCCCTCCAGAGAGGTCTGGTTCTTCATAGCCGATGATGTCGGCTCCTTCGTGGTTGTCATTGTCCTCCTCCGGATGGTTCGGACAATCTAAGCTGGGGATTTAAGAGTGGTATGAGTACGAGCGTACTCAACAAGTTCATTATAGAAAAGAGGTGTTTAATGCACTAGCTACGATATTAGACCAGAAAGTCTAATACCAATGCAAGTTTTTGTAAACATTTCTTCAAGAGGTTGCTTTTATTTTGAAGAACTATGTCCGTCAGCCTTCACCGGTTTACTAGAACTTCATGGAGTTCCTTTCCGGCAGCGTTCGCAGCTCCAAATCCCGAACGAGGAGTGACAGTCACGGTTCTTTACACTCGCAGAGGTGTGTTGCTTTATCCATAAGAGATCTTAACCTTGGTGCCAACCGGGCAGCTTTCCCGTCCACACTTCCTATGGTGTGAGGCCCGGTATAAGGTCTAGCCAATCATGTTCCTCCGCTACCTCGAACACCCACCCTTTGTTGCAATCTCCGACCCTGGGTCCACGCCGGTTCACTTACTCCAATTAAGGATGGGCCCCGACCACGACGACAATGCAGGGCTCTACCATACATTCCTACGCCGGCAGTTGCAACCCATCATAGACCTCATTACCGTGGGGACTTCTACGGGTTCCCCTGGCATCTTGTCTCTCAAGATCAAGTGCACCCAGTAATGAGCATCCGTTGATGAACGAGAGGTGGAAACACTTTTGACTACTCCGTCCCACTCCGGATCTTATGGTTAACACGGGTATTACGGCACAAGAATCACTGGACGACATTTGTTGTTTAATCCTAGATGGATATAAACCCTTGCAATGGAACCTCCACCATATCAACACAATCCATGGTTCCATTGCCCACCACTTAGTCATATTCATAGTTATGAAAATAGTGGTTTTGCTTTTTATGCAATAGTGATAAACATAGTACTTTGCAAGTAATTTGATAGAAATACTCAAATGACATGAGCAAGCGATGAACTTGCCTGAACACTGCAAAGTTTTGCAGTTGGATGGTGTGGACTGACCCTTGTCCTCTGTTGCTGAAAAGAATAGCATCATTGTCCGATAAGGGCAATGGTTAAAGAAGCATTGATGCATGATTCCAGTTTTAGGGTTTGTTCCCCCCTTCCGGTGTCGTTATTATGTTGTCAACGTGTTTTTTAAAGTCCAAAAGAATTTATGGACTTATTTTCATTATTGAAAATAATATATGTGATTTAAATGATTATTTTAATCATTAAAATTTAGCTTATTCTAGTTTATCTTCAAAAATTCTATTTTATATTTTATTATGATAGAGTTTTTTATACTGAGTGGTTTTCATATTTTATTTATTTTTTTAGAGCTAGGAAACATTTATTGTGCATTTTCTAAGTTTCTGTATTCATAAGGAATTGTGAAATGACAAAAATGCCCCTGGGCCCACATGTCTGTGAGGCCCAGCGGGTTGAGCTAGACCAGCTCGGGTCCAACCGACCCGAGCGGTCGCTCACTCTCTCCCCTCGCTCGCGCGTGTCTGAACCCTAACCCTAATCCTCCTCTGGCGACTCGTGTCGCCACCGTCGTCGCCGCACGATTCCGGTCGCCACTGGCCCTTGCCGGCGACGAGGTGGTGCGGATCTGGACCGCCTCTCGACGGCGCACCAGATCCACCATCTCGATCTGGTCTTCGTCTTCTCCTTGATTCGCCTCCAACGTGTTCGCCCGCACGGCCGTGGGGATTTCGCGGCGATTCGCCTCTCACCGGCGAATCCGACGCGGTGGTGCAACCGTGGGCCACGCCGTGGTGGTGTTGGAGCGCTTGCGCTCGGCGACGCCAGGCTTGGCCGCGGCTTGGCGCTGCCGTGGTCGGCCCGTGCTGCCGTGCCGCCATGGCACGCCATGGTGCTGCTGCTCCAGGTATGTGCGCCGCCTTCCCCTCTTCTACCTGATCTACTTCTTCTTCTCCTCTTCTTCGTCTAGCTTGGTCACTGGCCTGCCGTTCCTCGTAGAGGTGCGGCCATGCCGTGATGCTGCTGCTGTTCAGCTGTGCTGCTGTGCTGCTGCTATGTTGCTGTTACCACCGGAATTTAGCCAGAGCAGGAGGTGGGCCGTGACCGAAGATGGGCTTAAAAGACATGTATATTGAAGTGTCTCTGAACCGGCCTTGTGCGGGAAATTGGGCTAGATTGCCCGTGTATCTGTATATTATGGTAGATCTATCTATCTATCTATCTATTATATAATTAAAACAACAAACAACCAATGGTTTAGATTAGCCAGGTAAAAGCAAATCACGGTTAATGGCTAAGATTAGCTTGATAAAGCGATCGCGTTGTTTTTTATATGTGTGCCTTTAAAGTGTCTTCTTCCTCACGTCTAACTGTACGAGAGAGATATACGAAAAAAATCTTCACGTTTTAGGAACAATCTGATACGAAGTCTAATCTACCTCCGCCTCTCCTTCGGCGTCCAAGCAGTGAAGTCCCAATCTACAAACTTCTGCAATGCGCGGTCGCGGCCGCTACGATCGAGATGAAGGATAGACATCATGAATCGATACCACAGGTACTATCAATGTCATGGGCATGGAGCCATGGAGGCCACCTAGGATGCAGCTTCACGAACAGACCCTGCACACCATCTTCGGACGTGTAGTTCCGCAAGACACAGCGCAATATCCACAGACCAGGAAAATCAGAGGAGCACACATGTTGATCCGAATTTCAATCTCGGAAGACTAGGGCAGCCACATGCGTATGTATATGCATTGACATGCCTTGGGGGATTTAGACGATTGATGTGTGTTCCTTAATTCGTGACGGATTCTCTACTTCTAGGCTGGCCTGTATGATTGATGTGCGTTTTTTAATTCCAGATCCGGTCTCTACTTCTAGGCTGGCCTGGAAGAGATTCAAAGGTTCAATGCGAGTTAGTTAGAAGATTCAGCTCAACGGAAGATATTCTCTATTTCAAGTAAATTCCTCTGGCTTTCTTTACTAGATCATTACTTTCAGTTTACTCTCCTCCAATGATCCAATAGGATATGAGTATCTTGGGAAAGCACAAACTATGATCTGGTCTGATGGCTAAGCTTCTGGTAGTAACCTCTTTAGAGAAAGAATAATATGCATTCAAGATATCCAGAAGGTGGTCTCTTGAAGAGTGTATGGAGGCAGTAGCAATTTCTTCATGGCAGGTTATCCTCTTGCATGTTTTTCCTGATTTTCTACCTTTAAAATCACTCCGGTGATAATGATATTAAATTTCATAATAATCTCTTTTTTTTGGTACGTTTCACAAAACTATCCACAGGTAATAATCCCTAACTTGAAGATTGGCTACTACAACCGATCTTTTTGGAGAGAATGCACTAATTTGTGATGTTTCT
This sequence comes from Lolium rigidum, assembly GCF_022539505.1. Classification (NCBI taxonomy): domain Eukaryota; kingdom Viridiplantae; phylum Streptophyta; class Magnoliopsida; order Poales; family Poaceae; genus Lolium; species Lolium rigidum. Next base: position 295,842,989 of record NC_061510.1, on the reverse strand, counting down.
GTCAGCTATTCCACACTGTTTTAACTTGCAGGGTTTGAGCATCTAGCGGAAGCTCCAGTCTTCAGTTTAGTAATGCTTAATTCGTACACTGCAATGTACTGAAACATAATAGTATGAGGAGAAGCAGGCGACACTGAATCGTATTACAGTTTGAAGAAATAGAAGACCTGAACTTCCAGCTAATACTTTCACTTTATTCAAGGTACGTGACATGATTGTCTCAAACTCTCAATCTCAATGCAACTTTAAGGTCTTGCATGCTGGCTGACTGAATGTCTATATGTAAGTGTAATTCTGTAGGATCTGTTCAAGCTAACAATATATTCATTGTCCTCTGCAGGTCGTACCATCATATACCGTATGTACCACTTATAATTTAGCTTCGAGTCTGTATTGCTCCAGGTGAAGTATTTTGCTTCTTACTACTTCATACTATAGGAATTGGCAACATAAAACTAAGCAAATAACCATTAAAAAAATAAGCAAATAAGTAGAAAATGAAATAGAGGATATTGGATTCAGGCACAGTACTTAAAACTCGTGAGGCTGTGCTGTACCTTCTTTGAGTATAACTAGATTTAGATGTGCGCCTTGGCGCATGATCCCGTAGAATTCGCACAAATTTATAGTTTGTATGATTGTTTTGTAAAATGATGGAAAAGAATTGTGAACTGGTCTGTTTTAAATGTATAGACTTTCACTGACCCGAGGAAAAAATATATAATTTCAGCAAGCATGTCATGTACACAAAATAAAAAATTCACCAGGATCACTTCCCTTAGACCATGCAACATGCATTTTCTTTATATACTCTGTAAAGAGCATGTTCAGATTTTTCGTAGAAACAACATGTCACTCTATAAAAAGAAAGGCATATTGCAGCAATCAGATAAGATGCCAGTGACATTGCCTAATATGGAGTTTCCAAAGAAGCACCATCGCACGGTCAAAGAACCTAACAGAGTGAGTTCCGGTGTTCATAGTGGCAAGCAAACTTAGATTCTGTTTGTAACACGGCATCACCTGCCTAGTGCAACATGGTTTTTTTTTCTAGGATTGCTTCCTCATCATCTTCCGACGCTCATCCAGAGTACCCGACAAAGGTCGCCTTCTTCCCCGCGATCGCATATTTTGGAGGCTCAACCAGCTCAACCTCGAACTTTAACCCGCATGAAAAAACAACCCATGCACATTTCAGAACTCAATAGCATCATGCGACATGCATCTTTCTCCAAGAAAATGTATTTAGGAGAAAATGTGAACCATGCGAGGTGAGTGTATAAATGATAACCAATTCGGAAGAAATTCTTTGGGCCATCGATGGCCGGTAAAAATCGATGGCCAGTTCTACTCGTAGAGTTGCTGCCCAGGATTTAGGGACAATCCGAAGTCCCATGTTCCGGTGCTCACTTCACCCGCTCACCGAACATTCAAATCATGCAAGATCACAAGAACCACACACAAACACATACTTCACTCGTCAGATAAACTAATCAGAATGATGCATCATACCTTCAGAAGCCAGCCAGAGGATTTCTCATAGAATCATCGATCTTACACCACTCAATATGATTCGCCTCGTTGCTGCCAACAGCAACCAAAACTATCAGAAATGTCAACTTAAGTATTAATGGAAATAAAAAACGAAATGGAGAGGACGTTCTTTTCTTGCTCACTGCAACGGAAATCCGACTAAGAAAATTCAGGAAAACATAGCAATTTTGCTTTTATACATAAGTTGCAACTTAGCCACTTTATAGAATTTCGTCTCATTGTGATCTATCCTTCTATCCAAATTATATTCATATATTCATCCATTCCAAATTATATTCAAGCTATTGAATTTGTAGACATATTAAATTTCCGTAACAATGATAGAAAGCCCTATACAGAGCAAAGCTCAGTTCTTTCTATGCCCGAACATTCAGTTCTAGTAGTCTATCACCATATCAACCTTAATTATATTCAGCTAAACAAATTTGCGTAGGACTATGCATATTACTCGATCTCGTTGATTCAATTTGGGTTAACGTATGTTAGCCGAAGCCGTGGAAACAATGTGACCAACCAACGCAAAGAAGTGGCAAGCACTCCTATGACACTTTAACCCCATTGCCTTGCTACTGACGAGAGAAGATTCAGGAGATAAATGAATGTCTGAACCAAAAGAAGGAGCAAGGACCAGTGAGTGCAAGCTAACCATCATTCGTGAAAGAGGGAGAGAGGCACCTCACAATGTTGTATAGTGTCAAACATGTAATTTTCTACTCAATTTCATGCTTCAGACAATAACTGCAAATCCGAAGAACATTCAAGCAAAACCTAACCAGGCTATAAAGAACTAACATGGTTTTCGGCAGGGTGGCCAACATGTTGGATCCTAGTGAAGATAATTATCATTTAGGAAACAATGCCATAACCTGATAACAGAATAGAGTTAGAACGATTACAGAGCTGCCTTGTGATAATAATCTAAGTTGCACCATGCACGTGACCAAACAAACTGCAGAATAAACCAAATCTAACCATGCAGATGAGAATATCATGTCATGAAAGGAACATGCAGCAAGTGGATGAGAATAAAATGAACCATCACTTATCCATTAGATTATCTCAAAATTTCACCACAAGTTTCATCTCAAAATTGTTTTAAAATTCCGCATATGTCACAAAAACAGAAGTACATTCGACTTGAGTGTATAAAGTTAGGATAACAATATCATGATCAGCATGTTTAGTGAAAAGGACATATCATATGGTAATATGGTAAGAAAATAGAACACAGGTTCAGAACTGTACCTTTTGTTATTTTCTTGTCTCTTTCTAGCATCATGGAAAGAATCTAAAAGTATATAAAACAATAATTAGTATTCATATTGCTTAACTCTTGAGTCCTGATTGAGAAATGAAAACATGTGACTGTAAAGGTCAATTTTGAACCAATATTCATCAACAAACTGAATCGGTGTGTGATCCTAACGGATGAAAAAGTGCATCATCTCACTCGATTGTCACTTTGGCCCTATCTCTGAATTCTTGCTAGGAGGGGGCCATGAATCGAGCAGACATGATTTACAAAAATCGATGTACCTATCAAGATAGAAAACTAACGTTTCAACCGAAGATCCTCTACAATCCGCAACATATGTCATGCCACTTCTTTGAACGAATATTAAAGGAATATACATTAGTGTTCACTAAAGAATTGGTCCAACAAAAAAACAAGTCACCCATTTAGAGAACCCAATCTAGAACTTTTGAAAATAGCATTTATAATATCACACTCGCTTATCGCAATGAACTAACAACATATATACAACATTTCTAGACCATTCTTATTTGGGCTCAAGCTATGTTTATATTTTGCACTATACGTCTCCAACAATTTATCCTCAACTAACCTCTCACCCGTTGTTTACACCCGAGATCGTATCAACAATGATGCACACTTGATTTGAACAATGGATACTATTTATGTAAAAATACAATGCAAAAGCATAGAGTAGGGGAATTTTTTACCAAAAAGAAAAGGCAGCAAGCTTCTCCTTGTTCCATTCGGGTGAGGTGGATACGGTGATTAAGGAGATTAGTTCATACCTACAAAAGAAGAGCACACAAAGATGAAAGAAGAGGCACTTTCACGATTAGCGCCCAATTCCCCACATATTTGAGTCTGTATATATTCCCACCATGAATGCTCTTATTTCTGCGTCTTATGGCTCCTTTGTTGAGACGAGATTTGATGATGTCGCTGTGTTGGGATGGAATGGAGAGATGAATTAGCAAGGAGAATGAGTGAGCAACTACTGCAACATGAGTCATGGATGAGCAGCTTGGGATACAGAATATGTACCTTCGGTAAGATCATTTACGAAGCAGCAGGAGCAAGTGGGGATCATGGAGGAGAAGCTCACGGGCGTAGAAACGTGCAGGACAGACGGAGCTCGACCGGCGGATCCTTCCGGCGACATCACGGCGCGCCGCGGCGGTGCGAGCGGCGGTCGACACACATTATTTAGAACATGCTGCTCATCTCTCGCTCAAGCCAAGGTCCGACACGCATGCTCACTCGCGAGCTGATCCAGCAAACCGAACTCCAAAAACATCTTAGTTAGGAATGGAGGGAGTGTGTGCTAAAATGATATAAGGATCGGTAGCTATGCTTGAGACAAAACACGGCCACTTGAAGTCATTCATGCAAAGGAAAAAAGATCAACCTCTCGCTAAAGTAGCATGTCCCCGGTCACCACTGACATCAACTATGGTGGCCTTCTTGATAACCAGATGATATTTTCAAGGGAATGAACTGCATCAACTATCACACAGATTTGTAGATTCGAGAGAGAACCGGAAAAGAGAATAACTCACATATTAGTTGAATCCAAGCCACGAATGACTATAAGTCCTGAAACGAAGAGAAGAAAACAAAATGAATACCATCTCCGAACCATGCCACCATATCCAAGCGAAGGTTGCATGAATCGTTTGGTCTGGATGAGGCTCACATTTGGATATATAAAATACTACCACTCAAAAGAATAATTGCAATAAAAACAGCTTACGCTAGCAAACAAAGCCAAACAAATAAGAAACAATAGGGACACATAGGAAGGGCGGGCCCGTAACAAAATATGTAATTGACCAGGAAAGTAAAGCAAATAATTTGCAGGTAATAGATATAAATTTGGCAGTGTACTGCAGTAGATTAATGATACCATCCAATAGTCAATATAACAAGTTTTATAGAGCAATGCGGGTTCAAATCACATAGCAATTGGAATTTGGCACTACCAAATAAACCTCTGCATTCAAAACCATGAAATAAGTAAATTAACAGAGAGAATGGATGCATAAAAAATATTGCATCGAAATTGTGTAAACTGACTTCGGAATAAAGCGGAGCTTATTTAAAATGTCCTCTCCAAAATATGGCTATACCCCAATTGCTAATGGCAAGTCGAAACATTCGTCTTATTAGCTACAATAATCATTGCCCATATTTAGCAAATCCTCAAGGCCAACCATGTAGGACTGTATGTATGAACACAAGAAGTTGTTATGCGAAGTTAATTTCTCCATGGAACAGCTTGGTAGTCCATGAGCTTAATTCTTGACTAACTTATGAATTAAATAATTAGCGAGACACCACAAACTCATTCAAATAATAAATTTAGATACTTAATAAGTAAGAACAAATGAAGAATAAAAAACATCTCTATTGACCTTTAAAAGGATAAGATGTTCATGTAGGTTGGGAAATTTCGATCTTGCCCAACATCCTATCAACTGATTCCTCGCCACCACCCTGGAGAGCTGCCGCTGTAGGATCGTACCCCTGGTCTCTTACCCATGAACCACTACAGAAAGGAAGGAGGTAGTAAAAAAACAACACACAAGAGTATAGCTTAGAGCAGCAACCACAACCATAATAAATCTAGAATAGGTTTTAACAATTCGTAACACATGAGACAGAAGGGAGAAGATGCAAACCCAAGTACAAAGAATCAATTGATCTAACCATGGTCTCAAAATATTTTACCAATTATGTTCTATATCGGATGTAAGCCTCATGTGTTCTTTGCAATTGACCTCGTTCAAACACAGCTTTTCCAATATATACTTGAGAAACATTGCTGCTATGAAAAAAATGGTGCGACATGGTTCATAATTTACATTACCAAATAGTAAAATATTGAATTGTTCATCTTGATCTGTACCTTTACAACCAAATGGGTATAAACATATATAGTGTACATCTCAGCCCCTACTCTGCATTTTCAATTGTATAAGAAATATGCCTATGGATTATATCAATTCCAAATACTAATCCACCTATATATGAAATGCACAAACCAAATATTAGAGTTAGAAAGACATGCTGAGAGAGTTGGCACCTCCTTGTTAGATCCAACCCGGACAAGTGTGTCTAACATCCGCTGGTCGCTTTGAGCAACCAGGGAGATGGCTCTCCCGGTGATCATGGACATAACGACCCCTACATCAATAAGATGGCATGTCAAACATCAAACAGATTCAAGGCGAACGGTGCGACCTTGATGGAATGTGATGGCTCCTGCAGAAAAAAAACATGGCATGGTCAAACATCAAACATATGCATGGAGTAGGATGCGCCCTTGATGGGACGCAAAACATGACAAAATCGACTGGTTAAACCGAGAAGCCAACCGATTAGAAACTCATCTCAACCATGATCGAAACTTGCAGCTTTCAGGTTGCGGTCATCCGCGAGATCCGCCATAGCTTGTACACCAGACAGAGCAAGAAATGGGGGCGCACAACAGCATCCCGCACTCCTCGGGTTGAGCACCGAGGAGAGGAGATGTGAGACGGAGTGCAGGAGCAAACCAGCAAATGAGTGAGGTGGCCTACGAAGGGACATACCAAATAACGATATGACATCAAGCTCGGACAAACTCATGCTTCTTCCACCCAAAATTCTGCACAAACAAAATAAGAAGATTTTGAGATTAAATTTGGCAAAGCACAATAGACGATGTCCAGAGAGTTGCTGAAAAAGGAGAAAAAAAAAGAAAGTTCAGGTTTTATTAAGTATACCTAGGACAGTGTGGAGCTAGCGAGGTTACCGCCGTCGATGCTTTGTTCCCAGGTGCTGGTAGGACCTGGCCGACTACCACGAACTTCGGCAATATACACTGGAGATAATTTTCTAGTATCCTAAATGCCCCGCTGGCTGTGCTCTTGATCAGCGAACGGCCCTACTCTTGATAGGTAAGCACGATACCGAAATCATCTAATACTTCTCATTTTCTCAAATAACCAAGAGACCTGTATATGAGCTTCCAATCTGAGAAATACTATGTGATGGGTGTCTCAAGCAATCTAACACATGTTACTTTCCTAGACATGTACTCAAACATCTCGTTAGTGATAGCTTTCAAATGAAAGTCACAAAATTGAGAAATGCAAATATTATATGGGCAAGTCATCTTTGATTGCAGGCAGTTTTTGGTCGATTATTAGGCAACATACATAATAAGGAATTAAGTTGTACATGTACACTGCTTGGATTTTCCTCAAACACCCTATATGCATAGATACAGGAACTTCTACAGAAACAAGAACGAAAAATCATGGGGAGTGGAAGAGGGAAGGGAGGAGCCAAATCAAGACCAGATAAATCATAGGGTAGGAGAAGGGAGAATCAACAGCAGCTCACCAGAAGTTGATGTGCTCGTGGCTGGCACCCACCGGATCCCGCGCCGCTGAGATCCGCGCGTCGGCGCCAGCTCGACATCCAGGATGATGGCGCCTCCTACTCCCGTGCCCAGGGATGCACGCCGGAAGCTCGAGGCGCTGCCGGCGCCCCGCGCGCCCCGCGCGCCGTCGTGGGTCGCACCATCGCCGTCGCTGTCCGCCATCGCCGCCTGAGGGCGAAGCTCGAGCAGGGTGCTGGGGGCGCCCTCCCTGCGAGCCTCGTTGTCGTGCTCGGCGGCCCCCTCGTCTCGTGCCGTCCTCCCCTGCTTCCTCCTCTCGACCGCGTGACCAGCACCGCTGCTTGCGCGCCTCCGCACGACCTCATCCAGCTCGTGGCTACCTCCCCTCTGTCCCTGTCCTTGGCAGCACGAAGAGGTGGTGAATGGGGAGCAGGGATTAGGGAGAGGAGGAGATAGGCCATGGATTTGCGGAGGTAGGCGGCGGCTTATGGGGATAGGCTAGGGTTCCTACGGGCACGGGCGATTGGGGGAGGAGACAGCGACGGGATTGGGAGAGGCAGCGCTCGGGGGGATTGGCAGGCCACCGGGTAGTGCGAGACGAGCGCGGCCTAGAAACAACCCACAGAGGCTGACGTGCGGACCCGGTCGATCGTAGGACCCAAACGCAGCGAGACGCGGGTAGATAACGGCCATCGCATGGCTTTCGCTAGCAGGAGGCGCTGCACTAACGGATGGCTGAGATCGAGTTTTGACCAGGCACTGTAAAGATCCGATGGTTCACATGCTTCATTCGCTGTGAGGCCCCCTATGGGGGGCATCGTTTATACCTTTAGATGAAAAAAAAACAGGTATGTTGTTTCCTCAAGAAAATAAAGCTGCTGATCCTACATTTTTTTTATATGAAGACAACAGAGCCGCTTCACTATATTAACGAGGAATACATGGTGCAAGAAATACAAGGACGTGAGATGAATTGTACAGACAAGTGGTAACTAACCGTGGTGATATATCTAAAGGAAGAAAGAAATAAAAAAAATATAGATTTGTGCCCGCACAAGCATATTAGTAGTTTCATCAGGTTTACTTGGCCTCTAAACTGTTAATCTATGCTCACATTCAACATCAGACTTGTACATTAAGATCCCATGTTTTACCGTAAAATTATTTAATGTTAATCCTAGAACTACATTCTTCATTTTATTAAACAAGTATTCTTTTCTTCGAGCCAAATTTAGTTGATATAAACAATAGTCAAACATGCCATTGGTTTCATTTTTTCGCATTTATGCTTGATTGATGCAGTACTAATTCTGGCCAACATACCCTCTCCCATGTTAATGGCTCCCCAACTCTACACTTTTCACGCACTTATCATGCCATTCAACAATTTTCCTCATTATTAAATTAATTTGATAAATTACCTTACTCTAGAACGCCCCTAAAAAGGTGCTTTTGATTTTGATTTTCGCATCATCATGAAACAATATAATCAGTTAAACGCCATAATCTTCAGTTAAAAGTCATCACGCAGCAACTTCCTACGGCCAGTACCAGCCGCCGAACTGCGTGGGTCTGAAGTAGTAGACTTCCTACTGTTAAGATTTTCCTGACTTAAACCAGAAGTTCAGACTTCCTTAGACCTGAGAGTCTTTATCATAAAAAAGTGTCGCCTGTTGGAAGATCCGACTACAAATCTTACGAACGTCAGTCGTTAAGAAACGACCAGATGGGTTTTAGTAGATGAATATGATAACATAAAATTTCATTCTCTACTTATTTGCTTATGTGGTTGACAACATACTTTTCTAAAATCGCTCCTTAATAAATGTACAATGGATGCATCTTACCTGCAGGCCTCATGGATAGGTCTAATTTTCTGTACCGAGATGGTATGCTAGACAATCTTTCAAAAAAAAAGATGGTATGCTAGACTAGCAACTTTTCTGAATGATAAATATTTTTCATCATGTCTTTCTCTTTTATTTAGCTGCATGACACATTACCTGATTTCTTGCTTGAACAAATAATTTAAAGGTATGTGTTGTCTCCAGAATTGTGATTTCTGAATCATATTTTAGATGAATATTTCGAAGCACAATTAATCTATATTATGGTTTTGCAAAATAAATAGATCGAAAGAAAATGTGAGCTCTTTCAAAGAAAAATTGTATTATTGCTAGACCATATAGGACAAGTTTAAAGTGTAGAGAGCGAGAATATTTTTGTAGCTTTAAATCACACGTACAGATAGTAGATGTAATCTATTATATAGATTATCAAGCAAAATACAACATGAAAATGATTCATTTTGAGATTTTATCCAAGTTGGAAGAGACGTGAAACACATTACACCAAACATGAAGGTGCATAAAAAAGTTTTCTAGGATGAAATCTAGATACATGTAGAAATGTTTAGGTTTAAATCTTAATAGATATTTTTACTATTAAGTATGGAAATATGGAAGATAAACACATGGAAAAGTAGAGTGGAAGAGAAAAGCTAAAAATTGCCATGATATATTTTATATGTTACACAACCTAAGAATAACTAAATCTAGCCGCGCAAATGCGCGGGCAACCCTGCCAGTCCAAAAAAAAACTAAGCAAATAAGTAGAGAATGAAATAGAGGATATTGGATTCAGGCACAGTACTTAAAACTCGTGAGGCTGTGCTGTACCTTCTTTGAGTATAATGAAAAAAACAGCTATGTTGTTTCCTCAAGAAAATAAAGCTGCTGATCCTACAGTACTATAGGAATTGGGAACATAAAACTAAGCAAATAACCATTCAAAAAAAATAAGCAAATAAGTAGAAAATGAAATAGAGGATATTGGATTCAGGCACAGTACTTAAAACTCGTGAGGCTGTGCTGTACCTTCTTTGAGTATAATGAAAAAAAACAGGTATGTTGTTTCCTCAAGAAAATAAAGCTGCTGATCCTACATTTTTTTTATATGAAGACAACAGAGCCGCTTCACTATATTAACGAGGAATACATGGTGCAAGAAATACAAGGACGTGAGATGAATTGTACAGACAAGTGGTAACTAACCGTGGTGATATATCTAAAGGAAGAAAGAAATAAAAAAATTATAGATTTGTGCCCGCACAAGCATATTAGTAGTTTCATCAGGTTTACTTGGCCTCTAAACTGTTAATCTATGCTCACATTCAACATCAGACTTGTACATTAAGATCCCATGTTTTACCGTAAAATTATTTAATGTTAATCCTAGAACTACATTCTTCATTTTATTAAACAAGTATTCTTTTCTTCGAGCCAAATTTAGTTGATATAAACAATAGTCAAACATGCCATTGGTTTCATTTTTTCGCATTTATGCTTGATCGATGCAGTACTAATTCTGGCCAACATACCCTCTCCCATGTTAATGGCTCCCCAACTCTACACTTTTCACGCACTTATCATGCCATTCAACAATTTTCCTCATTATTAAATTAATTTGATAAATTACCTTACTCTAGAACGCCCCTAAAAAGGTGCTTTTGATTTTGATTTTCGCGTCATCATGAAACAATATAATCAGTTAAATGCCATAATCTTCAGTTAAAAGTCATCACGCAGCAACTTCCTACGGCCAGTACCAGCCGCCGAACTGCGTGGGTCTGAAGTAGTAGACTTCCTACTGTTAAGATTTTCCTGACTTAAACCAGAAGTTCAGACTTCCTTAGACCTGAGAGTCTTTATCATAAAAAAGTGTCGCCTGTTGGAAGATCCGACCACAAATCTTACGAACGTCAGTCGTTAAGAAACGACCAGATGGGTTTTAGTAGATGAATATGATAACATAAAATTTCTGCTTCGACAGGAAAAAAGGAAGGGGGATATATGATATATAGGTAGGCAGGATTCGGTGAAAGCAGCATCACATGCAGTAGGCTCACTCGCCGAGATGTTCATGTCTTCAGTTGAGCGGCGAACGTCATAGCTAGCGTGTTGGGCTGATGACCATGCGGAAATATTCAATCTTTGACATCAACTTACTTCATTCTCTAAGAAGGCCCCCAAACACAAACAATGGGTCCAAGTACATTCATGATTGATGGAATCAAGTACAAATTAACAATTCAGGTGCACATCTCAAAATATGGGCAAGAAAATTGCACAAAGTTTTACTTTGAATATAAACAGTTGGAGTAATAAATTTTACTTTTGCATAACATGTTCCATCTTGACTATATGCAAGGACCAGATGGATAGCACGATAAGTTAATTAAAACGAAACCTTTTTCTTGACTATTGAGTTTCTATCTGATGTATTACTCACATGAGTCATGGTGAGTTGGTGACATGGTGAGTCGGGTGGACATGATGCACGCTAGAAGATGTGTCAGGACCCATAACCAGAAGCTATATGGGTTCACCATAAAGTGTAATATACCTGTTCTTTCTCCACTTATTACATATTATTTTATTTTTTAGATCACTCCATTGATGAAAAACAACCATACTTTTTATTAGTATATATGTTGCACATAAAGATCCCTTGCTTGCAGAGGGCTGAGTGGAAACTACCACTGATCTCTTTTTCGCAAGAACCCAAATTTCTGCTACTATGCTTGCCATCTGCCCTACGGCTCAGTTCACGTACGTAAAACAATACATTATTTGTTTATAGCATTTCATATCTTCTTCACTTTTGCAGGTTTCAGATCCCTTAAGAAGGTGGTTTGTGGAACACATGGCAGTATAATTTTAAGAAAATCATTTGAGCAGATGTCGGATAGAGTTTACTTCTTGATTTTTCCCCCTTGATCAATCATCATGTCAAACTTCCATAGATCATTAGCTACACATTATTTTATAGGCTTATTCGTACTAAGCTATCCAATAAACACGGAAAAGTCAGCAGTAAGGAACTTCTGTGCAAATTGTGTATCATAAATCATACATATATTTAATTTATTTTCACTTCTTATTTCTCTTCAAATGTTCCAAAAAAAAGTGGTATAAAGAGGAACATAAATATATTACACGTCAAGATTCAAACAATTTTATTGCTAGCCGCGCAATTTGCGCGGGCCACCCGACTAGCGGGATTCGGTGAAAGCAGCATCACATGCAGTAGGCTCACTCGCCGAGATGTTCATGTCTTCAGTTGAGCGGCGAACGTCATAGCTAGCGTGTTGGGCTGATGGCCATGCGGAAATATTCAATCTTTGACATCAACTTACTTCATTCTCTAAGAAGGCCCCCAAACACAAACAATGGGTCCAAGTACATTCATGATTGATGGAATCAAGTACAGATTAACAATTCAGGTGCACATCTCAAAATATGGGCAAGAAAATTGCACAAAGTTTTACTTTGAATATAAACAGTTGGAGTAATAAATTTTACTTTTGCATAACATGTTCCATCTTGACTATATGCAAGGACCAGATGGATAGCACGATAAGTTAATTAAAACGAAACCTTTTTCTTGACTATTGAGTTTCTATCTGATGTATTACTCACATGAGTCATGGTGAGTTGGTGACATGGTGAGTCGGGTGGACATGATGCACGCTAGAAGATGTGTCAGGACCCATAACCAGAAGCTATATGGGTTCACCATAAAGTATAATATACCTGTTCTTTCTCCACTTATTACATATTATTTTATTTTTTAGATCACTCCATTGATGAAAAACAACCATACTTTTTATTAGTATATATGTTGCACATAAAGATCCCTTGCTTGCAGAGGGCTGAGTGGAAACTACCACTGATCTCTTTTTCGCAAGAACCCAAATTTCTGCTACTATGCTTGCCATCTGCCTACTGGCTCAGTTCACGTACGTAAAACAATACATTATTTGTTTATAGCATTTCATATCTTCTTCACTTTTGCAGGTTTCAGATCCCTTAAGAAGGTGGTTTGTGGAACACATGGCAGTATAATTTTAAGAAAATCATTTGAGCAGATGTCGGATAGAGTTTACTTCTTGATTTTTCCCCCTTGATCAATCATCATGTCAAACTTTCATAGATCATTAGCTACACATTATTTTACAGGCTTATTCGTACTAAGCTATCCAATAAACACGGAAAAGTCAGCAGTAAGGAACTACGTTGCAAATTGTGTATCATAAATCATACATATTTTTAATTTATTTTCACTTCTTATTTCTCTTCAAATGTTCCAAAAAAAAGTGGTATAAAGAGGAACATAAATATATTACACGTCAAGATTCAAACAATTTTATTGCTAGCCGCGCAATTTGCGCGGGCCACCCAGCTAGCAGGATTCGGTGAAAGCAGCATCACATGCAGTAGGCTCACTCGCCGAGATGTTCATGTCTTCAGTTGAGCGGCGAACGTCATAGCTAGCGTGTTGGGCTGATGGCCATGCGGAAATATTCAATCTTTGACATCAACTTACTTCATTCTCTAAAAAGGCCCCCAAACACAAACAATGGGTCCAAGTACATTCATGATTCATGGAATCAAGTACAGATTAACAATTCAGGTGCACATCTCAAAATATGGGCAAGAAATTTGCACAAAGTTTTACTTTGAATATAAATAGTTGGAGTAATAAATTTTACTTTTGCATAACATGTTCCATCTTGACTATATGCAAGGACCAGATGGATAGCACGATAAGTTAATTAAAACGAAACCTTTTTCTTGACTATTGAGTTTCTATCTGATGTATTACTCACATGAGTCATGGTGAGTTGGTGACATGGTGAGTCGGGTGGACATGATGCACGCTAGAAGATGTGTCAGGACCCATAACCAGAAGCTATATGGGTTCACCATAAAGTGTAATATACCTGTTCTTTCTCCACTTATTACATATTATTTTATTTTTTAGATCACTCCATTGATGAAAAATAACCATACTTTTTATTAGTATATATGTTGCACATAAAGATCCCTTGCTTGCGAGAGGGCTGAGTGGAAACTACCACTTGATCTCTTTTTCGCAAGAACCCAAATTTCTGCTCTTGTGCTTGCCATCCGCCTACTGGCTCGGTTCACGTACGTAAAACAATACATTATTTGTTTATAGCATTTCATATCTTCTTCACTTTTGCAGGTTTCGGATCCCTTAAGAAGGTGGTTTGTGGAACACATGGCGAGTATAATTTTAAGAAAATCATTTGAGCGAGATGTCGGATAGAGTTTACTTCTTGATTTTTCCCCCTTGATCAATCATCATGTCAAACTTTCATAGATCATTAGCTACACATTATTTTACAGGCTTATTCGTACTAAGCTATCCAATAAACACGGAAAAGTTAGCAGTAAGGAACTTCTGTGCAAATTGTGTATCATAAATCATACATATTTTTAATTTATTTTCACTTCTTATTTCTCTTCAAATGTTCCAAAAAAAAGTGGCATAAAGAGGAACATAAATATATTACACGTCAAGATTCAAACAATTTTATTGCTAGCCGCGCAATTTGCGCGGGCCACCCAGCTAGTTTAGAATTAAGAGATAGAGTTTAGCTCGTACACGGTTAGGATTATTCCTAAATTAGAAAGTCCACGGACTATAAATATGTATCTAGGGTTATTGAGAAGGAGGACGATCACGTTCACAACAAATCAATCTAGGCGCATCGCCACCCCTTGTTTCGAGGGTTTCTCCCGGGTAAGCAACATGCTGCCTAGATCGCATCTTGCGATCTAGGCGTATTCGTTTATTCGTTGTTGGTGTTGCTCGTCTTTGAAGCCTTTTTGATGGCGAGAAACACCCTTATCGTAGATGTTTTGGGGATGACGTCGATGCTTTCATGATATACTTGCTTAGCTACGCTACCCCTCGATATCTAGCTGCCCTTACACCTATCTGAGGTGTAAGGGCAGCATCTTGCTTGTTCTTTATTCAGTCAATCTAATCCGTTGTAGTTGCTCCTTGTTCTTCAAGGATTGGTTTGATATCCGCATGGTTAGGCCTTATAAACGGGTTGAACGATCCGGTAGTGCGTAAGGCGTGGTGTATTAAGCCCTAGAGGGATTGTTCCGGGGATCAACTTCATGTTGGTTTTTAGGCCTCTTTAGGGCTGATTTTCCATCATCCTACGTATCTGCTAGGCTCAACTACGCGTAGGATGTTCCGATTATGCGGTGAAAACCCCAAACTATCGTAGATTAGTTTAGCTTGATATCGATAAAGCATGATCCCCATGTCATTATAAATCTAACATGAACCATGGGGCAATGGCTCTTTGAGCCGATCCACAGGGCAACCTAAGAGCCGATCGGGGCTCGTATTTAATGTTTACGTGTTTGCCATGCAGGAAACTAGTCGAAGCAATCCATCACCTTCACGACCGGGTATAGGTCGGGTGGCACGCCCTCGCAAACACCGGGACGTGTGCCAGAGGCATTGCGGGCCGTTGCCCGAGGGACCAGGGTCCACCGCAGACCTGGGAGCCTCCCGGCTCTACGGTGTTGCCCGTCGCTGCTCGCCGGTAGGTTTCTGACAGCAACACATTCTGGCACGCCCAGTGGGACCTTCTACAGCCACTACGTCGACATCTGCAGCAACTATGTCAAAAGCTGCGGATGAGGTGGTGGGCGAACTAATCACGTACGCAGATCTGCCCGAAGAGCAAAAGAAGAAGTATGATGAGATGAAAGCCATCTTGGAAGCCGATCTCATCGGCTCCTTCATGAGGACCCGTTCACATGGAATAAGGTGGAAGGGGTTCTCCCATGAAGGTGTTCTTGACGAAATGGACCTGTCTACCCCTTCGGAGGACGTACCAGAGCTCTGCGCCAGGAAATCAATTACATGGTGGCTCATTCTCTACACCGCCATTCTGAGAGCTTGGTGAATGCTTTCGAGCGCGTCGCGGTCCGTGTGGTGCGGAAATCATGAAACATCGGTACTCCCCGTCGGGACCTACCCTAGGGACTCACCGGGGAGAAATACCGCTCCGAGATCAGACCGCCGCTACCATTCGCGCTTGCGGCGCCGAGCCACCGGGTTCACCGGCGTACGTTGTCTACAAGGTTGGAGGCGATCCTAGCGATTGCCAATTCCTATATGAGCCGCCTAAGGAGATCCCACATGGATACGTGTGCACATACGTGCCGGACTGCAACGCCTTGGCGCGCACGAACCAGGTTGCACCAGCAGGGATTTCTGGAGCAGACGCTGACAAACAAGCATGACTAGCTAAATATGCCACCGGAACGAGTCATGAGAGCTCGGTCCCTACGGCTAATACCATGGAACAGATCAGCACCATCTTGAGAGATCAGTTCGGCATCTTGCCGAAGAGGAAAACAATCGGCTATTCCAAGGCGTACCCCGATGAGTATGACTTGATCCCGCTGCCACCCAAATATCGGCTCCCTGAATTCTCAAAATTCAATGGAGCAGAAGGGTCTAGCTCAATTGAGCACGTGAGCCGATATTTGGCACAGCTGGGCATGATTTCAGCGTCAGACCCGTTACGTGTGAGGTTTTCGCACAATCTCTCACGGGATCAGCCTTTGGATGGTACACCTCGTTGCCACCAAACTCAGTCCGGACGTGGAAGCAACTGGAGGAGCAGTTTCACGTGCAATATCACTCAGAAGCTACCGAAGCTGGCATTGCCGATCTAACGCAGGTGCGGCAGAAGCGGGGAGAAACGGTGGCAGAATATATTCAACGTTTCAGAAACGTTAGGAACCGATGTTATTCTGTTCGTTTAACTGAAAAGGAAGCAGTCGATTTGGCAGCATTGGGCCTTGCAACGCCGATCAAGGATCTGGCTTTCCACGTAGAGTACAGTTCACTGTCGCACATGGTCCAGAAACTCACATTGTATGAGCAGCGGCACCCTGAATTGTACCAAGACAAGTTCAAGCGTCCGGTAGGCCTGGTCGAGATGGAAGAAGGCTGAAGATCCTGCACCGGACACGGAGGTGGCTGTCGGCTGAATGGGCTCGGGGGGCAAATCCCGTGTCACTGCAAATGGGTAAAACCACAAGGGCCTGCAAAAGGGTTTGACTTCGATTTGAGCAAAGCTGAGCAGATTTTCGATCTATTGCTTAAGGAAAAACAGCTGAAGTTACCCGAAGGCCATAAAATCCCTACAGCAAAAGAAATGAACGGGAGGCCGTACTGCAAGTGTCATCACTCGTTCACCCATACCACCAATGATTGCAAGGGGTTTCGCCAGCAGATCCAAATGGCGATAGAACAAGGCCGACTGCTCTTTGGGCAGTTTGCCATGAAAGTGGACACACATCCGTTCCCTGGCGTCAACATGGTGGAACCCAACCACTCCGTGAGGCGTCGACTGGATTTCTCGTTCGATGTTAACATGGCAGGGCCTGTGCGCCACCATGGCAAGGATAAAGAGGAAAACGGTCACTCCCGCGATAAGGAAAAAGAGGAGGCCGATCCACGCGGCCAGGCCCCGATATGATGACGAACGAGTACCTCACCGAGGAACAAGTGAGAAGCGTGCGATATCAACGACCACTCTCCACGCATCTCCTTAACAAATATGAGTATCAGTATGACCGACGTCGGCACTACGACAGAGATGACGAGAGAGATCATCGGTCTGATGTAGACAATGGAAGGTACCGTCGGGATTACAGAGACGACGATGGATATGAACACCGCGCTAAGGATAGGTCAAGGGAGCAGGAAGACATGGATAGACACTGGGACTGTAACTTCTTTAAACACTGTTGGGATTCAGGAATGAGCCGATTGCCCACAGTCGACAACTGCCCGGAGTGTAGACGTCGGAAGAAGGATGCAGGGGAAGTTTCAGTTTTCAAGCGTCTAGGGCCTCTCCCGCCACAGAACAAACGAGCTGAGTCATCTCAAGATGAAGACTTTGAGGAGTCAGAAGATGAAGAAGAGGATAGGTACCAACGGCCAAGGTGGTGCCCTGATGGACTCAGCCACTCCCAAAAGCGTAGGGTTCAGCGGCTACGTAGCTTGGAGCAAGCCGAAGCGCAATACTTGCACACTTTGAGGAAAGCGCGGCCCGATCTGGCCGTGAAAATTCAACAGACTTTGGACGAGGAGAAACGTCCACCAAAGAAAGTTTGGCGTCCCAAGCAAGTAAAAGCCGATGTGAGTACATCGGGCTGGCTCAAACATGGTGTTCATACTTCCATCGGAGTTCAGTCGCCGGGAATTGAAGAAGTGCCGATAGCACAGTTTGACTGCGGTCCACGGCCAGTCATCTTTGAAAAGCCACGAGAGAAGGGCTACAAACACATCAAGGCCCTGTACCTAAAAGGTTATATCAATGGGCAGCCTGTCGGCAAGATGTTGGTTGACACGGGAGCGACAATCAATATAATGCCATATTCCATGCTACGGCGTTTGGGACGCTCCAGTGCAGATCTGATCAAGACCAACATCACACTAAACGACTTCAACGGCCAAGCATCAGGGACACAAGGCGTTCTGAACGTGGATCTAACTGTAGGCCGAAAAACCATCCCAACAACGTTCTTCATCGTCGACAGCAAGAGCACCTACGCTGTCCTACTAGGGAGGGATTGGATTCACGCCAACTGCTGCATTCCATCTACAATGCACCAATACCTAATACAATGGGATGGAGACGACGTAGAAGTCGTGCATGCAGATGACTCGATCGAGGTCTCAATAGCTTGCATGAACATTTGGGACTCGGAAGACCAAGAGCCGCTCTCTGGGATCGGTTTAGCCGGCTGTGATCGCATCGAGGTGACAAAAAACGGGGTGAGGCTGGTCTTATCCACCGGCCTGATAGAGTAGAAAGAGCAACATCCATCGACATACGTGGCAAGGCCGATCCCTGCGATCGGCCCCAAAAAATAAGAAGCAAGGATCTCACCTCAAGCATGTCACGTAGTCGTGGTAGGAAGACTCCTTCGTGTAGGGGAGCACATACAAGTTGTAAACCTTCATTGAACAATTCAATCAACATGGAGGCCGATTCCAGCAATCGGCCAAAATTATCCACGCCATACGTGATGCCTGTGTTCAGCATCGATCTAACAGGCGATAGACATTCATCAGCAAGAGCCGATATCTTCAATCACTTGAAAGATTCGGCTCGGGGGGCACCTAATATGGGATAACGGACAATGGAATATGGGGCCGATGCACGAAACCGGCCAGTAAAAAAAATATACACAGCCGATGCACAGACATCGACTTTAGAGCTAAAAAGGCCGATCCATAGCCATCGACTCTAGAGTACAAGCTCGATAATGCAGTTTTCAGATTACACAGGGAGGCCGTCATCATCTACAGGTTCTGGACCGTCTTGTTGCTGCAAGAGACAGAACAAGGTTATAAAAGGAAATCATTGTAAGCCACTTCAAAATAATTCGTGAGTAGTGATACCTGTTCTGCAGGGATATCATAGTCAGCATCAAGTTGTTTCAGCAACGGTCCCAGAGCTCTCCTGAAGGCATGCGTCTTCCACATGGACCACCAGGTCTCAAAACCATCGGTTGATGAGGTGAAAGAGAGGTTGTGAGGAATTGGGATGGCTAGAGCATCAAACAAGGTATAACACCTCTGACTGGTGAGGACATCAGGTAGCTCAGCTCTGCTCTCTGTCAGGTGGTGCAGAAAGAAATGGGGAGATACCTGTCCAAGACCAAGTTGCCGGGTGATGCGTGTAGTTGACACGTCCGTTGGGAACCCCAAGAGGAAGGTGTGATGCGCACAGTAGCAAGTTTACCTCAGTAAGAAACCAAGGTTTAATCGAACCAGTAGGAGTCAAGAAGCACGTTGAAGGTTGATGGCGGCGGGATGTAGTGCGGCGCAACACCGGGAGTTCCGGCGCCAACGTGGAACCTGCACAACACAACCAAAGTACTTTGCCCCAACGAAACAGTCGAGGTTGTCAATCTCACTGAAGCTTGCTGTAACAAAGGATTAGATGTATAGTGTGGATGATGATTGTTTGCAGAAAACGGTAGAACAAGTATTGCGGTAGATTGTATTCAATGTAAAAGAATGGACCGGGATCCACAGTTCACTAGAGGTGTCTCTCCCATAAGATAAATAGCATGTTGGGTGAACAAATTACGGTCGGGCAATTGACAAATAGAGAGGGCATGACCATGCACATACATGATATGATGAGTATAGTGAGATTTAATTGGGCATTACGGCAAAGTACATAGACCGCTATCCGGCATGCATCTATGCCTAAAAAGTCCACCTTCGAGGTTATCATCCGAACCCCTTCCGGTATTAAGTTGCAAACAACGAGACAATTGCATTAAGTATGGTGCGTAATGTAATCAATAACTACATCCTTGGACATAACATCAATGTTTTATACCTAGTGGCAACAGCACATCCACAACCTTAGAACTTTAAATCCTTGTCCCAGATTTAATGGAGGCATGAACCCACTATCGAGCATAAATACTCCCTCTTGGAGTTAAGAGCAAAAACTTGGTCAGAGCCTCTACTAATAACGGAGAGCATGCAAGATCATAAACAACACATAGGTAATAGATTGATTATCAACATAACATAGTATTCTCTATCCATCGGATCCCGACAAACACAACATATAGCATTACAGATAGATGATCTTGATCATGTTAGGCAGCTCACAAGATCCGACAATGAAGCACATACGGAGAAGACAACCATCTAGCTACTGCTATGGACCCATAGTCCAGGGGTGAACTACTCACTCATCACTCCGGAGGTGACCATGGCGGTGAAGAGTCCTCCGGGAGATGATTCCCCTCTCCGGCGAGGGTGCCGGAGGCGATATCCGAATCCCCGAGATGGGATTGGCGGCGGCGGCGTCTCGGAAGGTTTTCCGTATCGTGGCTCTCGGTGCTTGGGGGTTTCGCGACGAAGGCTATTTGTAGGCGGAAGGGCAGAGTAAAGAGGCGGCGCGAGGGCCCACACCACGGGCCGGCGCGGCCGGGGCTGGTCGCGCCGCCATGGTGTGTCGCCACCTCGTGGCCCCATCCGACTCTCCCTCGGTCTTGGAAGCTTCGTGGCAAAATAGGCCCCTGGGCGTTGATTTCGTCCAATTACGAGAATATTTCCTTACTAGGATTTACGAAACCAAAAACGAGAAAACGACAAACTGGCTCTTCGGCATCTCGTTAATAGGTTAGTGTCGGAAAATGCATAAATACGACATATAATGTGTATAAAACATGTAGATATCATCAATAATGTGGCATGGAACATAAGAAATTATCGATACGTCGGAGACGTATCAGCATCCCCAAGCTTAGTTCTGCTCGTCCGAGCAGGTAAACGATAACAAAGATAATTTCTGGAGTGACATGCCATCATAACCTTGATCATACTATTGTAAGCATATGTAATGAATGCAGCGATCAAAACAATGGTAATGACATGAGTAAACAAATGAATCATAAAGCAAAGACTTTTCATGAATAGTACTTTCAAGACAAGCATCAATAAGTCTTGCATAAGAGTTAACTCATAAAGCAATAAATCAAAGTAAAGGTATTGAAACAAAGGAAGATTAAGTTTCAGCGGTTGCTTTCAACTTATAACATGTATATCTCATGGATATTGTCAATGTAAAGTAATATAACAAGTGCAATATGCAAGTATGTAGAAATTAATGCACAGTTCACACAAGTGTTTTCTTCTTGAGGTGGAGAGAGATAGGTGAACTGACTCAACATAAAAGTAAAAGAAAGGTCCTTCAAAGAGGAAAGCATCGATTGCTATATTTGTGCTAGAGCTTTCGTTTTGAAAACATGAAACAATTTTGTCAACGGTAGTAATAAAGCATATGTATCATGTAAATTATATCTTACAAGTTGCAAGCCTCATGCATAGTATACTAATAGTGCCTGCACCTTGTCCTAATTAGCTCGGATTACCGGGATTATCATCGCAATACACATGTTTTAACCAAGTGTCACAAAGGGGTACCTCTATGCCGCCTGTACAAAGGTCTAAGGAGAAAGTTCGCATTGGATTTCTCGCTTTTGATATTCTCAACTTAGACATCCATACCGGGACAACATAGACAACAGATAATGGACTCCTCTTTAATGCATAAGCATGTAACAACAATTAATCAAAAGCATTAACTGTTGCTACATGCTTATGCATTAAAGAGGAGTCCATTATTTGTTGTCTATGTTGTCCCGGTATGGATGTCTAAGTTGAGAATAATCAAAAGCGAGAAATCCAAATGCGAGCTTTCTCCTTAGACCTTTGTACGATGCGCATAGAGGTACCCGTTTGTGACACTTGAGTTAAAACATGTGTATTGCGATGATAATCCTGGTGATCCGAGCTAATTAGGACAAGGTGCGGGCACTATTAGTATACTATGCATGAGGCTTGCAACTTGTAAGATATAATTTACATGATACATATGCTTTATTACTACCGTTGACAAAATTGTTTCATGTTTTCAAAACCAAAGCTCTAGCACAAATATAGCAATCGATGCTTTCCTCTTTGAAGGACCTTTCTTTTACTTTTATGTTGAGTCAGTTCACCTATTTCTCTCCACCTCAAGAAGCAAACACTTGTGTGAACTGTGCATTAATTCCTACATACTTGCATATTGCACTTGTTATATTACTCTACATTGACAATATCCATGAGATATACATGTTATAAGTTGAAAGCAACCGCTGAAACTTAATCTTCCTTTGTGTTGCTTCAATACCTTTACTTTGATTTATTGCTTTATGAGTTAACTCTTATGCAAGACTTATTGATGCTTGTCTTGAAAGTACTATTCATGAAAAGTATTTGCTTTATGATTCATTTGTTTACTCATGTCATGACCATTGTTTTGATCGCTGCATTCATTACATATGCTTACAATAGTATGATCAAGGTTATGATGGCATGTCACTCCAGAAATTATCTTCGTTATCGTTTACACTCTCGGGACGAGCAGGAACTAAGCTTAGGGATGCTGATACGTCTCCGACGTATCGATAATTTCTTATGTTCCATGCCACATTATTGATGATATCTACATGTTTTATACACATTATATGTCGTATTTATGCATTTTCCGGCACTAACCTATTAACGAGATGCCGAAGAGCCGATTCTTGTTTTCTGCTATTTTTGTTTCGAAATCCTAGTAAGGAAATATTCTCGGAATTGGACGAAATCAACGCCCAGGGCCTATTTTTGCACGAAGCTTCCGAAGACCGAGGGGAAGGAAGTGGGGCCACGAGGTGGCGACACACCGAGGCGGCGCGGCCTGGCCCTTGGCCGCGCGGCCACGGTGTGTGGGGCCCTCGTGTGGCCCCCGCGTTGCCCTTCCGCCTACTTAAAGCCTCCGTCGCGAAACCCCCGATACCGAGAGCCACGATACGGAAAACCTCTGCGAGACGCCGCCGCCGCCAATCCCATCTCGGGGATTCAGGAGATCGCCTCCGGCACCACTGCCGGAGAGGGGAATCATCTCCCGGAGGACTCTTCACCGCCATGGTCGCCTCCGGAGTGATGAGTGAGTAGTTCACCCCTGGACTATGGGTCCATAGCAGTAGCTAGATGGTTGTCTTCTCCTCATTGTGCTTCATTGTCGGATCTTGTGAGCTGCCTAACATGATCAAGATCATCTATCTGTAATACTATATGTTGTGTTTGTCGGGATCCGATGGATAGAGAATACTATGTTATGTTGATTATCAATCTATTACCTATGTGTTGTTTATGATCTTGCATGCTCTCCGTTATTAGTAGAGGTTCTGGCCAAGTTTTTGCTCTTAACTCCAAGAGGGAGTATTTATGCTCGATAGTGGGTTCATGCCTCCATTAAATCTGGGACGAGTGACGAAAGTTCTAAGGTTGTGGATGTGCTGTTGCCACTAGGGATAAAACATTGATGCTATGTCTAAGGATGTAGTTATTGATTACATTACGCACCATACTTAATGCAAATGTCTCGTTGTTTGCAACTTAATACTTGGAAGGGGTTCGGATGATAACCTGAAGGTGGACTTTTAGGCATAGATGCATGTTGGATAGCGGTCTATGTACTTTGTCGTAATGCCCAATTAAATCTCACTATACTAATCATATCATGTATGTGCATGGTCATGCCCTCTCTATTTGTCAATTGCCTGACTGTAATTTGTTCACCCAACATGCTATTTATCTTATGGGAGAGACACCTCTAGTGAACTGTGGACCCCGGTCCATTCTTTTACATTGAATACAATCTCGCAATACTTGTTCTATCATTTTCTGCAAACAATCATCATCCACACTATACATCTAATCCTTTGTTACAGCAAGCCGGTGAGATTGACAACCTTCTTGTTTCGTTGGGGCAAAGTACTTTGGTTGTGTTGTGCGGGTTCCACGTTAGCGCCGGAATCCACGGTGTTGCGCCGCACTACATCCCGCCGCCATCAACCTTCAACGTGCTTCTTGGCTCCTCCTGGTTCGATAAACCTTGGTTTCTTTCTGAGGGAAAACTTGCTGCTGTGCGCATCATACCTTCCTCTTGGGGTTCCCAACGAACGTGTGAGTTACACGCCATCATACAGCTGAGCCCATAGCTGAATAAACCACCAGGGACCTCCTGTTTTGACTGTCTTTTTGGAGAACAGTTTAACAGACATTAGCTGGAGATATCTATAGACCTCTCCAAGTAACAGTTTGCCAATGCCAAGCTGAGTGCCTCTGGCAAGTTCATAGGCCAAGGAAAGGTAATTCTTGGTTGGAGCAAGTGAAGGGCCACAGAATATGAAATGTTCCAACCAGAAATTCAGGAAGGTCGTGTGTTCTTTCTCTGTTACAGGGCCTTTGTTTTTCATGTGGCGCCGAAGGTAAGCACCCCAGTTTGTGCACTCTGTTTTGGAAGAAAGCGTGAAAGGGACCTTTGGCAGCCTAAAGGCAGATGGGCTGGGGGATGCAATGTCTAGGCCAGTGATCATGGCCACATCTAGTAAGGTCGGTGTCATGGGGCCATGACCAAACATGAAGCAGTTCAAAGCATCAGACCAAAAGTAGCCGATGGTTTTCAGAAGGTTTTCATGTTTCTCAAGGGGAGACAGTGATAAAGCTAAAGCATCGGCTATTCCTGCGGTTTCCCAGGTGGCTTGGTGAGTTTTTGATATTCTATTGTACCATGAAAGCCAATCTTCAGGAGGATTAGGCCAGACTCGTAAGCAGTCGGCCCAAGAAGTCAGATCCAAATTCTGGTTCACGAAGGGAATTCTATTGGCCTCGCATGAAATCAAATGGGCAGGACTTTCGGTAGAACGAGGGCCAAGACAGAGAGAATTTGGAAGAGAAGGATGCGGCAGTAGAATGTCTAATACCTAGAAATTAATGACGAAATAAGACATCAATTCAGGTGTTGGCTGTTAATTTGAGCTCTATACTCGGACAGCGAGGAGCGGTTGAGGATTACCTTCAGGCCCGAGACCGTAGCGTTGGCGTTGGATGATTCCGCCATTGGATTCGCTGCGATGTGGGATCTGCGCGTTTGAGATCTGAGATTCGCGTGGCCGCGAGTTGGATCTGCTCGAATGGTGATTTGGGGATCTGAGTTTACTCTTTCAGATAAGGGTTGCAGGTTACCGTTTGAATAGGCAACTGAGTGGGCCTTGCTCGCGTTTTATGGCAAAGGCCGATGCGCTGCCATCGGCTCTTGGCGCGTTGACTTGCGTTGACAGTCGGCAGAAATGATAAGGAAGCAAAATCGGCTTAGAACTATTTTCTTCATTAATAAAAGGGGCTTTTACAGGGAAGAGCCGATTGCTCAAGGAAGAAAGAACAAAAGCCGATTACTACTACTACTAGTCCTATACTAGTAGTCCCTAATCTAAGGGCCGTCGCTGCCCTCGTCGTCGTTGTCGCTGCCGCCGGCACTGCTGCTGGTGGGCTCCTCGTCGCTGCTCCCGTAGCCCTCTACGGGGGCCTCTTCCTCCTCCTCGTCATCGTCGTCGTCATCCGACCCGGCGTGGAAGCGCTTCGCCGGTGGGTATTCGTCGGAGGAATCGTCGTCCTCCTCGTCCTCCTCGTCGGAAGAGGTGAAGTCATCCCACGAGAAGCTGTCGTCCTCGCTCTCCGCCTCCAGCTCCCCGTCGACGAGGAACTGGAAGTCATCTTCTCCGTCGGTCAAGGACTTGTCGTCCTCGGACCAGACAGAGGAATCATGGTCCTCGAGGTCCCACTTCTCCGGGGTGAGGAGGTCGTACGCCGCCAGCGAGTCCCACTCTGGCGTGGGCTCACGGGAGGAAGAAGATAAGGAGGAGAGCCCTGATGAGGCAGAGGAGGAGGAGGAGGAAGACATGGCTACAGTGGAAGGGGTTTTTTTGTCGACGGCTAGTACGGAGCAAGAGGATGAAGAGGCGAACTGCGCGGCGCGGTTAAATAAAGGGATATAGTGGAGAGTTAATGTTACAGCGGTTTCCGAGGAAGTGGTGCCAAAGGACTGTCAAATCGTGCAGAGAAGTTGAGAAGGCAAGGCATCATGATGAAGGATACTGCGACGGTTCTGCTCTGCCACGACGTGACCCTCCGAAGAAAAACGGATGGTGTTGAAATTATCATTGCCAAAACCAGGGGGGCATGTGTTACCACCAGAATTTAGCCAGAGCAGGAGGTGGGCCGTGACCGAAGATGGGCTTAAAAGACATGTATATTGAAGTGTCTCTGAACCGGCCTTGTGTGGGAAATTGGGCTAGATTGCCCGTGTATCTGTATATTATGGTAGATTTAGAATTAAGAGATAGAGTTTAGCTCGTACACGGTTAGGATTATTCCTAAATTAGAAAGTCCACGGACTATAAATATGTATCTAGGGTTATTGAGAAGGAGGACGATCACGTTCACAACAAATCAATCTAGGCGCATCGCCACCCCTTGTTTCGAGGGTTTCTCCCGGGTAAGCAACATGCTGCCTAGATCGCATCTTGCGATCTAGGCAATATTCGTTTATTCGTTGTTGGTGTTGCTCGTGCTGAAGCCTTTTTGATAGCGAGCAACACCCTTATCGTAGATGTTTTGGGGATGACGTCGATGCTTTCATGATATACTTGCTTAGCTACGCTACCCCTCGATATCTAGCTGCCCTTACACCTATCTTAGGTGTAAGGGCAGCATCTTGCTTGTTCTTTATTCAGTCGATCTAATCCGTTGTAGTTGCTCCTTGTTCTTCAAGGATTGGTTTGATATCTGCATGGTTAGGCCTTATAAAACGGGTTGAACAATCCGGTAGTGCGTAAGGTGTGGTTTATTAAGCCCTAGAGGGATTGTTCCGGGGATCAACTTCATGTTGGTTTTTAGGCCTCTTTAGGGCTGGTTTTCCATCATCCTACGTATCTGCTAGGCTCAACTACGCGTAGAATGTTCCGATTATGCGGTGAAAACCCCAAACTATCGTAGATTAGTTTAGCTTGATATCGATAAAGCATGATCCCCATGTCATTATAAATCTAACATGAACCATGGGGCAATCGGCTCTTTGAGCCGATCCACAGGGCAACCTAAGAGCCGATCGGGGCTCGTATTTAATGTTTACGTGTTTGCCATGCAGGAAACTA
Source organism: Lolium rigidum (assembly GCF_022539505.1). Lineage (NCBI taxonomy): Eukaryota > Viridiplantae > Streptophyta > Magnoliopsida > Poales > Poaceae > Lolium > Lolium rigidum. The sequence goes on along the minus strand of NC_061510.1, from coordinate 295,815,316 downwards.
GTCGAAGCAATCCATCACCTTCCTGACCAGGTATAGGTCAGGTGGCACGCCCTCGCAAACACCAGGACGTGTGCCAGAGGAATTGCGGGCCGTTGCCCGAGGGACCAGGGTCCACCGCAGTCCTGGGAGCCTCTCGGCTCTACGGTGTTGCCCGTCGCTGCTCGCCGGTGGGTTTCTGACAACAACAGTTGCTTGTGCTGTTGTGCTAGCTGTTGTGCTAGCCCTACTGATGTGCATCTGTTGCTGCTGTGCTGCGGTGCTGTTCATGCTACTGACTCTACTGGCCATGGCCATTGTTTCCCTGGCCATGCAAGTGCTTGCCATTCTTGCTAGATCTTGCTCTGTGCTTCTGTTCATGTTATTATGCTTAGCAGTCACTCATGTGTGTTCATGTATGCTTCCCTGGCTTAATTACAGTGTGCAATTCTTGTGCTCAATTCATGATTATGCTCAATTGAGCATTACTGTGGGCTTAACAGTGTTATTCAGTAATGAATTGATGTATGCTTTGCTTGTGTAATATGATCCAGTGGTTCATCAATCATTTGATGTGCTACTGGATACAATCATAAGTTAATTATGTGATTATCTGTGATATAAATGTTGCTTAACTGTGGCTGTTTTATTTATATGATTCCTGTGTTGATGCCAGTGATGCCCTAGCATGCCCTGGCATGCTCTAGCAAGCTTCTGATGATCATATGATCATCAGTTGCTTGTAAAAGCTGCTGTGTTGTTTCAGTGCTTCACTTCTATTCAACCTGTGATGTGTGTGTATCACACAGGCTGGTCCTAGTGTGTGCTGGTGCTTACTTAAGCAGCAGCTGTTGCTTGCAATGATCCATTGGATCATCAGCAAGGCCTTGATGCTTAAGTTACTTGTGTTGTTCACTTATCTGTATTGCCTGAATTTTACTGAAATAGATAAGTGATGTGAGCTGCTTTGCAGTTGTGATCATCCAATTAACTGTGATAGGGCTAGATGGATGCCACACTCAGTTGTGTACCCTAGCCCTCAACTGAATCCCAAATGGATAATGATGTGTGGGTTCTTGTGCTGGCTCAGGGTTGAGGTGGCCCTGGCAGCACTTGTGATGCTGTCATGGTTGCTCCCCTCTCTGTGACTTGCTATGATTTGTGATTGCTTGCTGGAATGGAATATATAGCTGCTCACTGGCTTGATCCAATATTGGACTTCCAGTGGCCTTTTGCTGTTGACAAAGTATACAAACAAGAAATTGTCTATAGTCTGATGGCATAAATAGCTGTAGGTGCTAAGTGTGTTGGCTAGGCTAGCTGTGACTTCATCTTTTGCTGGATTTCTTCAGTTATACATTAGTTTGCATAACTGTTGTTCCCATAGGATGATTGCCTAATGGTCTTTACCCATATTTGCTTGCACCAAATGGCTTTACTGACCAAATGATGACACAAACAGGGTAGCCTACCCTCTTTTGCTTCTGTGACTTGTGCATATGCTGGATCAGTATGAGAAAAACCTTGCTTGCTCATGATTTACTGGTATACCTCACTCCAGCTCCTAGAAAAGTTGTTGGTGTAGAGGGTTTGCTTCTGGATGATTTCAGTGCTTGCCCTGCTCCTCCTAGTGGCTTGTGCTTGATCTGCTGCTGTGATGGTTTTGGACAAGTTGAACAGCGAGTCTTTGTTCTTCCTGTTCTTGTGTTCTTGGTTTGCTGGCGACTTACCCAGTGCCTGTCAATGAATGAGCAAGTTCTGGCGGTGGAAAAGGTTTTATACCACCCTTCCCTTGCTCACCTGGTCGACAGCTTGGCCTGGCAGGCTTGTGGTGACTCACTGGCCTGTGTGTGCTGTTGGGCATGCACACAGCCTTGTGAGCAGGCTTGCTGTGTGTGTGTGCAAGTGCTTGGTATATGGCTTGGTTCTTGGCTGAGAGTGGATCAGCTCGGCAGCTTTGGTCATATCCTCTCCAATTCTATTTGATTTTTAACCTGCCAAGTGGCTATGCCACTTGGCATAACTTGCATTTGTTGGGATTATGTGCAGGGATCAAGATGATCAAATGGACATGAAGATCATCAAGCTCAAGACTAAATGAATATTAGTTTGTAGTTTTAGAATAGATCATTGAATTGTAATTTCCTTTTCCTTTTTATTTTTTTTCTATTTTTCCAATTCTTGTAATATGTTGTATCTATTTCAATTGTGAATATTGTAAAGACATTGTATGTTGTGTGATAATCAATAAATCTCGGGGTTTTCTCTAATGAGCTTTTCTTATTATTTGTATTGTTCATCATGTGTATTATTTACAATTGACTTAATGAATTTCCTCATAGTTGAATTATGGTTATTTATTTAATGTTTGAATTTGAAATTCAAATTCAACTTTGGTTTGAATTCAATCATGCAACTTAAATTTGAATTCAATCATGCAACTAAAGATTTTGATGCAATATCTCTTCTTTCTTCTCAAAACCCTAACTTAGTTGAGTAGGAACAAGTTTGTCGCACTCTCGAAACCCTAACCCTGTAAGATGTCGAGAGAGAAACATGTCCCCCTTCAATGCAGTTTTGTTTTAAAAGCGCGAAATTTCCACGGAATTTACGATGCAATGCACATCCCTTTCTAAAATCTACCCCTCGATCGTCTCTAAACCTGGGATATTACAACTTTTCACTCTTCTTGATCATATTGTATCATCCTCCTCTCTTGACCCTTGAAAACTTCCTCCACACCAAACTCAAAACAAACTCATTAGAGGGTTAGTGCATAATTGAAAATTCACATATTCAGAGGTGACATAATCATTCTTAACACTTATGGACATTGCACAAAGCTACTGAAAGTTAATGGAACAAAGAAATCCATTCAACATAGCAAAACAGGCAATGCGAAATAAAAGGCAGAATCTGTCAAAACAGAACAGTCCGTAAAGACGAATTTTTCTGGGGCACTAAACTTGCTCATATGAAAAACTCAAATTGAATGAAAGTTGCGTACATATCTGAGGATCACGTACGTAAATCGGCAGATTTTTAGGAGTTACCTACAGACGGGGCGGCTCAATTTCGTGACAGCAAGAAATCTGTTTCTGCGCAGTAATCCAAATCTAGTATTGACTTTACTATCAAAGACTTTACTTGGCACAACAATGCAATAAAATAAAGATAAGGAGAGGTTGCTACAGTAGTAACAACTTCCAAGACTCAAATATAAAACAAAAGTGCAGAAGTAAAATAATGGGTTGTCTCCCATAAGAGCTTTTCTTTAACGCCTTTCAGCTAGGCGCGGAAAGTGTGAATCAAGTATTATCGAGGGACGAAGCATCAACATCAATAGGTATCTTAGATGCTCCATCATCCGTAGTGGTGCTAAGGGCTTTGTCAATTTTAGGCCTATAATAGTTTTTTGGCTTAGGCACTTTAGAGACATACATGAACTTTTGCTCCTTACCCACATAGGCTTTCTCCTTAAACTTAAGAGAAGAAAAAGTTGAACCCAAGGTTTCCATAGCTTCTTCAAGTTCACTAATCCTATGGGTTCGATTATCATGAGTAGTACAAGTTTCTAAAACAGAAATTCTCTCATTGATTCCACTTAGAGTTTTATCAAGTTTATCAGTGTTATTAAGTAATATTCCCAATTTAGTCTCAACACTTGGAAGATTTTTCTCTATGACCTCCAACTTTTTCATGACATCTTCGAGAGAGACTTCAATTTTAGCTTCATTAACAAGTGGTATTCCAACTAGACTCTCAATGATGCAACTAGCTTCTCGTGTCAATGCCTACAGGTTGTAGACTAGGGTTTAGTTGGAAGTAGAGGGCAAGTAGATCTCGAAGGTTTCAGCCGAAAAGTACTCGACGATTATAAAACTAGGGTTTGAGAAACAACAATTCGATGCTTTCTTTATCCCTCGACTCCCCCTTATATAGGAGGCAGAGCCGAGGGATTCGTATTGTACAAGTTACAGAGTCCGGGAAGGTTTCTAACTCCTCCCGCAAGATTACAAATAATGCTTCCTATTACAACTCTAGCTTTCCTTAACAATATCTTGGGCCTCCGAATCTTCTTATTCTTCGGGTAGTGGGCCTTCGATAAACCCCGGGTACTATCTTCGGCAGGCCCATTGGGGATGCCTATGTCGATAGCCCCGAGATTTTGCTTGAATCGTAGAGTCGGGGAAAATCTCCACCGTTTATTTTTACTCGACAACTTAAAACTTTTCTATATTTCTTCACATAAATTTCTATATTGTGCGGGGATAATGGTAGTTGGGGCTAGTTCATCCGACAGATCGGGTACTAGTTAACTGCTCTAGTGGCAATCCGCAAAAACCTACTTCAAAATCACGTCCCTGGACATGATCTCGGGATACTGGTGTAAACTTTGACAGGTGCCGCTTAAGGTCTTACCATTCTGTCGAGTCCCAGTCATATTTATCGGGTACCTAACGCGTCCGTTAGGATTTTTCTTCGTATCTATTGATACGGATAAAAGTAGCAAACCAACGTCAGAGACGGCGCCACGCCTCATAGAACGGATCTGGGGTCTTACCTTCGCAAAGTTTTGCGGCATTCAGAAATTGATCGCAACTTTGGCGTTCTGAGAATATATTGTCGAGTGCTTATTCGGCTGTTGGAATGGCACATTTTATTGAGTCAAAGATGACTTATATTGCTCTCCCGATGGGAGTATATGCGGAGTTATTTATAACTCGAAATATACTCTTTTGCTCTTCTATCTTTCTTCTTTTCATTCTTTCATTCTTTTTTATAATTTCATCGGGCACGCGAACAGCGTTCCCGATGGGAGTAGCCCCGAGGCTACAGCCAAGGACTTGTGCTTGGTTGTAGGCTCCACGCCTTATGCCGCTATATTTTCTTTCTCTCCCGAAGTTTTATAATTTCTCGGGTGCGCGAACAGCGCTCCCGATGGGAGTAGCCCCCGAGGCTATGAACAAATATTTGTATTTGATCATAGGCTCACGCCATTTCTATTTTGTCTTTCTTGATCTTTTCATTTTTTCAAAGTAGCCCCCGAGCATTTGATCAAAAACTTGTATTTGATCAAAGGCTCTCCAATATTTTTGCATGTCGCCTTTTTATGCGAGATGTTGAGTCGAATTTTTCTCTCCGCCAAGGTGACGTTATTGCTGACGATAGCCACGATTGCGAGTCCGAAAATCGCGAGAAGTTTTCTCCCGCTGCCTTGCGGGCCCAAATTATCCATTATCTTGACACGTCGTGTAGGTGGGGGACACACGTCCTCCGCTTTTCCTGGCGCACGTACCGTAACTTCTCAGTGTTAAAATACTTTTTTACCCTTGTTTCCACGTGGTTATCATCTGCCGCACACTTTTTTCATCCAACGGTCCGCCGCTTCGCCGCAACTCTATATAAGATCTCCTTCTTCTTCCTCGAGCACTTCCGCTCGCGCCGTTCTCCTGCTCTTCTCTGCAAAACCTCCTCCTGCGCCCCACAACTCTCTTAGCTCATCTTCTCCAAGCTGCATTCCTGCACCATTGTTGATGCCACCGCGTCGGTTGATCAAGCACAGCACGCCTGAATCGTCAATGGCTGCCGTAGATCTGGGAAGTGCGGAGTGGGAAAGGTCCAAAATTTCCACCCAGGACATCAATCTCTTGAAGAAGCTGGGGATTAACAAGAAGCCCAAGGCACTGTGCTTCCCTAGTGAAGAAAGCTACCCAACCCCTCCAATGGGGTATCGGGTAAGTTTCATCGACCATCTCATCCGCGGTCTTTCCGCCCCCATTCATCCTTTCCTCCGTGGATTGCTTTTTGTTTATGGTCTTCAACTTCACCACCTCACGCCCAACTCTATCCTCCATATCTCCATTTTCATCACCCTCTGTGAGGCCTTCCTTGGCGTTCAGCCTAACTGGGCACTATGGAAGCGCATTTTCTTTTGTCGCCGCAATGGCTCTCCCAATGTCGCCTATAATATAGGCGGCGTTGTTATTTCCGTTCGCCCCACAGTCGATTACTTCGACGTCAAACTCCCTGACTCAGTTCAAGGGTGGCGCAAGAAGTGGTTGTACATGCAGGAGGAGAACCATGGATGTGCCGAAGACAACATCCCTCCTTTCGATGGTGCCGAGAAAATCCTTCGCCGCCGCTCCTGGGATGCAGAGGCTACCGAGGAAGAAAAAATATCGACAGAGGCCTTGATGACTCGCATTCATGAGTTGCAAAATACTCGCGGCAAAGAGTTGTCAGGTATCCAAATCACAGCGTATTTTCTTAGAACCGCAGTGCAGCCTCTTCGAGGCTCGCAAATACCCTCTCCGGAAGTATGCTGGCGACAAGGACACAGATCGGTTGTCAGCGGATTTGGAGGTCAAGGACTTAGAGAAGCTTGTCCAAAAAATCTCCTCTCTCAGCAAAAAAGATTATGTCCCTTCTTCTTGTCGTGTAAAACCGTACAGCGCCACCAATGCGCTTCCCAAGGTAAACTTTGTCGATTGATTTGTTACTGCCTTGCTATCTTTTTGTAACTCCTTTTTTGACATCTTCCCCTGTTTTTGCATAGAACCATCCAAATCTTGTCTCGCTTCCTCCCCTTCCTGAAGGTGGAGAAGTCGAGGAAAGGGCCGTTGTCACCGACGACAACCAAGATGCCCCCTCTTTTGTGAATGAACCCGCAGATTCTCACAAATCTGCGGGATCTTTTGAAAAGGAGGCTCCCTCCGAAGGCACCTTGCATCGGCACAATCTCCTCCTCCTCGTCTGTTTCTCCAAAGAACAAAAGGAAAAGGAATGATGTCGAAGATTCCAGCACCTCCAAAGCCGAAGAAGCTGTTCCTTCACGTCGAGAGGCAGCTTATGATCCATACCTTGAGGCCCTCATTAGTTCGTAAGTCACTTTTTTTGTACTCGAAGATTTTTGTCTATCTTGCTTTTTATGCCGCCAACATTTAATCGCAGGTGATGATGAGGGAGAAGTACCAGCTTTTGATGTGGCTGCTTGAACGAGTACGTCACATACTCTAGTTGTTTCGGAGACGCCAGTTGAAGGAGAGGAATCCTCGCCTCCTCAACAAAACGTCGGCGCTCCTACTCCTCCTTCAAGCCCCCTTGTCCCTTCACCGAAAAGGACAAGGATTGAAACAATCCCGGAGCCTACCCTCCAATTGAGTAGCTCCTCTAACCCTCTCTTGGATGATGTAAGTTCTTAATTTTCTTGTCACTGTCTATATTTCCTCTGTTTGCTTCTTTATGCCATCATATTTTTCCCATACCGACATTTTCTTTCTTTGTTCCTCTTTGACAGCCTATGATCAAAGAGCTTATTCGCATCGGTGCCCAATTCATTTGGTACCGTGAGTATGCCAGCAAGACTGAAGGTAATAATTCTTTGCTGGCCCTTGTTTATAACTTCTTGCTCCTGTTGCAATTTTGACGATTCTTGACTATTTTGGCAGAAAAACTTGCGGAAGCCAACAAGCTTGTCGACACGCTTGCTCAGAAATTAGAGCAAAGTGAAGCGGCTCGCAAGAAGGCTGAACTTGATACTGGCAAGGCTAAAGCGGAGGCTGATAAGGCCAAGGCAGAAGCTGCTGGTGTCAAAGATCTGCAAAAAAGACTTGATGATGCCGAAACTGCTTTGAACGAGCACAAAGCCGCGCAGGCTACTCGTGAAAAGGCGATCATCAAGCGCTTGAACACGCAGAATCGGCGCTTTGTCGGTAATTTTGTCGATCCATTCTATTTTTCTTAGACTTGCTCTTTTTTTTTTTTACTTACTGTCGACCAACATATATTTTCTGCGACATGTAAAACAAACCAAGAATTTGAGCTTGAAGATCCCGACAACGATCCTATTCTTGATGCGCTCTCTGTCCTTGAGTTTCATGGAACCGAAGCTCGCGACGGCATTGAACAGGCTGACGCAGGATTGTCACGGCTGTTCCCCTATTTCTTCCCGAAGAAATCGGAACCCAAGACTTTCCTTGCTCTTGCCAAGGACTTCAATCCACCAGGGGATCTTGGACTGAAGATGCGCCAGGAAAACATGAAGATTGCTGTCGAAAGCACTGTTGCCTTGGTCGCTGATAGCCAACAAACTATTGACTGGGCGAAAGTAGGCGACACAGAACAGATAGAGCAAACAAAATGGCGATCGTTGATCAAGGCGGCAAAGCCTAACACGAAGAAAATCCTGTCCTATCTCGGGATCAAGCCATCTTCAACTCCTAGCTCATCAAAGCCGGAGGTCTAGTTGAATGCCCCTTCTTTTTATTTTTTCTGTTTCTTTAGCTATTGTCGTCATATTAGCTTTGGCGACAATTACCTTAGTAGTCCTTTAGAAGAACTCCCTCTGTAATATCCATGTAAATTTCTTGAAGATCAATGGAATTCTGTCTTGTGCAATCCTTTGATATTGGAATTTTCTTTTCCAGTTGATATTTGATAACTACTCTGCCAATCCTCATTCTGCCGATACTTCTCCTGCTTCCTCCTTCTCGAAGAAAACACTAGTCAACGATAACCTCATCGAAGGTTCTTCAAGACAACATTTGTCGCAAGATTTGCAAGAACTGCGCCAACAACTCCAATCCATGAAGAAACAAACTCTTGCGATGATGGAACAATCTCGGCAAGCATCCGAGAGAGAGAATATTGCTCTTCAACAGGCAAAAGAAGCCATTGCTGCAAAGGATGCTGCTGTTGCTGAGGCTACCGAAGCTTCTTCTCGAGAAAATTATATGCTTCAGCTAATGATCGACGCCGGCCTGGACATGACAGGTATGTTTCCTGTTCATAACCATGCTGGATGTTGTTTTTGTTATTTTTCCTTCCTTGACAGTTTATTTGCTGTACCAGGCTCATTTTTGGATACTGCTGCCGAAGATCAACGTGTTGAAACTCGAGCCAATGTTCTGCTCAGACTGGCTGCACAACATGGTTCTAACTTTTGGATTACTCATGAGCGTACCCGCCAAATTGTCAGATTCCAAGATCGCGCGGCTCAGGTGTGGGGACCCCGGACTAGCCGTCCGAAATTCCCTGTTATGTATACAGTTCACGATCCCATGATCAGTGCGCCGTGAACACATAACCGAACTGATATCAAATTACACCATCCATTACAAAGCGGAATAAGAAAATTACAACGGGGTCACATGACCGATAATTACATAATAGCCTCGAAGGGCCTAACTAAACATCGAGTAGCATCATCACTTCAGCAGACGCAGTACCCAAGTCATCTGCCATAACCCTACGGAGCAACCGGCCGGGAAGACGTTCCTAGCTCGCATAGACGTCGTCAACTCCTTCTTCATCCATCGTGTTCCTCCAAGTCCGGCCAAGTAAATAGCCAGGGACAAAGCCGTGAGTACATTTGGAATTGTACTCGCAAACCTTCAAGAAAGGTACTTTGCAAGAGTGCAAGATAACAAGTGCTAAACTAATATGACAAGAGGGAAGAGCTAATTTCTCTTGTGGAAATAGCATGAGAAAGAGAAATAGTTTCGCTTGTGGATATAGCATGTGAATTAGAAATAGTTTCTCTTGTGGATAAAGCATGCACAAGAGTGTCAGTTTCTCTTGTGGACATAGCATGCCGCCATCTCAATTGATGGGGACGCTTAGGAAGTTCTATGACATATCTATACTTTTATTGGAGATGAGGTAGCATAAGTCCATCTCAGTTGATGGAAATGCTAGAGGATTCCTATGACATACCTATATCTTTATTGAAGAATATACTTCAAAAGATACTTATGACATCTCTATATCTTTGTTAAAGAAGAGTTCCTCTTCAAGAAACATTTAGGAAAGAGTTCCCCACTTAGCCTTCATTTTTCCACGACCATCTCCATATGGTCAACACACGCCCTTTTTCCGTACCCTTCCGGTACACATAAACACAACACTTCCTTTGCAAATCATTTGTTCAAAAACAAAACGCAAGCCCCGGTAAAGGTAGACCTTTGCAACCCGTCCATGACCGCGGACGCGGCTATTCGAATAGATTTAACTCTGCAGAGTGTGCGCACTTTCCCCACAAGAACTAATAAATCCGCCGGGATCATCCCCGGATCGTCATACGAGTATGCGAGTCTCGGATAACCGATCATAGTCTTTCGCCCGTCTCCTTTGGCACAAGTCCTTCCCTGCGGGCTTACCCCTTCCCGGCACCCCGGCGACGATACCTCCTTTTGAGCGTATCTCCGGCGCCACGACGGAAGACCCTCGCAATCGTCCGGCTATCGGTCTAGACAGGTGTATTGCCTCCTCCGGAGCGCAACCCGGCGTCGGAGGTCATCTTGACCCTCCCTAGAGAGTTGTGAAGGGTGCTTATGCCAATCTCAACGAACTACGGACTAAGCCCGTGCCCATATTGGATAATGTGGTTGTGCGAATAAAAGTTGGGCTGGTGTACACATATACGCAGTGCCCCTTTTTAGAAACCATTTCTTTTTCCCACAACACCTTGGTGTTCCACGAACAGCCATACACCACTTTCCCGAACATCTTTACCAAGATCCTTTGCTTTCTTAAACCATACGCTTGGGTTAACTCACCCAAGGTTTTCATAAAACATTTACAACAAGGTAAGCCTTGAGGGGTTCCCAACCTATAGTTTCATGAGTTGAACTAGAATTGCACTATGGCCGAGATGAGAGTCATCTTGCCATAGAAGGTATATAAAGGAGTAATGGGTGGATCATACTCGCTTAAGATAAGCATGTATGATGACAACACAAAGAGGATTATACTTTCAGATTTGTGTTACTAACTATAAAATTTGGATAGTGGAGAATCACTACCCAACCAACTCTCCAATGGGTACACGGCATACTCCTCTCAAGTTGAGAATATACCAAGATCATGACATTGACACCTCTATACTACAAAAAGGGGGTGGATGTGGTGTAAGTTACTATCTTGAGGTGGAACATGCTCAAGTTGAGCATACAAGATAACCAAGTGGAATAGCACGACCATGATACCATGCATCCCATAATCACAACGACAATAGTGGAGTATCACCACTAGGGAGTACTCCACTAGCAACCATACATAGATGACAATAATAAGGAGAACAACACACATAGAACCGAGGTGCTTTGGACATCAACAATGACATCCAACTAGACACCGAATCAGAGATCAAAAGATGGCTTGCCTTGGCTTATTTGTCCCTGGACTTCTTCAACGTCATCAATATAAGAATTCCAACAATATAAATAGAATCCCTGTCCGATCCACTTCTTCTTCTTCCCCGGAATTGTTCGCATCTATCGCCGGAAAATATAAAAGGAACACAATCAATCACATTGCACCAAAAAAACAAACATACAACAACCATAATTTAACCATTCAATCAAGAGCTAACATACAAAGGACTTATAGATACCACAAACAACTTAAAGAGAACCCATTTTATTTACCTAGTAAAGATATGAGAGTATCACAACTTAGCAATTGCCTCTCTCGGTTATCACCATGGTATAAACCAAACATCCCCTGGTAGATAACATCATAAAGAGGACAAGAGCATTAGCTTGACATCAAATACATTCACAAAACATTTTCAAACATTTTTGGAATAGTAGAAAACAGACTTTCCTAACTTAGTTTGCTCACATAACACAACATCCAAAATAGGAAGCAAACCATATTCCACATCATTTGAAAACTTAAGCAAAACAATAAGGCTAATGTTAAGTTGCAGAGGTTTTGTTTTGCAAGCATAAAACAAAGGTTGCCCAGTTCTAATAAAAGAGAAGGTCAAAGGTTTTAAAATGAATCAAAAAGTTTTGGTCCAACAATGCATGTCACACATATACATTACTAACAGTAACAAATATACATGAACAGAGACTAATACTATTTTTCCTAGATGGCCAGTACTAATACAAGACTAACCCAATTGGAATCACCCAAAAATATTAAACCTACAATTTTAGGAATTTCTTTGAATCTGACTGTACAGAAAACAAGATCTGTAAGCCATAAATCGTAGAAAAATCCTAAAAATATGAGGCCACTTGCATTTGAAAGATAATTAAACAGAGATGCAAACTCAATTGGATTTGGGTCCAAATTGTTTCGAAACTCTCACAAATGGATTGACAAGGTTACTTGCATGTTTTCACCATTTGCTTTAACTATGGAGTTTCAGAAAAGATAAAGGTTTAAAACTTGTTTGAGAAGATTAAGAAAACATCCAGCAATCCTACAAAGTTGGAATCACTCAATTAGGTTCAAGAATGGATTTTTGGTGATTTAAAAGCTAACAGCCATGTCTGCAGAACACACAGAACAAGTTTAATTCACCACAAATCGTACATAACTCATAAAAATATGAGGTCAGTTGCATCTGAAAGGTATTGAAAAGCTGGTTCTTACCCAACTGGTTTCATTCAAAAATTCATTCCCAAGCTCCTGGTTTAATTCGACAAAGTCAGATCTGACCAGATCTTGATCTGTGAACCATTTCAGTTTCAGGAGGTCAATCGAAGTGACACCACCGCCAAAATGAAGGTATTGAATATGGCTTTCATCTACAGTTGAGTTTGTTCAAAAAGGTTTTGTAAAACGGAAAAATCTAACAAACAGTTAATATGCATGTTTACAGAACTTTATTTACCACGGTCAATCCGTAACGAATTTGAGGATGAGACCAACGCCAAGTTGTAGATATTTTCCTTATCTATATGTGGAACTTTGAATCACTCGATTCGGATCTGCACACCAGATTTGGTGGATTTTACAAGTTCGTATCAGAATCTGAAACAGCAAGATTACAGAATTTACAGCAAGGTTTTGGACGAACTTTGGTCAAGAGCTTCAGATCTGAGGATTGCTCAACCTTCTTCATGCTTGGACCAACATGCACCTGCATCAAGATCCAATCTTAGCAATGGAGGAAGAAGAAAAAGAGAGGAAACCAGCTAGGGTTGGGGGAGAAGAGAGTGAGAGGAATGCTCTCATGGTGAGGGGAAGCTTGAGGGAGGGGGAGAGCTGCATCTTGGCTGGTTTTCATGGCCATGGACGGCCATGGGAGCAAGGGGCAGCAGCATTTCGTGGTGAAGAGGTAGGAGAAGGGTAGGAGAGAGTGGAGGAAGGAGTGGAGTATCAAAAATGAGAAGCCAAAGATGAGGAGGTGGCCGGCCAAGCTCTATTTATAGAGGGAGAGGGTTGGCTGCCTCCTCTTTGATTGGTGGAGGTGGGTGGCTGGCTTGGGGAAGGGAAATTTGACTCAAGCTGGAATTATTAGTGGCATTGGGAAGGGACAAATGAGGAGATGCTTCCCAAGGTGGAATAACTATGTGAGTGAGAGAGAGAGATGGAGAAGCATGATGCTTGTGTGCCATGCACAAGTGATCATTAAGAGAGTATTGCCACACATGCATGACACCCAAGGTTGAGTGTCTCACATTTTGCAAAGATGGTGGCCTAAAGAGATATAGAATTTTAGGCAAGTGATAACAATGCACAAGGGTGCTAAAGTAGATGGTGGTGGCATTCTATCCTGATAAAAGATGTGTCTAAGATATGATGGTGGTGATGGTGATTTAAACAATGGTAGATCAAGGCTATGAAAGAGGGTGAGTGAAGTAACCATATACCCACAATGATGAATATATTGACATACATCATCAATTCATGAGGTCAAGGTGATTATGGAAAATAATAGAGGAGTGAGATAGGCATAATGAAATATAAGTTGCTCTACAAATAAGAGGTCAATTGGGAGTGATTTGAAAGTATCAGATGATCATCCATTTGATCAAGAATTGGAGGATGGGGGAAAATACAATGTGGTAGATCAGAGATGTGCAAAGGTTGCTATTTGAAATAGAACTTGTTTGAAAAGTATTTGAAACACCTCAATTGTCTAGGAACAATTGGGAATGAACTCAAGTGGAATGGAACTTGAAAATGTTGAGAAAAACTAGTTGGAACTTAGGGGTTCAAAATATTCTACTTACTATCTCAAGTAAATTAGAGTTTTTCTCAAACTTAAAAATAAACAAGAAATGGTATATATACCATAACAAGCCTTTTTGTGAAAAGGGAAAGCAAGAAATAAAAGTTTTAGAAACCAGTACTTGGTAGAAATGGGATGAGAAACAAAACCCATTTCAGTTCTTGTTTTCTTTGAAGAAATATCTTGAAAAGATTTAATAAAACTAGAAATAGTTTTGTGATCAAAACCAGAGAAGAAAACAGTAGGGTTTTGAGAAAGAGAACTAATTTAGGGAGAAGTGTTCTCAAGGGTAGATGATGGCTACAAAAGGTGTCCATCATTCCCACTCTTGGTTTTGTGAAGATAAACTCGGATGTAAACAAAAACAAGAGGTAAAAGAGGAAGAAGTGATCCGAGTGCTGAAACATGGGATAGGATACCAGATCAAGTTGAATATAAGAGTTGCAAGGATTGACTCGAGACATGCGGGACGTGGAGGTTGAAGAGGGTGTTGCATAGATGAGATCCATGTATTGAGGCTACCAAAAATAATTGTGGGTGCTAGGAGATCAACTGCCAAAATTTGGACATTCAAAGCTCGTCAACACGGATGGTCGACATGGCCTCAAAACCAACAAGGATGAGTGGGTAAAAGGGAAGGGTGCAAGTTTGGAATCAAGGATGATTTGAGCTAACTTAAACACAAAGAGGAATTTTAAGTAGGCACACTCATGTTGCCATGAGTAGAAAAGTTTGATGTGGAGAAAAAGGAAAACAACTTTTCCTAAGTCACAAAGGTGTTTTATTAGGTGAGTTGCTTGCTTGACCACTAGAGGTGTTGATCTATGAGGCAGCTCAAGACAAAACTCAACAAGCAATTCAAGACAATTCATCTACCAACAGATCAAAGCAATTCATCTTAACAGACAGATCAAGGCAATTCATCTTAATTAGTCTATAGAAAAAGTTTTTGTTCCCCCTGATTTTTGGAAGTAAGGACAACTAATCAAGGTTGCAAAATTTGGGGTGTTACAGATCTTCCACCCTTAAACTAATCTCGTCCCGAGATTACTGAGCGTAGAACTAGAGGGGTGTAAAGTTTAACTAAAGTTAGACTCCATTCTTCTGTAGATGCACCATTGTAGAGAAGGTCGTTGCTTCCTCTTCTAGCAGACATGATGGATTCCTGCCGATGGCGAGCTTCATGAAGAGGTTGACTACTTCCTGTAGATGTTAGACTTGTAGCTTCTTATCAATCCTAGCGGAGTCCATGACTTCAGAAAAGTTAGTGCACTCCAATGGTGCCTTAGCAGGGTTGAAAACTTTTTAGAGTTAGCCTAAATTTAGTGGAAGACGAAGTCTTCCACCCTTAAAATTGTTCAGCGGGGTTTTTGAAAATTAGAGCTTCAGCCACGGGTCTTGTCGGCGCTTTCGAAGGAGGCATTGATCTCTCGTCTTGAGTCGAACATCTTCAGGGGTGTTGTGTAGTCTACGGCTTCAAGAGGGGTTAGTGCATCCCACGTTTCCAACGGTTTGTTAGAAAGGTTTAAAATTTTAGGGTTAGCTCCAACTTTTAGTGGAAGACGGAGTCTTCCACCCTTAAGATTTTTCATTGATCTTTCGGAAAAACTCAGAGCGTCTGTCTTGCGGTCCTGTCGGGGGCTTCTGAAGAAGTCGTCGATCTTCCTTGTTCAGTTGAAGAATCTTCGGGGGCGACGTGCAGACCACAGCTTCAAGCGGCACTCACGTGTTAACTAAACCATATGGGACGCGCGGTGAGTTAGTAAGTTGATGAAACACCTAGTTGGTATCCATATGAAGCAGCAACAGAGGTCGTCGAAGACAATCTTCAGTTTGCGGGTCGGTGCTGACTTATACCAGTTGGTGAGCGGGTAAGTTGCACCTAGTCTTGAGTTCTTGAGGTATCTTCAGGAATCTTCACTTGATGAGGACCATATGAACTATGTGATATAGCTTGGCTTTGACGCTATTGTTCAGCTTGTTAGACGGTGTGTTAGAGGGTAGTTTTCAAAAAGATATCGTCGAGGTTAGCGCGAATATACTCCAAGGTTAGACCAAGTTAGTATGTCTTCTCGCAGAGGTGCAGTCACTCTTGAAGGTAGGGGCTTCTGCTTTCTTGGCGTAGTGGAGATGCTTCAGATGACCTTGAAAGTAGTCGGCGTAGGTAGGGGTCTGAGTTAGTTTTTCTAACGGTTGAAAACATCTGTTAACAGGGTTAGAGTTAGAGCCTTCCGTTAATCTATCCAACTAACTAGCAGTTAGCAATACATCGGCGAGGCAAACTTTAATCCTATCATGGCATGCGACACCCATACAATCATAACCAGAGACAAAATACCACTAACAGGGGCTACTGGTATTTTTCCTAGATGCACAGAAACAAAACAAGATCAACACAATTGGAATCATTCAAAAATATTTATTTTTCAATTTTTGACACTCAAAATACTAACCAGAAACAGTGATCAAGTTTTATTTATTAAAAATCGCACAAAAATCCTAAAAATACAAGGTCAGTGGCATCTGAAACATAATTTCATACTGGTTCTAGTGCAGTTGGAATCACATCAATCGGAGCTACCAAACTATTTTTATTAGCAAAACAGTACGCTGGCAGATTTCTGTTTTTAATTTCTGTTTTACAAATTTTAAACAATTAAAAAGGGCGGGAACGGCTAAATAGCAAGACATATATGCACACAACAAACAGATACAAACACTCAAGGCAGCACACTAGGGAACTACAAACAATCATCAAACCAGACATGGTACTCTAAGTACCCAGAAATTCCTAATGCGTGGGGGTAGCTCAATCAAAGCGATTGAGTTTTGTCCTATCCATCCTATAGGTTTGGGGGCTGGTCACATATGTCGACGTCTTCATCTTGCTGGTATCGACTTCAATAGGGATCCTCGTAACAGTTGGTGGTGACGCAGGCCTGATGTTGACTCGTCGATGTTGAGGTGGAGGCGAAACGCGTGCGGTCTTCTGTTGTAAACATCTCGGGGACGTGAGGTCTTCAGAGGGGTAGTTGTTGGGGTGCTCCCGAAGTCGAGATCTTCTCGTGGCTGGCCTAAAAATTACTAGTCAAGAAACTGAGGACTTGATCCCAGATGACTGCAAAAAGGTGCAAGTCCACAGAGGAAGAAGGTCAGCTCCTTGACAGACTTTGGTGACAACCAAAGGCATGATGTTATCATCCCTACATGAGCACGACTAAGTCGGCATCCAACCTTCAATAGCTGATGTTGGAGATACGTGAGACACTTCAAAAAAAAGGTTGATCCATCTTCGACTTCGAGTCTCCGGTCTGAGTCGGGGACATCGTCCAATATGTAGGTTTGAATTGGATGAGACAATAGAGTAAGAATTTTCAAACATTTTAATAAAGCGGAGAGATAAGAATTTAGAAACTTTGAATAAATAAGAGGAGTAGAAGCTATACTTCCGATTAAAGAAACAATTTGTTTCATAAATAGTTTTTTCCAAGTAATTGTTTTCCTAACTAACGTCCATGCTAACTAAGGTCTCCTACAGTCAGGATAGCTCTGATACCAGCTCTGTGGGGACCCCGGACTAGCCGTCCGAAATTCCCTGTTATGTATACAGTTCACGATCCCATGATCAGTGCGCCGTGAACACATAACCGAACTGATATCAAATTACACCATCCATTACAAAGCGGAATAAGAAAATTACAACAGGGTCACATGACCGATAATTACATAATAGCCTCGAAGGGCCTAACTAAACATCAGAGTAGCATCATCACTTCAGCAATGCAGTACCCAAGTCATCCGCCATAACCCTACGAGCAAGCGGCCGGGAAGACGTTCCTAGCTCGCATAGACGTCGTCAACTCCTTCTTCATCCATCGTGTTCCTCCAAGTCTGGCCAAGTAAATAGCCAGGGACAAAGCCGTGAGTACATTTGGAATTGTACTCGCAAACCTTCAAGAAAGGTACTTTGCAAGAGTGCAAGATAACAAGTGCTAAACTAATATGACAAGAGGGAAGAGCTAATTTCTCTTGTGGAAATAGCATGAGAAAGAGAAATAGTTTCGCTTGTGGATATAGCATGTGAATTAGAAATAGTTTCTCTTGTGGATAAAGCATGCACAAGAGTGTCAGTTTCTCTTGTGGACATAGCATGCCGCCATCTCAATTGATGGGGACGCTTAGGAAGTTCTATGACATATCTATACTTTTATTGGAGATGAGGTAGCATAAGTCCATCTCAGTTGATGGAAATGCTAGAGGATTCCTATGACATACCTATATCTTTATTGAAGAATATACTTCAAAAGATACTTATGATATCTCTATATCTTTGTTAAAGAAGAGTTCCTCTTCAAGAAACATTTAGGAAAGAGTTCCCCACTTAGCCTTCATTTTTCCACGACCATCTCCATATGGTCAACACACGCCCTTTTTCTGTACCCTTCCGGTACACATAAACACAACACTTCCTTTGCAAATCATTTGTTCAAAAACAAAACGCAAGCCCCGGTAAAGGTAGACCTTTGCAACCCGTCCATGACCACGGACGTGGCTATTCGAATAGATTTAACTCTGCAGAGTGTGCGCACTTTCCCCACAAGAACTGATAAATCCGCCGGGATCATCCCCGGATCGTCATACGAGAGTATGCGAGTCTCGGATAACCAGTCATAGTCTTTCGCCCGTCTCCTTTGGCACAAGTCCTTCCCTGCGGGCTTACCCCTTCCCGGCACCCCGGCAGCATACCTCCTTTTGAGCGTATCTCCGGCGCCACGACGGAAGACCCTCAGTAATCGTCCGGCTATCGGTCTAGACAGTGTATTGCCTCCTCCAGAGCGCAACCCGGCGTCGGAGGTCATCTTGACCCTCCCTAGAGAGTTGTGAAGGGTGCTTATGCCAATCTCAACGAACTACGGACTAAGCCCGTGCCCATATTGGATAATGTGGTTGTGCGAATAAAAGTTGGGCTGGTGTACACATATACGCGAGTGCCCCTTTTTAGAAACCATTTCTTTTTCCCACAACACCTTGGTGTTCCACGAACAGCCATACACCACTTTCCCGAACATCTTTACCAAGATCCTTTGCTTTCTTAAACCATACGCTTGGGTTAACTCACCCAAGGTTTTCATAAAACATTTACAACAAGGTAAGCCTTGAGGGGTTCCCAACCTATAGTTTCATGAGTTGAACTAGAATTGCACTATGGCCGAGATGAGAGTCATCTTGCCATAGAAGGTATATAAAGGAGTAATGGGTGGATCATACTCGCTTAAGATAAGCATGTATGATGACAACACAAAGAGGATTATACTTTCAGATTTGTGTTACTAACTATAAAATTTGGATAGTGGAGAATCACTACCCAACCAACTCTCCAATGGGTACACGGCATACTCCTCTCAAGTTGAGAATATACCAAGATCATGACATTGACACCTCTATACTACAAAAGGGGGTGGATGTGGTGTAAGTTACTATCTTGAGGTGGAACATGCTCAAGTTGAGCATACAAGATAACCAAGTGGAATAGCACGACCATGATACCATGCATCCCATAATCACAACGACAATAGTGGAGTATCACCACTAGGGAGTACTCCACTAGCAACCATACATAGATGACAATAATAAGGAGAACAACACACATAGAACCGAGGTGCTTTGGACATCAACAATGACATCCAACTAGACACCGAATCAGAGATCAAAAGATGGCTTGCCTTGGCTTATTTGTCCCTAGACTTCTTCAACGTCATCAATATAAGAATTCCAACAATATAAATAGAATCCCTGTCCGATCCACTTCTTCTTCTTCCCCGGAATTGTTCGCATCTATCACCGGAAAATATAAAAGGAACACAATCAATCACATTGCACCAAAAAAACAAACATACAACAACCATAATTTAACCATTCAATCAAGAGCTAACATACAAAGGACTTATAGATACCACAAACAACTTAAAGAGAACCCATTTTATTTACCTAGTAAAGATATGAGAGTATCACAACTTAGCAATTGCCTCTCTCGGTTATCACCATGGTATAAACCAAACATCCCCTGGTAGATAACATCATAAAGAGGACAAGAGCATTAGCTTGACATCAAATACATTCACAAAACATTTTCAAACATTTTTGGAATAGTAGAAAATAGCTTTCCTAACTTAGTTTGCTCACATAACACAACATCCAAAATAGGAAGCAAACCATATTCCACATCATTTGAAAACTTAAGCAAAACAATAAGGCTAATGTTAAGTTGCAGAGGTTTTGTTTTGCAAGCATAAAACAAAGGTTGCCCAGTTCTAATAAAAGAGAAGGTCAAAGGTTTTAAAATGAATCAAAAAGTTTTGGTCCAACAATGCATGTCACACATATACATTACTAATAGTAACAAATATGCATGAACCAGAGACTAATACTATTTTTCCTAGATGGCCAGTACTAATACAAGACTAACCCAATTGGAATCACCCAAAAATATTAAACCTACAATTTTAGGAATTTCTTTGAATCTGACTGTACAGAAAACAAGATCTGTAAGCCATAAATCATAGAAAAATCCTAAAAATATGAGGCCACTTTCATTTGAAAGATAATTAGACAGAGATGCAAACTCAATTGGATTTGGGTCCAAATTGTTTCTGAAACTCTCACAAATGGATTGACAAGGTTACTGCATGTTTTCACCATTTGCTTTAACTATGGAGTTTCAGAAAAGATAAAGGTTTGAAACTTGTTTGAGAAGATTAAGAAAACATCCAGCAATCCTACAAAGTTGGAATCACTCAATTAGGTTCAAGAATGGATTTTTGGTGATTTAAAAGCCATGTCTGCAGAACACACAGAACAAGTTTAATTCACCACAAATCGTACATAACTCATAAAAATATGAGGTCAGTTGCATCTGAAAGGTATTGAAAAGCTGGTTCTTACCCAACTGGTTTCATTCAAAAATTCGTTCCCAAGCTCCTGGTTTAATTCGACAAAGTCAGATCTGACCAGATCTTGATCTGTGAACCATTTCAGTTTCAGGAGGTCAATCGAAGTGAAACCACCGCCAAAATGAAGGTAATTAATAGGGCTTTCATCTACAGTTGAGTCTGTTCAAAAATGTTTTGTAAAACGGAACAAATCTAACAAACAGTGAATCTGCATGTTTACAGAACTTTATTTACCACGGTCAATCCGTAACGAATTTGAGGATGAGACTAACGCCAAGTTGTAGATATTTTCCTTATCTATCTGTGGAACTTTGAATCACTCGATTCGGATCTGCACACGAGATTTGGTGGATTTTACAAATTCGTATCAAAATCTGAAACAGCAAGATTACAGAATTTACAGCAAGGTTTTGGACGAACTTTGGTCAAGAGCTTCAGATCTGAGAATTGCTCAACCTTCTCCATGCTTGGACCAACATGCACCTGCATCAAGATCCAATCTTAGCAATGGAGGAAGAAGAAAAAGAGAGGAAACCAGCTAGGGTTGGGGGAGAAGAGAGTGAGAGGAATGCTCTCATGGTGAGGGGAAGCTTGAGGGAGGGGGAGAGCTGCATCTTGGCTGGTTTTCATGGCCATGGCCGGCCATGGGAGCAAGGGGCAGCAGCATTTCGTGGTGAAGAGGTAGGAGAAGGGTAGGAGAGAGTGGAGGAAGGAGTGGAGTGTCAAAAATGAGAAGCCAAAGATGAGGAGGTGGCCGGCCAAGCTCTATTTATAGAGGGAGAGGGTTGGCTGCCTCCTCTTTGATTGGTGGAGGTGGGTGGCTGGCTTGGGGAAGGGAAATTTGACTCAAGCTGAAATTATTAGTGGCATTGGGAAGGGACAAAGGAGGAGATGCTTCCCAAGGTGGAATAACTATGTGAGTGAGAGAGAGATGGAGAAGCATGATGCTTGTGTGCCATGCACAAGTGATCATTAAGAGAGTATTGCCACACATGCATGCCACCCAAGGTTGAGTGTCTCACATTTTGCAAAGATGGTGGCCTAAAGAGATATAGAATTTTAGGCAAGTGATAACAATGCACAAGGGTGCTAAAGTAGATGGTGGTGGCATTCTATCCTGATAAAAGATGTGTCTAAGATATGATGGTGGTGATGGTGATTTAAACAATGGTAGATCAAGGCTATGAAAGAGGGTGAGTGAAGTAACCATATACCCACAATGATGAATATATTGACATACATCATCAATTCATGAGGTCAAGGTGATTATGGAAAATAATAGAGGAGTGAGATAGGCATAATTGGGAGTGATTTGAAAGTATCAGATGATCATCCATTTGATCAAGAATTGGAGGATGGGGGAAAATACAATGTGGTAGATCAGAGATGTGCAAAGGTTGCTATTTGAAATAGAACTTGTTTGAAAAGTATTTGAAACACCTCAATTGTCTAGGAACAATTGGGAATGAACTCAAGTGGAATGGAACTTGAAAATGTTGAGAAAAACTAGTTGGAACTTAGGGGTTCAAAATATTCTACTTACTATCTCAAGTAAAGTAGAGTTTTTCTCAAACTTAAAAATAAACAAGAAATGGTATAGATACCATAACAAGCCTTTTTGTGAAAAGGGAAAGCAAGAAAGAAAAGTTTTAGAAACCAGTACTTGGTAGAAATGGGATGAGAAACAAAACCCATTTCAGTTCTTGTTTTCTTTGAAGAAATATCTTGAAAAGATTTAATAAAACTAGAAGTAGTTTTGTGATCAAAACCAGAGAAGAAAACAGTAGAGTTTTGACAAAGAGAACTAATTTAGGGAGAAGTGTTCTCAAGGGTAGATGATGGCTACAAAAGGTGTCCATCATTCCCACTCTTGGTTTTGTGAAGATAAACTCGGATGTAAACAAAAACAAGAGGTAAAAGAGGAAGAAGTGATCTGGTGCTGGAACATGGGATAGGATACCAGATCAAGTTGAATATAAGAGTTGCAAGGATTGACTGAGACATGCAGGACGTGGAGGTTGAAGAGGGTGTTGCATAGATGAGATCCATGTATTGAGGCTACCAAAAATAATTGTGGGTGCTAGGAGATCAACTGCCAAAATCTGGACATTCAAAGCCTGTCAACACAGATGGTCGACATGGCCTCAAAACCAACAAGGATGAGTGGGTAAAAGGGAAGGGTGCAAGTTTGGAATCAAGGATGATTTGAGCTAACTTAAACACAAAGAGGAATTTTAAGTAGGCACACTCATGTTGCCATGAGTAGAAAAGTTTGATGTGGAGAAAAAGGAAAACAACTTTTCCTAAGTCACAAAGGTGTTTTATTAGGTGAGTTGCTTGCTTGACCACTAGAGGTGTTGATCTATGAGGCAGCTCAAGACAAAACTCAACAAGCAATTCAAGACAATTCATCTACCAACAGATCAAAGCAATTCATCTTAACAGACAGATCAAGGCAATTCATCTTAATTAGTCTATAGAAAAAGTTTTTGTTCCCCCTAATTTTTGGAAGTAAGGACAACTAATCAAGGTTGCAAAAGTTGGGGTGTTACATCAGGTCCGTGACTTCCTTGACTTACGAAGACTTTATTTTTAGTTTATGGAACCATGTTCCCTCGCAACAAGATGCCAGAAACTCTTCCTGCATTAATGGAAAAATTTCGAGATGCTCCTCGAATCCATGGCTTTGTGCGGGCTCAACTCTCTGCTGGCGCAAGATTTGCTATGATGATGATAAAGATTTGCTATCCAAAATTGCCCATGAATCAAATTGTTCCCACTTGCCTGGCTAAAATGTCTAAGAAAAAGAGAAACATGGGCAAGATTGATGATCTGGTGACTCCTGTAGCCGAAGATATGATGGATGAACTTCTTCGGATGGACGCTGAGTTCTTTGTGAAGGGTAGCTATGCCGAGCATAGTACTCGTCCTTCCAATGAACGAATAACCATAGACCATGTGCTAGGTATCCATTGAGGGATTTTTTCCTTTTTCTTGTTGTAGTTTCACCATTGATACGTCTTTGTAAACATGATCTATATTGTAAAGCTGTCAACTCTGTAAATATGTATTATTTCTATTTTTGATCATCGAGCCCCCGAGCCTTTAGCTGGAGCTTATATTGTTTTGTTATCCCGAAGATTCTTCTCTTATTGCGAGAAGATATATATATATTTTGCTATCGATGGGCACGAGCCCCCGAGTGTCTTGGTGGTGACGTTCTATATTTTTGTTGCGAGGTTTTCAGACCAAAGCAATAGAATTTTGACGAGTACACTATATTTATAGTTGTTATCTTCCGATGTTCTATTTGGCGAGGTATTCTTGTACCAAGGCAAAATATTTCGGTAAGTCTAGTTTATCTATATTGTATATATTTTGTAACTTGAAAGCATTGAGCCCCCGAGTGTGTCGAAGAATAAGAAGTATATCTCCACTATCTTTATTATATTGCAGCACCGCGAGCCCGCCTCATTAAAAACCTTTCCGGCCCCACTCGGTGCCCCGAAAAGGAAAAGAGTGCGTCTGAAAACTCGCGGGCGTTTCAGTACATTGTATTTTTACAGAGGAGGACTATATTTCGACGCTAAGCGTAGAACCGCCTGAGCTGCGCCACGTTTCAGGGGTTTTTCTCGGGAACCCCTGTCTTCTTGTCCTTGATCCTGTACGCTCCTCCGTCGATGACTTCCGTGACGACGTAAGGTCCCAACCATGGTGACTCGAGCTTTTCGGTACTTTGCTGGTTGAGTCGTAGGACCAAATCGCCGACCTGGAAAGATCTGGGCCGCAATCGTCGACTGTGGTAGTTCTTCAGATCTTGCTGGTACTTGGTAACTCGTGATAGTACTTCATCTCGAGCTTCATCGAGTGCATCCATATCATCCTCCCGAGCTTTTCGTGATGTTTCCTCGTCATACTCTGTTACTCTTGGAGAATCGTGCTCTATTTCAATTGGTAGTACTGCTTCGGCTCCGTGGACGAGGAAAACCGGTGTTTCTTGTGTCGCCGTATTTGGTGTTGTTCGGATGCTCCACAAAACACTTGGAAATTCTTCTGGCCAGGTATGTCGAGCCTTTTCAAGCGGTCCTAGCAGACGTTTTTTAATGCCGTTGCAGATGATACCATTGGCTTTTTCGACTTGGCCATTGGTTTGTGGATGTCCTACTGACGCAAAGTGCAATTTAATGCCTACTTCACGCGAGTATGCCTTGAACTCCTTAGCTGTAAAGTTAGTACCGTTGTCTGTGACAATGCTATGAGGCACTCTGAACCGAAAAACGAGGCCTTTCACAAACTTTATTGCCGACGCTGTATCTGGTGAATTTATTGGCTTCACTTCTACCCACTTGGTGAATTTGTCGACAGCAACCAACAGGTACTCATATCCTCCTGGCGAAGCTTTGTGCAACTTGCCCACCATATCGAGTCCCCATTGGGCAAAGGGCCATGACAATGGTATTGGCATCAGCTCTGCCGCCGGAGAGTGAGGTTTTGCGGCGAATCTCTGGCACGCGTCACAGGTTCGTACTATCTCTTTTGCATCCTCGATTGCTGTCAACCAGTAAAATCCTGCCCGAAAAACCTTGGCTGCAATAGCTCGACTGCTCGCGTGGTGACCACATATTCCTTCATGCACATCCTTTAGGATTATCCTTCCTTCTTCGGGTGTGATGCACCTTTGCAGGACGTGTATAACTCCCCTTTGACCACTGTGAAAGCTTTGGATCATCGAATAATCCGCCTTGCCACAACTGGATCGTCGGGTGTTTCTTACCTGAGGATATACGAGATGTACGCTTGCATCCAAGGAACTTCTACCATCATCACAAGCTCTTGGTCCTCTTCATCCTCCACGGCTTCTTTGAGGGGCGCCGAAGTTTTTTCTTCCTTTGCTTTTTTCTGCGCCTTCTTAGGCTTTGTGGATCTCTCCGCTATTTCTTCCCAAAATACGCCTGGCGGGATTGGAAGGCACTGCGACCCGATGTTTGCGAGAACGTCGGCTTCATCATTGCTCAACCTCCCGATGTGATTTACCTCGCATCCATCAAACAGCCTTCTCAAGCTCATTGTACACCTCCTTGTATGCTATCATGCTATCATTGATCTGCATCACATTGGTTCATAACTTGCCGAGCCACCAATTGTGAGTCGCCAAAGATTTTTAGTCGAGTTGCGCCGCAAGCTTTCGCCATCTTCATCCCGTGTATGAGGGCTTCGTATTCTGCTTCATTGTTGGATGCGTTTGGGAACGTCATCCGTACGACATATTTTAACTTGTCGCCTTCAGGTGATATAAGTATCACTCCTGCGTGATACGTCCAAAACGTATTTACTTTCCCGAACACTTTTGCTATTGTTTTGCCTCTAATTTGTGTATTTTGGATGCAACTAACACGGACTAACGCTGTTTTCAGCAGAACTGTTCTGGTGTCTCGTTTTTGTGCGGAAATCCAACTTTCGGGAAAAACCTCGGGATTTTGACGAGAAGGCCCTATTTTCCCGGAATGCGACGGAGCCAGAAGGACAAATCAAGTGGAGGCCCGAGGGCCCCACACCATAAGGCGGCGCGGCCTAGGGGGGCCCGCGCGGCCCTATGGTGTGGCCCCCTCGGCCGGCCTCCGACGCCCTCCTTCGGACTACTTATTGGCCTCGACCTAAAAACGCACGGGGAGAAGTCGAAGTCGCCAGAAACCCTCCAGAACGCCGCCACATCGCGAAACTCCGTCTCGGGAGCCAGAAGTCTCCGTTCTGGCACTCCGCCGGGATGGGGAATTGGAGGAGATCATCGCCATCATCACCGCCAACGCCTCTCCATCGACCAGCCATGCTTCCCCCATCCATGTGTGAGTAATTCCCCCGCTGTAGGCCGAAGGGGATGGTAGGGATTGGATGAGATTGGTCATGTAATAGCATAAGATTGTTAGGGCATAGTGCCTAGTGTCCGTAATTGGTACTTTGATGATATTGTTGCAACTTGTTATGCTTAATGCTTGTCACTAGGGCCCGAGTGCCATGATCTCAGATCTGAACATGTTATTGTTTCATCATGATATTCATTGTTTATGGTCTTACCGCAAGTTGTATACACATGTCGTTGTCCGGAACCAATGGCCCCGAAGTGACAAATCGGGACAACCGGAGGGGATGGTAGTGATGTGAAGATCACATGTGTTCACGGAGTGTTAATGCTTTGCTCCGGTACTCTATTAAAAGGAGTACCTTAATATCCGATAGATTCCCTTGAGGCCCGGCTGCCACCTGCTGGTAGGACAAAAGATGTTGTGCAAGTTTCTCATTGCGAGCACGTACGACTATAATTGGAACACATGCCTATTGATTGCTTTGTACTTGGACACCGTTTTATTATTATCTGCAAATGCCCTGCTTTGATTGTTACATGAGTTTCTCTCATCCATGCAACGCCCGTCATCCGTCCCCGTGCCTACAGTATTTTAATCCTGCTGTTTACTATAATCACTATCGCTGTCTTTGTTACTCTGCCGCTGTTATTTCACTATCGCTACTTGCTATAAAGCTGTACTACTCGATAAACTCTTGCGAGCAAGTATGTTTCCAGTGCGACTGAATTGACAACTCCGCTGTTAAGGCTTTCAAGTATTCTTTGTCTCCCCTTGTGTCGAATCAATAAATTGGGTTTTACTTCCCTCGAAGACTGTTGCGATCCCCTATACTTGTGGGTCATCAAGACTATTTTCTGGCGCCTTTGCCGGAGAGCATAGCTTTATTTGGAAGTTCACTTGGATTGATATTGTTTGCTGCAAATTCTCCATCATGGGTAAACCTCGCGATACTAAGGTCGCCATATTACCATCCACTACAAGAAAAGGTACAACTACGAGTACCTCTCGTTGCTCTTGATTCACCATCTCGTGATAAGTAAACTTGTTTCACCACCACAAGCTTCAAATGCTGGTACTTCTGCTGAATCTGAAAATTCCTCTTATAATTGTGATGATGCTTCTACCGTGCTTGATAATGATGGTTCGTTAGGATCTTTTCTAGATGCTACAATTGCTAGGTCTAGACAAATTGAAAATACTGAAACTCCTAATGAAAATGCTGTTACACATGTTAATTCACCTGAGTTTGTTGAATACTCTAGTGATGATCTTGATGAAGATTATGTGGAACTTGATGATGATTTTATTGAAAAATGCAATGCTACTACTGATGCAAGAAAAATTAAAAAGTTGCTTGCGATAACATGCCGTTAGATATAAACTGTCTCCCGATCCTAAATTTGCCACATCACCTATAAACATTAAGGATAAAGATTATGATTTTTCTCTTGATCTATCTCATATAGCTATTGTCGAGAAAACACCCTTTTGTGGTACTGAAAAAGAAAGTGCTGTTGAACACATGATTGAGCTATCTACTCTGAGTAGCTTGTTTTCTCGATGATGTTAAGAAGCGTACTTACTTTGTTGCTAAAATCTTTCCATTCTCATTAAAGGATGACGCTAAAACTTGGTATAATAGTTTGCCACCTAATTCTATTAAAAGTCCAAAAGAATTGCTTGATGTTTTCTTCCGTAAATACTTTCCTCGCTAGTGCTCAACATATTGCTTTGCGGAGAATTTATAATTTTGATCGTGGAGATGGAGAGAAATTGCTCGAGGCTTGGGCGAGATTTTGCTCTCTTATTAGAGCTCGGCCTGACCATGATTTGGAAAAGCATGATTTACTTGATATATTTTATAGTGGACTAACCATTGAGTCTAGGGCATACCTGGATAGTTGTGCTGGTTGTATTTTCAGAAAAAGAACTCCGGACGAAGCTGAAGAATTATTGGCTAAAATAGGCCGGAATCATGATGATTGGACTACGCCTGAACCAACTCCAACGCCGATATTGAAGAAGAGGGGTTTAATTAAATTGAATGATGAAGATATGAGGGAAGCCAAGAAGTCTCTCAAGGAGAAAGGTATTAAATCCGAAGATGTGAAGAATCTTCCTCCCATAGAAGATATATGTGAGATAATTCCCCCTTCATCCATGATTGAGGTAAATTCCCTTCGAGCGTTTTACTAGGGAAGATATTCCGTATTCAAAACCTCCTCGCGAATGCTTAGATGAGTTTGATAATTATATTGTTAAGCAAGAAAATTTAATATGAGAGTAGAGAATCATCTAATGGAAAATTCTCAAGCTATTAGTGAATTGCATGATATTGTGGAGAGAACCTCCAATGATGTTAAGATGCTTGTTAAACATTTTCATATGGTTCAAACTCAAATTGATCAACTCACTAAAGTGCAAAATGACTTGTTAGGAAATAATGCTAAAGAAAAACATGCTTATGAAGTAACAACTAGAGGTGGTGTCTCTACCCAGGATCCTCTATATCCTGAAGGGCATCCCAAAAGAGTTGAACAAGATTCTCAACGAACTAAAACTAGCGCTCCATCTAAGAAAAAGAAAAAGAAACATCAGAATGTTGTAGAATCCTCTGAACCTCGTTAATGATCCTAATAGTATTTCTATTTCCGATGCTGAAACTGAAAGTGGTAATGAACATGATAAAGATAATGATAAGAATGATACTCCTGATAAAGAAGAGGTTGAAGAAGAACCTGAAAAGCATGTTAAAAATAAAAAGTATACTAAAGAAGATTTTATTGCTGAGAAACATGGTAATGAAAGAGAACCTTGAGTGCAAAAGCAAATGCCTTTTCCTGCTAAGAAACTAAAATCAAAGGAAGAAGAACACTATAATAAATTTTGTGATTGGATGAAACCTTTATTCCTGCAAATCCCTTTGATCGATGCTATTAAATTGCCTCCTTATTCAAAGTATATGAAAGATATTGTTACTAACAAAAGGAAAATCCCCAATGAGGAAATTTCCACTATGCTTGCTAATTACTCTTTCAATGGCAAAGTTCCAAAAAGTTGGGCGACCCGTGTATACCTACTATTCCTTGTTCTATTAAGAATAATTATGTTAAAACTGCTCTATGTGACTTGGGAGCCGGTGTTAGTGTTATGCCTTTTTCTCTTTATAAGAGACTTTACTTAGATAAGTTGATACCTACCGATATATCTTTGCAAATGGCTGATAAATCTACCGCTATTCCTGTTGGTATATGTGAGGATGTTCCTGTTCAAGTTACTAATAATTGCTTGATATTAACTGATTTTGTTGTGTTGGAAATGCCTGAAGATGACAATATGTCTATTATTCTTGGGAGACCTTTTCTTAACACTGCAGGGGCTGTTATTGATTGCAATAAAGGAAAGGTTACTTTCAATGTTGATGATAAGGAACACACCGTCTATTTCCCCAAGAGGATTGAAAAAGCGTGCGGAGTTAATACTATTTCTAATGCGAGAACTATCAAAGTGGGAACTATTGATTGTCCTATATATGAGCCTAAAGAAGAATATCAAACTCTTATGATTGGATCCATATCAATACAATTCAAGGTAACATGATTGATTTGAGGTTTATTTCTTCATATGCTATGTAAAATTTATTTGGTGGCAAGACTTGATCAACCTTGTTAACAAATACTTTTTATATGCATAAAGGAGGTAAACAACATCTATTTCTTCCTCCACTTGCTCTAGTTGCTGTAGCACTTTTATTTTTCAAAGTTCCTTAGTTAATTGGAGATTTCAAAAAAATTCCTGGCCAGTAATAATAAACTTAATACCCAGAAATGTGCATTTTTCAAAGTTTTCAAAAATTCGCAAAAATTACACCGTGGTCCTATTTTTCGACGAGGCACCTGGGAGTACCAGAGGATGACCTGTGGGGCACCACAGGGTGCCACACCACCAGCCGGCGCGGCCAAGGAGGTGGGCGCACCACCCTGTGGTGTGGGCCCCTCCTTGCCCCACTATTTCATCTCTTTCTCCCAGCATCTTCTCTCTCCCGAAAAAACTCGAACCAACTTTCTCTCACTCGCGTTTTTGCTCAAGAGTTCAGGATTTCTCGATCTCTTTGCTCAGTCCAGATTTCTGTCTGAAATTTGGCACATTTGCTCTCCGGTATGTGACTCCTTCGATTATCCAAGTAGAATTTTGCTTGGTTGAGTATATCTTGAATATTTTGCTGCTGTAGGTAACATGTTTAGTGAGCTTGCATGCTTGTTCTAAGTGGTATAAATTAGTTTTGATGCATGATTAGTACTCTAGCAAGTTCCTATGGTAGTTTCCCTCAATTATATGTCACCAAATCAAGTTTTATATTGCTTTTTAAAAAAATTCAGAAAATGGAAGGGAGTAGGCACCAATTTAACCAACAAGAATTAGAGGTGCAACAGGTCATGAGAGTTCACCGAGAAGAAGGAGTATATCCCACTTACTATCCGTGCGTGGATTTCATGAGAAGTGCAGGGATCTTGCAGGACGTTCAAAGTTTAATCTCTCGTGCAGGGTTGGATGATTTTGTTGATGGGGAACCATGCCAATATGTAAAACTGACTATGTCAGTAGTGCAGGATTTTAAATTCAGTTGGTCACGATCTAATCCCATGGTTCAGTACAAAATTTATAATAAAGCCGTCAACTTGCCATTCAATGATTTTTGTGCAAGCAATCGTAGTGCCGCAATGGGGATCATGCGAGAAGATAAAGGGATCGCCGCAAGAGTACTTGGACCTCTTCAAGATGATTTGTCATGGAAGAAGTTTCTCAGAGGACGGTGGTAAAATCAGTAGCATTCATTTCCCAGCTATTCGTTACTTTGCTTATTTCATTACCAAGTGCGTTCTAGCAAGAAAGAATGGAAGTAAAGTAACTATCCAGGATCTAGCCTTTCTAGCTGCTGCATTACAAGGTAATAGGACTTATAACTTGGGAGCTTTGATAGCCAACAGACTTGCTACTAACCGTGAGAGGGGAGGAATTTGTGGAGGTCTCATCGCCTCTCGCTTATTAGCTATGCATAATGTAGGACCTCACCGTCTTGATATTCAGCTCCCCATAGAGAAACTTGACATAGCATCCATGATTAAGCATGAATTTGTTTCTGATTCGTCTAATTTGAGAAACCTGTCTTACGTAATAACATTTTACAAGAAATCTTGGACAATGACTAGGAAAGTTGAAAAATTAGTAGGATTGCCCGCACCTTCTCTCGTTTAACCTTGATTCCAGGGAGGATTGGTCGACCACGGAAAGTGCGGTTAATGCATACATAGAGGGAGGAAGCCATCGTGCAAGAGATAACACGGATGAGGTCGAGGAACACCTCGACTCGTCGTCGATGCAGCAAGCTCTTCGCATCAACACATTGGGCATGAGGAGCCTCCACGCTTTTCTTCTCGCATCGGTACCTTATTATGACTACTCCATGTATGATCCACCGGCGTGGAACCCGCACCCTCGATGGGATTGAACTCCACTTAGGCCAAAAGCCTAAGCTTGGGGGAGGTATACCGGCATCACTCATTCTTTGCATATCATGATTGCTGGATACTTGTACATACTTGTTTAGTCTCTTTGAGTGGTTTTCTAATGAGAGGAAGATGATATTTGGGGAAGTGCTGCTCGAAAACAGATTCTGGACTGTTACTAGAAAAATTCGTGCGCACAGCCAGTAACGTTATTTTGAGCTGCCAAGTTTTGTGCAGGTTCCCAGTGTTGTTATCTAACTTTCATTAGTTGAACGCTTTTCGAGCTGAGCAACGTAAGATTTTTGTAAAAATCGATTTCTGTATCTGCTGTCAGGTTTTGGCAGATTTCCGCCATCTCGCTTTCTCGTGTTTCTTTTAGTTTGCTATTTCTTGCTTTCACTTTGTTTCTTTCCCAAAACACAAAAAGACCAAAAATATTTCTGTTGTTTCTCTTCACCATTTGTTTATCTTGGTTTCTTGCATTTCTTTCGCTTTAATTGCTATTGCTAGTTTGCTATAAGAAAACCCAAAAAGATTTTGCTTTGTTTGCTTGTTTCCTTTTGTTCTTGTTCTCAAATTCGAAAACACCAAAAATAATTGCTGTTCTTCTTTGGTTTGTAAAGTTCATTATGAGTTCAATGGTCTTCGGTGGCTGGAGCGTGGTTTTCATTTCATATTATCCAAGCTACACAAGTGAAAAGGCAATAATGACGATCTACGACAATCTGATTGTGGTGAGAGGCTGGTATAAACTCTATTTGTTTTCATTTTTGTACATATACTCATCCATGTGAGCATGCTTAGTTGGTTCATGTGAAGTATATGTCATTTAAGAAAGTCTAGTAGTTCATGATCTCTCATGATTAGCTCCAATTTATTAATATGAGTAGCATGTCATGGATGTTTGCTTGCATTGTTTTATTCATAGATAGGTATGATATTGTGGTATCCTCCTCTGAATAATTCATTTATATTGATTTGGCACATGCTCACGCATGCATATGACTGAACAAAAGTCAATTAAGCCTCCATGATTTACATTGCTTCAGTAGTTCTTGTATCACTTTTATGCCTCGCTTAATTTATTTTGCCGCAAGCATGATTATGACAGCTTATTGCTCTCTTGATTTGTCGCTCCCTAGTCTTTTGCTAGCCTTCACTTGTACCGAGCGGGAACGCTGCTCGTGCCTCCCAACACATGAAAACCAAGTTATTCCAAAGTGTCCACCATAAATACCTATGCATGGCATTTCGAACCATTCCAAGTAAATTCTCATGCGCTACCTTTAAAACCTTCAAAATGCTTCTCAATTTGTGTTAATGTTTCATAGCTCATGAGGAAGTATGTGGTGTTTAGCTTTCAACCTTGTCATTTACTTTTGACGGACTCTCATATGGACTAGTGGCACATCCGCTTATCCAATAATTTTGCAAAAAGAGCTGGCAATGGGATTCCCAGTCCCGAATTAATTAACTTAAATAGACACTCCTCCATGGTTTGTGATTGTTGGACGGCACCCGAAGGATTCGGTTAGCCATGGCTTGTGTAAGCAAAGGTTGGGGGAGTGTCATCATCATAATAAAACTAAATTAAAAAGGCACTCCTTCATGTTATGTGATTGTTGGCGTGCACCCGAGGATTCGGTTAGCCATGGTTTGTGTAAGAATGGTTGGAAGGAGTGCCACATAAAAATGCAAATAATTCATGGGAGCCGCTCTTGAAAGTCCGGTTGGCGAGGTAGTTGGTGTACCCATTACCATTCGTTGACAACAACAAACACCTCTCAAAATAATTTTACTCCCGCTTTACAAATGAAAAGCTCTAGCGCATGTTAATCCCCGCTTCCCTCTCGCGAAGGGTCAATCTTTTACTTTTATGTTGTGTCTCCATCCTTTCTTTGAGCACTTTCTTGAGAGCACAACTCGTCATTCTTAGTATAATATGCTTGTCTCAAAATATGATTGATTGTGGTATAACTTTGATGCTTTTATCTTTGACAATCACTACTTCTAGTCTTTTTATGAACTCCAGAGGTGCCCGGCATTTATGTTTTGCCGATTAAATACAGTGCAAGCGAGATACCACTTTATCATACTCTCTTATGAACATTGCAATCCCGCTTATATACATGATTCATGATGCTTATTATTAATTGTTGGTACCTCTTCATGATTGACATAGCTATTGGATGATCTTATTTGCATGTATCTTATTATGAACTCGCTTAAGTATTAGCCATATCATGAGAATATATACATCATATGAACAAATGTGTTCGTGAAAGTTCTTTTATCTCTCGCTTGTTAATCGAATTGCTTGAGGACAAGCAATAAGCTAAGCTTGGGGGAGTTGATACGTCCAAAACGTATCTACTTTCCCCGAACACTTTTGCTATTGTTTTGCCTCTAATTTGTGTATTTTGGATGCAACTAACACGGACTAACGCTGTTTTCAGCAGAACCGTTCCGTGTCTCGTTTTTGTGCAGAAATCCAACTTTCAGGAAAAACCTCGGGATTTTGACAGAAGGCCCTATTTTCCCAGAATACTGACGGAGCCAGAAGGACAAATCAAGTGGAGGCCCGAGGGCCCCACACCGTAAGGCAGCGCGGCCTAGGGGGGGCCCGCGCGGCCCTATGGTGTGGCCCCCTCGGCCGGCCTCCGACGCCCTCCTTCGGACTACTTATTGGCCTCGACCTAAAAACGCGCGGGGAGAAGTCGAAGTCGCCAGAAACCCTCCGGAACGCCGCCACATCGCGAAACTCCGTCTCGGGAGCCAGAAGTCTCCGTTCTGGCACTCCGCCGGGACGGGGAATTGGAGGAGATCATCGCCATCATCACCGCCAACGCCTCTCCATCGACCAGCCATGCTTCCCCCATCCATGTGTGAGTAATTCCCCCGCTGTAGGCCGAAGGGGATGGTAGGGATTGGATGAGAATGGTCATGTAATAGCATAAGATTGTTAGGGCATAGTGCCTAGTGTCCGTAATTGGTACTTTGATGATACTGTTGCAACTTGTTATGCTTAATGCTTGTCACTAGGGCCCGAGTGCCATGATCTCAGATCTGAACATGTTATTGTTTCATCATGATATTCATTGTTTATGGTCTTACTTGCAAGTTGTATACACATGTCGCTGTCCGGAACCAATGGCCCCGAAGTGACAGAAATCGGGACAACCGGAGGGGATGGTAGTGATGTGAAGATCACATGTGTTCACGGAGTGTTAATGCTTTGCTCCGGTACTCTATTAAAAGGAGTACCTTAATATCCAGTAGATTCCCTTGAGGCCCGTCTGCCACCGGCTGGTAGGACAAAAGATGTTGTGCAAGTTTCTCATTGCGAGCACGTACGACTATAATTGGAACACATGCCTATTGATTGCTTTGTACTTGGACACCGTTTTATTATTATCTCGCAAATGCCCCGCTTTGATTGTTACATGAGTTTCTCTCATCCATGCAACGCCTCGTCATCCGTCCCCGTGCCTACGGTATTTTAATCCTACTCGTTTACTATAATCACTACTGCTGTCTTTGTTACTCGCTCGTCGTTATTTCACTATCGCTATCGCTATAAAACTCGTTACTATCGATAAACTCTTGCGAGCAAGTCTGTTTCCAGTGCAGCTGAATTGACAACTCCGTTGTTAAGGCTTTCAAGTATTCTTTGTCTCCCCTTGTGTCGAATCAATAAATTGGGTTTTACTCCCCTCGAAGACCGTTGCGATCCCCTATACTTGTGGGTCATCACTCGCGCCACCTCCTTCTACTCTCTTGGATCCGTCAAAGTTCATGGTCCTAGTTCTCGACAAATCGGGGGTCCCGTGTTTTGCAGCTCCATCCACTCTGCAATGAAATCTGGCAAAACTTGCGACTTGATTGCCTTTCTTTTTTCATACGTGATATCCCGAGGGGAAAGTTCTATTCCCCAAAGGGAGACACGCCCTGTAGCTTCTGGATTGTTCAATATATTTGAGAGAGGTGCTTCGTTGACTACTATTATCGGGTGTGCCGAAAAATAGTGGCGCAACTTTCTTGCCGTTGTAATCACTCCATATGCTAGTTTCTGGTACTGCGGGTACCGTTGTTTAGAAGGCGATAAAACTTCACTGATGAAATATACCGGCCTTTGCACTCCATGGAGTTTTCCTTCTTTTTCTCTTTCGACAACTAGCACCGTGCTAACCACCTGGGTGTGGCTGCAATGTACAGCCGGAGAGGTTCCTTTTCCTTCGGCGCCACCAAGACTGGTGGTGTCGAGATTGTGCGTTTCAGATCCTCGAAAGCTCTATCGGCTTCTTCGTTCCACTGGAATTTCTCCCCTTGCTTTATTAAAGCGTAGAACGGTAACGCTTTTTCTCTCAGCCTGTCGACGAATTTGCTTAAAGCTGCGACTCGCCCAGTTAATTGCTGTATTTCTTTCAACTTTGTTGGCTTCCTCATTGTTACGATGGCTTCTATTTTGTCGGGATTTGCTTCAATCCCTCTTGCTGAATCTAGGAACCCAAGAAGTTCTCCTGCTGGGACGCCGAAGGAGCACTTCGTCGGGTTCAGCTTGAGGCAGAATTTGTCGAGGTTGTCAAAGGTTTCCTTGAGATCCTCGATCAGCGTCGCCCCCCTTTTTTGACGTTATGATGACATCATCGATGTACACTTGCACATTTTTTCCAATCTGTGTCGCCAAACACTTCGCATCATCCTCTGATATGTTGCTCCCGCATTTTTCAAACCAAAGGGCATTGTTCTATAGCAAAACACGCCGTAAGGTGTGATGAACGCTGTTTTTACTTCATCTTCTTCTTTTAATCTAATCTGGTTATAACCAGAATATGCGTCCAGGAAGGAAAGACGTTCACATCCTGCCGTGGATTCGATAATTTGGTCGATCCTCGGGAGGGGAAAGTGATCCTTTGGACAATGTTTATTGAGACACGTAAAATCGACGCACATGCGAAGGACTTTAGTGTTTTTCTTTGACACCAACACTGGATTTGCTACCCATGTGGCCTCTGTAGGCAGCTCTTTGATAAACCCAGCTTCTCTCAGTCGATCAATTTCTGACAGCATGGCCTTTCGGTTTGGTTCCGAAAAACGTCGCAAAGGTTGTTTGATTGGTCTCGCTAGTGGATCCAAATTTAGGTGGTGCTCGGCAAGTTCCCTGGGTACTCCTGGCATGTCAGCTGGACACCATGCGAAGATTTTCCAGTTCTCACGGAGGAACTTGACGAGCGCGCTTTCCTATGCGAGGTCCATGTCGTTTGCGATGGATGTCGTCTTTTTTGGATCCGTCGGGTGGATCTGCACCTCCTTAGAATTTTTCTCTGTGTTGAAGGTTGATTCTTTATTTGGCCTTCCAACGTCTGGCAGCACGTCGTAGTTAGTCATGAGCCTTGACGCCAAATACTCAGCTTGCATCCCGAAAGTTTCTGATATTCGATGAAAATCCTTATCACATTTATCGGCTAGGGCGAAGCTTCCTTTGACTGTGATTGGTCCCTTAGGTCCAGGCATCCTCCACAACAGGTACGTATAATGTGGTACCGCCATAAATCTAGCATATGCTGGTCGTCCCAATAGAGCGTGGTACTGTGACGAGAAATCTACAACTTCAAACTCCAACTTCTCGATTCTGTAATTTTCTCGGGTCCCAAACTGAACGTCGAGATTAATCTTCCCCAGCGGATAGCTTGGCTTCTCTGGTGTGATGCCGTGGAATCTCGTGTCTGTTGGCTTCAAGTTTGCTAGGGATATGTTCATCTTCCTTAATGTATCTGCGTACTGATACGTCCAATTTGCATCACTATTTCATATCATAATTTGCTGTTATTCATTGATATATTTCATATTGGGACACAATACTTATGTTATTTCATCTATTTTGCATGTTTCATGATTATTTGGAGATCAAGCACCGGAGCCGGGATTCCCGCTGGAAAAAGCACCGTCGAGATGCAATATTTCGGAAGATCAATTATGGAAGGAAGTTTTACGTAAACTCCTATTTTTCCGGATGACGGAGGAAGCCGGAAGGGGAGCCAGCTGGAGCCAGGATGGGCCCACACCATAGGGTGGCGCGGCCCATGGCTCCGGCCGCGCCACCATGTGGTGTGGGCCCCCTCGGCCTCTTTCGCCTCCTTTTCTTCGCGAAACCCTTCGTCCCGAAGACCTAAGCCACAGAGGAATCCTCACGAAGGGTTCCAGCCGCCTCTGCGGGGCGGAGAACACCAGAGAGAAAAGAGCTCTCCGGCGGGCAGGAATCCGCCGGGGAAATTCCCTCCCGGAGGGGGAAATCGACGCCATCGTCACCGCCATCGAGTTGGACATCATCTCCATCACCATCATCATCATCTCCACCATCATCACCGACATCTCCTCCGCAGCACCTCGTCACCGCCGTAGCAATTTGGGTTTGATCTTGATTGTTTGATAGGGGAAACTCTCCCGTATCGATTTCTACTTGTTGTTTATGCTATTGAGTGAAACCATTGAACCAAGGTCTATGTTCAGATTGTTATTCATCATCATATCACCTCTGATCATGTTCCATATGATGTCTCGTGAGTAGTTCGTTTAGTTCTTGAGGACATGGGTGAAGTCTAAATGTTAGTAGTGAACTATGGTTGAGTAATATTCAATGTTATGATATTTAAGTTGTGGTGTTATTCTTCTAGTGGTGTCGTGTGAACGTCGACTACACGACACTTCACCATTTATGGGCCTAGGGGAATGCATCTTGTACTCGCTTGCCAATTGCGGGGTTGCCGGAGTGACGAAACCTAAACCCCCGTTGGTATATCGATGCAGGAGGGATCGCAGGATCTCGCAGTTTAAGGTCGTGGTTAGATTTATCTTAATTACTTTCTTGTAGTTGCGGATGCTTGCAAGGGGTATAATCACAAGTATGTATTAGTCCTAGGAAGGGCGGTACATTAGCACAGGTTCACCCACACAACACTTATCAAAACAATGAAGATTAATCAGTTGTATGTAGCGAAAGCACTAGACTAAAATCCCGTGTGTCCTCGAGAACATTTGGTCATTATAAGTAAACAAACCGGCTTGTCCTTTGTGCTAAAAAGGATTGGGCCACTCGCTGCAATTATTTCTCTCGCATTTTACTTATTTGTACTTTATTTATCTGCTACATCAAAACCCCCTGAATACTTGTCTGTGAGCATTTACAGTGAAACCTTCATCGAAACTGCTTGTCAACACCTTCTGCTCCTCGTTGGGATCGACATTCTTACTTATCGAAGATACTACGATACACCCCCTATACTTGTGGGTCATCAAGACTATTTTCCGGC
The DNA here is from genome assembly GCF_022539505.1 of Lolium rigidum. Classification (NCBI taxonomy): domain Eukaryota; kingdom Viridiplantae; phylum Streptophyta; class Magnoliopsida; order Poales; family Poaceae; genus Lolium; species Lolium rigidum. Next base: position 295,775,737 of record NC_061510.1, on the reverse strand, counting down.
GCCGTTGCCGGGGAGTGAAGCGCTATTGGTAAGTGGAATTGGTAAGGAAAACCTTTACTCGTTTGTGCTGATTTTATTTCTGCTCGTTGCTATAAGTCATTATGGCGAGATCTTCCCTTCAATTTCTATTTGGGAAATCTACTACTACCGCAACGGTAGTGGATGAGGCGCCAGGTGAGGAAGTAATACCATATAAAATACCTACGAAAATTATTGAACATGTTATGGATAACCGCTATGAAGGGGATGGAACTCGTCCATCCAGGTGATCATTTACTGTTTTTGCATGAATTATGCGGGTTATTCAAATGTGCAGGTATTGCTATGAATGAAGTTAGGAAGAAACTATTCTCTATATCGCTGTCTGGTAAAGCGGCGCATTGGTATAAATTGCTGAAGAATGGTGATGCTCTTGACTGGGAGGACATTGTGCCTTTATTCTATTCCAAATTTTATCCTCCAAGTGAAATTCACAAAGATCGGAACCGCATATATAATTTCTGGCCTCATGATGGAGAGAGTATTGCCCAAGCTTGGGGAGATTGAAGTCTTTAATGCTCAAATGCCCCATTCATGAGCTTCCTGGTAATATTATTATTGATAATTTCTATGCAAGACTTTCTTTTCAAGACAAGACCTTGCTGGATACTTCTTGTTCTGGACCATTTACACGCAACAAAGAAGAGTTTAAAAGGGACCTTCTTGATCGGATCCAAGAAAATACTGAAGGTTGGGAGAACGACAAAGATAGAGAATCGGGTATAATTTATGATTATAAATGCATTGAAGCTTTTATGGATACTGATACATTTCGTAATATGAGTGCTACATATGGCCTTGATTCTCAAGTTGCTGCAAACCTTTATAAAGCTTTTGCTTCTCATTATGAATTGCCTAAGAATAATTTTGATAAGTATCATGAACCGTACAAAGATAAAATTGATCCATCTATTAATAAATGTGTTGTAGTTGAAACTGCTGATCGTGTTATTCCTGAGGCTTATATTGAAAAAACTCCTTTTCCTGCTAAAATGAAAGAGTACTCGTTATAAATAGTGCGGTTCATAAAAGTGAAAAGAAACCTAGAGAACCCGAAGAACAAATAAAAGTCGAACCTCGTCGTTGCAATAGTTAAAGACCTTGTGATCGAAAATGTTGAGGATGGTCAGATTATTTTCTCGTGAAGATGCTTCTAATATTGTTTCACATCCTAATAAACCCAAACAAGCTAGTGTTCCTATGCTATCTCGTTAAAATTGGTGATCATTGCTATTATGGTTTATGTGATATTGGTGCAAGTGTTAGTGCTATACCTTATGAGCTTTACACGGAGATTATGCACGAAATTGATTCTTGTGAACTTGAAGATATTGATGTGGTTATTCAGCTGGCTAATAGAGAAACTATTTCACCAATTGGTATTGTTCGAGATGTGGAAGTTCTATGTGGTAAGATTAAATATCCTGCTGACTTTTTGGTACTTGGTTCTGCTGCTAGTAATTATTATCCTATCATTTTTGGTAGACCTTTTCTAAATACTTGTGGAGCTATTATAGATTGCAAGAAAGAGAAAATTTTGACCAAATTTGCTGGTGAATCTTATGAGTTTAACTTCTCTAAATTTACTAAAACTCCTTATAAAGCTGATTTGCCTAGTAATGATTTTAAAATGGAGCAAGTGTGCATCTATTGTTCTTGTTCCTAATAATCCTTTGCAAGCAACATCCGGAGGATAGCGAGAGTGAAGTTTTTAGGAAAGAAAGAGAGGAGCTTGAGGAGATTTTTCTTCGCCAACCTATTCTCAAGCATGATTTACCGGTGGAAGACTTGGGTACAACACCGCCACCAAAGGAAGATCCCGTTTTTGATTTAAAGCCTTTGCCTGATAATCTTAAATATGCTCATATTGATGATAAGAAAATATATCCCGTTATTATTAGTTCTAAGCTTACGTAGTTTGAAGAAGAAAGATTATTGCAAATATTGAAGAAACACCGAGGTGCTATTGGCTATACTCTTGATGACTTGAAGGGGATTTCTCCCTCTATCCGCCAACATGCCATTAATATGGAAGATGATGCGAAGCCTGTTGTTGAACCTCAGCGTCGTCTAATTCCCAAGATGAAGGATGTGGTAAGAAATGAGGTATTACGACTTCTTGAAGCTGGTATTATATATCCTATTGCCGATAGTAGATGGGTTAGTCCTGTGCATTGCGTTCCTAAGAAAGGAGGAATGACTCGTTGTGCCTAATGATAATGATGAGCTCATACCTCAAAGAGTAGTTGTAGGGTATAGAATGTGCATTGATTATCGAAAAGTTAATAAAGTTACTAAGAAAGATCATTACCCTTTACCATTTATTGATCAAATGCTAGAAAGGTTATCTAAAAATACTCATTTTTGCTTTCTCGATGGTTATTCTGGGTTTTCACAAATTGTCGTTAAAGCTAAAGATCAAGAGAAAACCACTTTTACTTGTCCCTATGGAACTTATGCTTATAGGCGTATGCCTTTTGGTTTATGTAATGCTCCTGCTACTTTTCAAAGATGCATGTCTGCTATTTTTCATGGTTTTTGTGAGAGTATTGTGGAAGTATTCATGGATGATTTTTCCGTCTACGGGAATTCTTTTGATAGTTGCTTGCGAAACCTTGATAAAGTTTTGCAGAGATGTGAAGAAACTAACCTTGTTCTTAATTGGGAGAAATGCCACTTTATGGTTAATGAAGGAATTGTATTGGGTCATAAAATTTCCGAGAGAGGTATCGAAGTTGATAGAGCTAAAGTTGAAGCTATTGAGAAGATGCCCTATCCAAGGGATGTTAAAGGTATTCGTAGTGTTCTTGGACATGCTGGGTTTTATAGGAGATTTATTAAAGATTTCTCCAAGATTTCAAAGCCTCTTACTAATCTTCTTCAAAAAGATGTACCTTTTGTTTTTGATGATGATTGTAAGGAAGCTTTTGAAACTCTAAAGAAAGCCTTAACAACTGCTCCTATAGTTGAACCTCCCGATTGGAATTTACCATTTGAAATTATGTGTGATGCTAGTGATTTTGTTTGTAGGCGCTGTTCTTGGACAACGAGTAGATAAAAAATTAAATGTTATTCATTATGCTAGCAAGACTCTTGATGTCTGCTCAAAGAAATTATGCTACTACTGAAAAAGAATTGTTAGCTGTAGTCTTTGCTTGTGATAAATTTAGATCTTATATTGTTGATTCAAAAGTTACAATTCATACTGATCATGCCGCAATTAGATACCTTATGACAAAGAAAGATGCTAAGCCGAGGCTTATTAGATGGGTACTTCTTTTGCAAGAATTTGATTTACATATTGTAGATAGGAAAGGTGCTCGATAATCCTGTTGCTCGATAATTTGTCTAGATTGGAAAATATTGCTTATGATCCTCGTTCTCGTTAATGATAGTTTTCCAAATGAACAATTAGTCGTAATAAAGGTGAGCTCGCGAGACAGTCCTTGGTATGCTGATTATGCTAACTTTATTGTTTCCAAGTACTTGCCTCCAACCTTTACAGACTCAGCGAGAGGAGGAAATTCTTTTATGACTTGAGGCATTATTTCCGGGATGACCCACACTTATATAAAGAAGGAGTGGATGGTATTATGCGAAGGTGTGTTCCCGAATATGAACAACAAGAGATATCGAGTAAATGTCATGGCGAGTGCTTATGGAGGACATCACGCCGGAGATAGAACCGCACAAAAGGTTCTACAATCAGGTTTTTATTGGCCAACTCTCTTCAAAGATGCAAGGAAGTTTATTTTATCTTGTGATGAATGTCAAAGGGTTGGTAATATCTCCAGACGCAATGAAATGCCTATGAATTATACTCTTGTTATTGAACCGTTTGATTGTTGGGGATTTGACTTCATGGGACCTTTTCCCTCTTCAAAAGGTAACACTCATATACTTGTTGCTATTGATTACGTTACTAAATGGGTGGAAGCCATACCTACAAAAAGTGCTGATGGTGAGACCTCTTTAAAAATGCTTTTAGATATTATTTTTCCTAGATTTGGAGTACCTAGATATATTATGACTGATGGAGGTTCTCATTTTATTCATGGAGGTTTTAGAAAAACTCTTGCTAAGTATGGTATTAATCATAGAATTGCTTCCGCTTATCACCCTCAAAGTAGTGGTCAAGTAGAACTATCAAATAGAGAAATTAAATCTATCTTGCGTAAAACCGTTAATAAATCTAGAAAGAATTGGGCTAGTAAATTGAAAGACGCACTATGGGCTTATAGAACTGCTTATAAAAACCCCATGGGAATGTCACCTTATAAAATGGTTTACGGAAAAGCTTGTCATTTACCTTTAGAACTAGAACACAAAGCTTATCGGGTCTGTTAGAGAATTAAATAAAGATCCTAAACTTGCCGGTGATAAGAGGTTGCTACAATTAAGTTCTCTAGATGAATGGAGAAGTGAAGCTTATGAAAATGCTAAACTCTTTAAAGAAAAAGTTAAAAAATGGCATGATAGAAGGATCATCAAAAGAGAGTTTAATATTGGGGATAAAGTCCTATTGTATCGGTCTCGTCTCGGATTCTTTGCAGGGAAATTACTCTCGAAATGGGAAGGACCATATGTTGTTGAGGAGGTGTATCGTTCAGGAGCAATTAAAATTAGCTCTCTCCAAGGCAATGCTACGCAAGTGGTGAATGGGCAAAGACTCAAGCATTATATCTCAGGTGATTCTTATAATGTTGATGTTGATATTATTCGAGTGGAAACACCGGAGGCTTTCATCAAGGGACAAATTGACAGTCCGCCGTAACTCGACTTTGAATAGGTAACAAGATCGGTAATGAAAAGTTCGCGATTTACTTTCCGAACATTATTTTTGTTGTTTTTGGAAAATATGAAAAATTACGAGTTCGAAACGGAGTGGAAAGGACGCACGAGGGCGTGCCACCATAGGCCGGCGTGGCCTGACCTGGGCCCGCGCCGACCTATGGTCTGGCCGCCTCGTCGCCCCTTTCCGACTCGGTTCGACTCGGTACTTTCCGTTTGTTCTGAAAATTTTTACTATAAAATCCCCCGACCCCGGAGGTCCGTATATCGTTTTCTCGACGTGTTTTGTTTCGAGCTGTTTTCCGCAGGATCCGTTTTCGGTTTAGAGGCACCATGGTCTCCAAGAACAAGGGCAAGGAGCTTCCGGATAAAGATAATCGGGATCGTGAGTGGAAAGAAGAGGACAAGAGCGTCAAGGAAGAAGCAAAGGAGGATGAAGAGGAAGTCGAAGAAGTTCCGCAAGAGCACCCACGCACCACCATTGCAAGCGTCGAAGTGGTGACAAACTCGCTCAACGCCAAGAAGAGCGCACGGATTAGGACCGGAGGAGGACTTCCCCGCCATTACCTAGCTCCAAGGACATCTTCTTCAGGCATTCACCATCCTTTCCACAATCTAATCTACAATAATCAAATTGAAAGGACTCCCAAGGCAGCACTCGCCTAGCAATTGGGATATAGATCGTTCTAACAATGCAGGAAAGACGGAGCCCGAAGTCGAAGGTTGGGGAAATAACTCCAAGAGTTGGGACTCGTCGTCGGACGGACTTCTTAACCGCGTCGAGCACAATTCGGAGATGATTCGCAACCTCATATACAGGATTGATGAGCTTCGGGAGCTTATTGAGAAGCTTGTCGGAATTCATCACCACCATCACCAAAGGAGTAATTCATCATCGGTATTGGCATCCCCTTGGTTTGTTCCAAGCTTGGGGGAGTGCCACGGTATCACATTATCACTACCTTTTACTTTTTACTATCAAGTAGTGTCATATCATGAGTAGGGAAGTTATCGTATGAGATGGGTTGCAGTATGGAAGTATCTCTCCTTTAGTTTGTCTATGTATCCCTTGGTGTGAGTTATCGTTATGGAATATTAATGAGAAGTCTTATCATTTACATATTGCACACCTTATTTTAGTTTGCAATTTCTACTATATGATTGACCTTGATTTTAGTATTGGTACCACTTTGGGGGTATTGAGTAAATCTATTTGGTTTTGGCAAACTTAGCAATGGTCAATAGCAACAACACTTTGAGTTTTAGATGAATAGAGGAAGTACATGTAGAAGATATTATTATCTTTCTTATCAGTTCTTAGCTTAGTATTCTAAAAGTTAAAACTGTTTGTGCTTACAAGTAAGATGCATGATTGTTTCTATCACATGTATATTTGTTTGTTTCCCTCAACTCTTATGCTTGCTAATTAACCTTGCTAGCCAAAGACCTCGTACTGAGAGGGAATACTTCTCGTGCATCCAAACCTGAACCCAAACCTATGCCATTTGTGTCCACCATACCTACCTACTGCATGGTATTGTTTGCCATTCCAAGTAAATACTTCATGTGCTACCTTTAAAACAATTCAAAACTTATTACTTCTTATTTGTGTTAATGTTTTATAGCTCATGAGGAAGTATGTGGTGTTTTATCTTTCAGTCTTGTTAGGCAGCCTCCACTAAAGGACTAGTGGCTTCATCCACTTATCCTATAATTTTGCAATAAGAGCTGGCAACGGGGTTCCCAGCCCCAATTAATCAACTTTCATTAATAATTCTCTTCACATGTTTTGCCCCGATTCATCGGTAAGCAACTTAATTTTGCAATAGACACTCCTCCATGGTATGAGATTGTTGGAAGGCACCCGAGGATTCGGTTAGCCATGGCTTGTGTAAGCAAAGGTTGGGGGAGTGTCATCCTTAAAATAAACTAAAGTACATGTGTAAACAAAAGAGAAGAGGGATGATCTACCTTGTCTGGTAGAGATAACGTCCTTCATGGGAGCCGCTCTTTGGAGGTCTCGTTTGGCAAGGGGTTAGAGTACCCGCTACCAGTCGTTGACAACAACAAACACCTCTCAAAACTTTACTTTTATTCTCTTTATATGATTTCAAAACTGAAAAAGCTCTAGCACATGATTTAATCTCTGTTTCCCTCTGCGAAGGGCCTCGTCTTTTACTTTATGTTGAGTCGAGTAAACCTATTTCCCTCCATCTCAAGCAAGCATTTGAGTTGTTGTGATCAAACCATTATATTGTGATTTGCTTCATCATGTCTTTACTCTTTCTTGTTTAGTACGAGTTTTACCTTGAACGAATATAGCTTTGAAAGTCATCAATGATTAATATGATTGAGTATGCAAGTTTACCATAAGCTTTAATATGAGAGCACTGCTCAATAGATGAATATAATTTGTTAAATGTTCTCTGACCAAGAACAAAAGTTTGCCATCACCAATTATGATTCCTTATGCACCTTTATTTGTGATTACCTTATACTTGCTTCAAGTTGAGTTATATGAGGAAGTTGTTTACTATAATATCTTGTGTGAATGAATATGATGCTTCTTGTCCGTATTTTATTTATCGACTCTTCACTCCATAAACATGTGGACCTGTTTACAGAGTTCGGTTTCGCTTGGGGACAAGCGAAGTCTAAGCTTGGGGGGAGTTGATACGTCCAATTTGCATCACTATTTCATATCATAATTTGCTGTTATTCATTGATATATTTCATATTGGGACACAATACTTATGTTATTTCATCTATTTTGCATGTTTCATGATTATTTGGAGATCAAGCACCGGAGCCAGGATTCTGCTGGAAAAAGCACCGTCAGGATGCAATATTTCGGAAGATCAATTATGGAAGGAAGTTTTACAGAAACTCCTATTTTTCCAGATGACGGAGGAAGCCGAGAAGGGGAGCCAGCCGGAGCCGGGATGGGCCCACACCATAGGGTGGCGCGGCCCATGGCCCGGCCGCGCCACCATGTGGTGTGGGGCCCCCTCGGCCTCTTTCGCCTCCTTTTCTTCGCGAAACCCTTCGTCCCGAAGACCTAAGCCACAGAGGAATCCTCACGAAGGGTTACAGCCGCCTCTGCGGGGCGAAGAACCACGATACGGAAAACCTTCCAGAGCCGCCGCCATCGCGAAGCCAAGATCTGGGGGACAGGAGTCTCTGTTCCGGCACCCTGCCGGAGCGGGGAAGTGCCCCCGGAAGGCTTCTCCATCGACACCGCTGCCATATCCACCGCCATCTTCATCACCACTGCTGCTCCCATGAGGAGGGAGTAGTTCTCCATCGAGGCTCGGGGCTGTACCGGTAGCTATGTGGTTCATCTCTCTCCTATGTGCTTCAATACAATAATCTCATGAGCTGCCTTACATGATTGAGATTCATATGATGATGCTTGTAATCTAGATGTCACTATGCTAGTCAAGTGCGTTTTACTTATGTGATCTCCGGAGACTCCTTGTCCCACGTGTGTAAAGGTGACGAGTGTGTGCACCGTGTGGGTCTCTTAGGCTATATTTCACAGAATACTTATTCACTCGTTGAATGGCATAGTGAGGTGCTTATTTATATCTCTTTATGATTGCAATGTGTTTGTATCACAATTTATCTATGTGCTACTCTAGCAATGTTATTAAAGTAGTTTTATTCCTCCCGCACGTGTGCAAAGGTGACGATGTGTGCACCGTGTTAGTACTTGGTTTATGCTATGATCATGATCTCTTGTAGATTGCGAAGTTAACTATTGCTATGATAATATTGATGTGATCTATTCCTCCTACATATGCATGAAGGTGACAGTGTGCATGCTATGCTAGTACTTGGTTTAGTCTTTTGATCTATCTTACACTAAAGGTTACTAAAATATGAGCATTATTGTGGAGCTTGTTAACTCCGGCATTGAGGGTTCGTGTAATCCTACGCAATGTGTTCATCATCCAACAAAAGTGTAGAGTATGCATTTATCTATTCTGTTATGTGATCAATGTTGAGAGTGTCCACTAGTGAAAGTGTAATCCCTAGGCCTTGTTCCTAAATATTGCTATCGCTGCTTGTTTACTGTTTTACTGCGTTACTACTGCTGCGTTACTACTGCTTGTTTACTGTCCTGGGCAAAGCACTTTTCTGGTGCCGTTGCTACTACTTATTCATACCACCTGTATTTCACTATCTCTTCGCCAAACTAGTGCACCTATTAGGTGTGTTGGGGACACAAGAGACTTCTTGCTTTGTGGTTGCAGGGTTGCATGAGAGGGATATCTTTGACCTCTTCCTCCCTGAGATCGATAAACCTTGGGTAATCCACTTAAGGGAAACTTGCTGCTGTTCTACAAACCTCTGCTCTTGGAGGCCCAACACTGTCTACAAGAATAGAAGCTCCCGTAGACATCACGTACATAAGGTTTAAGCTGCTGCCGCCATCTATAAACACGCGAGATACGTCAAATCCTGCGATGACCGCTGATAGTATGAGTGCTGACTGCCCTGGTCGAGGAACTTGCTGTGGATGATCTGCTATAGTGAAGCCAATGTCTTGCCCTGACCAATTAAGGTACTCGACTGTTGGTGGAGGCATTTTCTCTGCCATGAACACCTGCCGCGAGATTACTTTCTGAGCTCTATTGGATGGCCTTCCCTTCTGAATCATCGAGACCGCTCCGTTAGAGTTAGGATCAACGTAAGGCGGTGGTGCAGGTGCCGCCGCTATTCTGAGCTGATGTCGATTGTCGTCCGTAATCGCGGGAGGAGGTGGCAAGTGAATCTCACTTCGGGTTCTCGAGGATTTCTTTGCGCCGCCTGAGCATTAGCATGCCCCGCATACCTTAGCATTGCCCGAAAATTGCGACAATCCTTCTGCGAGATGTCCCGACTGTCTTTTTCCGTTGTCGTCGAGGAAAAAGTGTATCCGACACGGCCCGTTCATCATCTCTTCGGGAGACACGAAAGGCCTGCGGAACCTTGGCCCGCTATTTTGCCTATTGTTTCGAGATTCATCTCTATTATCGCCTCGTTGCTCATTACTTCTCCGGTAATCATCTCTCGTTGTTTCCTCCTGCGCTTGCTCGGAAACCAGCCGAGATTTGTCTCGGAGCATCATAGCTCGAGTACTGCCGAGGAAATCGTCGCCTTGGTTGATAATTTCGACCGCGGTCTTCCTCCGGCGACCTATGCCGTTTGTTGTGGACAGCGTCTTCTCCATCTGCCCATCTGTTTGCTATTTCCATTAATGCGGATACTGTCTTTGGATTGGTCCTTCCCAAATCCTCGACAAAATCTCCACGCCCGATCCCCTGCGACAAATGCATCTATTGCTCTTTCGTCAGATATATTTTCTGCCGAGTTTTTGATGATGTTCCACCTTTGGATATATTTTCTCATTGGCTCGTCTGGCTTTTGTCGGCACGCTCTCAACTCCTCCAATGACGCAGGTTTCTTGCATGTGGACCGGAAGTTCTTGACGAACACGTCCTCGAAGCTTTCCCAGCTATCGATAGATCCTGGAGGAAGTTTCTTTATCCAAGATCATGCGGCTCCACTCAAATGCACCTGGATGCTTTGCATAGGCTGTTGCTCTGGTTCCTCCCGTGAGCTTTACCGTCTCGAGATAATCAACTAGCCAATCCTCTGGATCTTGGAGGCCGTCGAATTTCTTGAAGTTATCAGGTAATTTGAATCCCGAAGGGACTCGAGTTTTTCGAACTCTCCTTGTGAAGCATGGCAAACCACACATATCCTCGTCATTTAGCTCTGGGGACTGCCGATGTTCCCTTCTGCTTTGTCGCGCTCTATCGACCCTTGCTTGTGCTGCCGTGTCCCTTGCTCCACTTGGTCCTTGCAGCAGGTCGTGGACTATTTTGCCTTGCCGTTCCTTCGGGAGGTGTTGATACAAACGCCGTTCCCATGGCTCCAACTCCTGCCATTGCAATGTTATATAATGCCTCCCTTGGATCTCCTGGGGGTGGCCTGGATGCAAGGATGAAAGCTTGTGTCGCCATATACCCAGCTTCTGGTGTCTTGGGGATGATGTTCCCTCTCGTGTCTATCGACATAAAAGACATGTCAAGGTTTTGAACCAAGTGTTCTCTTTCCCCTTCGGGTACGTTTTGCAACCTTGATCTTGCTCTGTTCCGAGCTTCCCTGTGGCTATAACCCGAAGTTCTAGAATGTCGACTCAGCACTGCCCTTCACCTACTTGATGCAGAGGCTGCCTCCTTTCTTCTATTTAACTCAGCTGTCTGTTTTTCCAATTCCCTTGCAGCTCGTGCGAGCCTATATTGATATGCTTGTAATTATTCTGGCGTGGCTGTGGTGGCCATTGATTCGGAGCCATCCATAGCTCTTGCGGCTCTATCCCATGCTGCTTGCGGAAGTTGGACTCTATCTCGCGGCTGTGGCCCGATATATTTATTGCCTAGGCCTCGCCGCAAATCAGAGGGATCGACGTATGGATTTCCCAAATCGTCGAAAGCCTCGGATGTTTCCTCCTGGTCACGGCTTGACTCTCCGATGACATAAATCTGATGATACTTTGTATTCAGATCTATGTTGGGTTTGGTGACACCATCATTAAGATTGGCGAAGACCTTGCCCACTGTGGTAGATTTGTCGATGAAGTTGTAGCTGTCGACACTGCTTGAGTCATCGCTTATATAGGAGTCCGCAGATGACTCAAACGACATGTCGTTGAAGATCTTGGCGAGTTTTTCTCTTGCCCTGGTGCTGATGAAGCGTGACGACGAAGTTTCTTCCTCTCCTGATTCGGTTGACGATGTATAGCTTGAAAAATCGGAATCGACCGCCGACGATCCCGATGAAATCGGAATTTCGACACGATACGATCCTTCTTTCTCGACGCGAAAGTGAAATCTTCCGAACGTCATCTCCATAGGCTCCTCCAGATACGCATATGCATCCAAACGGGAGGGCGGGTGAGGAACAAAATCGACAAGACCAGTTGCGGTCTGTTTACCTCGATCCATTGCATTGCTTGCAGTTGACGAAGTCGACGATCTTGAACGTGCCATCGAGACCAGATCCTTGACGCCTCTAATTCCCACAGACGGCGCCAATTGACAGGGGATTAACTTGTCAATGCCTACAGGTTGTAGACTAGGGTTTAGTTGGAAGTAGAGGGCAAGTAGATCTCGAAGGTTTCAGCCGAAAAGTACTCGACGATTGTAAAACTAGGGTTTGAGAAACAACGATTCGATGCTTTCTTTACCCCTCGACTCCCCCTTATATAGGAGGCAGAGCCGAGGGATTCGTATTGTACAAGTTACAGAGTCCGGGAAGGTTTCTAACTCCTCCCGCAAGATTACAAATAATGCTTCCTATTACAACTCTAGCTTTCCTTAACAATATCTTGGGCTTCCGAATCTTCTTATTCTTCGGGTAGTGGGCCTTCAGTAAACCCCGGGTACTATCTTCGGCAGGCCCATTGGGGATGCCTATGTCAGCAGGAGTGCCTAGGAAATTACCTCCCGCAAGAGTATCAAGAACATACCTATTCCAACTAGAGATACCAACATAAAAATTCCTAAGTAGTATAATAGTGGAGTGTTTCTTAATGCACCTATGATGAGCATCACTAATTCTATACCAAGCATCTTTAAAACTTTCTCCCCCTTGTTGCTTAAACGAACGAACTTCAACTTCCGGATTACTCATTTTTAGTAATAGTAGATAAAGCAAAGTAAACTAAATAAAGTAAATGCAAGTAACTAATTTTTTTTGTATTTTTGATATAGAGAACAAGACAGTAAATAAAGTAAAACTAGCAACTAATTTTTTTGTGTTTTTGATATAGAGAGCAAACAAAGCAGTAAATAAAAAAAAGTAAAGCAAGACAAAAAAAAAGTAAAGAGATTGGATGTGGGAGACTCCCCTTGCAGCGTGTCTTGATCTCCCCGGCAAAGGCGCCAGAAAAAGTGCTTGATGGCGTGTAAGACACACGTCCGTTGGGAACCCCAAGAGGAAGGTGTGATGCGCACAAGCAGCAAGTTTTCCCTCGCAAGAAACCAAGGTTATCGAACCGGTAGGAGTCAAGGAACACGTGAAGGTTGTTGGTGGCGGAGTGTAGTGCGGCGCAACACCGGGGATTCCGGTGCCAACATGGAACCTCGCACAACACAATCAAAGTACTTTGCCCCAACGTAACGAGTGAGGTTGTCAATCTCACCGGCTTCTTGTAAACAAAGGATTAGATGTATAGTGTGGATGATGATGTTTGTTTGCGAAGAACAAGTAAAGAACAATTGCGAGTAGATTGTATTTCGGATGTAAAGAATGGACCGGGGTCCACAGTTCACTAGTGGTGTCTCTCCCATAAGATAAATAGCATGTTGGGTGAACAAATTACAGTTGGGCAATTGACAAATAAAGAAGGCATAACAATGCACATACATATATCATGATGAGTACTATGAGATTTAATCGGGGCATTACGACAAAGTACATAGACCGCTATCCAGCATGCATCTATGCCTAAAAAGTCCACCTTCAGGTTATCATCCGAACCCCTTCCAGTATTAAGTTGCAAACAACAGACAATTGCATTAAGTATGATGTGTAATGTAATCAACACAAATATCATTAGACAAAGCATCGATGTTTTATCCCTAGTGGCAACAGCACAACCACAACCTTAGAACTTTCTGTCACTGTCCCAGATTCAATGGAGGCATGAACCCACTATCGAGCATAAATACTCCCTCTTGGAGTCACAAGTATCAACTTGGCCGGAGCCTCTACTAGCAACGGAGAGCATGCAAGAACATAAACAACATATATGATAGATTGATAATCAACTTGACATAGTATTCCATATTCATCGGATCCCAACAAACACAACATGTAGCATTACAAATAGATGATCTTGATCATGATAGGCAGCTCACAAGATCTAACATGATAGCACAATGAGGAGAAGACAACCATCTAGCTATTGCTATGGACCCATAGTCCAGGGGTGAACTACTCATACATCGATCCGGAGGCGATCATGGCGATGAAGAGACCTCCGGGAGATGATTCCCCTCTCCGGCAGGGCGCCGGAGGCGATCTCCTGAATCCCCCGAGATGGGATTGGCGGCGGTGGCGTCTCTGGAAGGTTTTCCGTATCGTGGCTCTCGGTACTGGGGATTTCGCGACGAAGGCTTTAAGTAGGCGGAAGGGTAGGTTTAGGGGCGACACGAGGGCCCCACACAATAGGGCGGCGCGGCCCCACCCTTGGCCGCGCGGCCCTGTGGTGTCGGTGCCTCGTCGCCCCACTTCGTTTCCCTTTCGGTCTTCTGGAAGCTTCGTGGAAAAATAAGACTCTGGGCGTTGATTTCGTCCAATTCCGAGAATATTTCCTTTGTAGGATTTACGAAACCAAAAACAGCGAGAAAACAACAGACTGGCTCTTCGGCACCTCGTCAATAGGTTAGTGCCGGAAAATGCATAATAATGACATAAATGTGTATAAAACATGTGAGTATCATCATAAAAGTAGCATGGAACATAAGAAATTATAGATACGTTTGAGACGTATCAGTGTGCACGAAATCAAGTCTTAATGGCAAATAGACCTGCAATTACTGAAGAAAAACTCGTCACAAGTGCAGCAAAATCGACCAGAGGTCAAAAGTCGGTTCCAGGGAGTTTAGCGGGCACCGGTATGGGCAAGCCCCACCCATACCGTTTGCTCGTACTGTGCGTTGTAGCACTCCCAAGGTCAAATCTTATAAGTTACGTGAAGGGAGCCAAGCCAAAAAGAGATCCATTCATCGCCAAACAGAGCCGCTGTTGGAGATATGCCCGAGAGGCAATAATAAAGTGGTTATTGTTATCTCTTAGTGTTCACGATAAATATTTAAATCTCATGCTATAATTGTATTAAGTGGAAACATTGATACATGTGTGTTTTGTAAACAAACTAGAGTTCCTAGTAAGCCTCTCGTTTAAACTAGCTTGTTGATTGATTGATGATCAAGGTTTCCTGATCATGAACATTGGATGTTGTTAATAACAAGATCATGTCATTATGAGAATGATATGATGGACACACACCCATAGTAAGCATATCATAAGATCAAGTAACTAAGTTCGTTTATAGTCTTTCAAATACATAGTAACCTAATCCTTCGACCATGAGATCATGTTAATCATCAACACGAAGGGATGCTCTGATGACATCAAACGCCACTTTGTAATTGGGTGGTTATGAAGGTGGCATTGGGTATTCTGAAAGTATGAGTTGAAGTGCATGGATCAAGAGTAGGATTTGTCCATCCAAATGACGGATAGATATACTCTGATCCCTCTCGGTGGAATGGCATCCAATTAGCTTGAAAGCATGTGACTAGGTAAGAAGGTATGGCATATCACGGTACAAGTAAAGAATAATTATCGGTAACAGGGTTGAACTAGGTATGGAGATACCGATGATCGAATCTCGTATAAGTAAAGTATCGCGTGACCAAGGGAATTAGTATTGTATGTTTATGGTTCTTTTGATCACGAAGTCATCATTGAATATGTAGGAGCCATTATGGATCTCCAGGTCCCGCTATTGGTTATTGTTCAAAGAGGTGTCTCGGTCGTGTCTGCATAGTTCACGAATCGTAGGGTGACACACTTAAGGTTCGATGTTGTTTAAGTAGATATGGAATATGAGATGGAAACCGAATGTTGTTCGGAGTCTCGGATGGGATCCAAGACATCACGAGGAGTTTCGGAATAGTCCGGAGAATAACATTCATATATGGAAAGTCATTTTCAGGGTTACTGGAAAAGTTCAGGATTTTTCGGTATTGTACCAGAGGTTCTAGAAGGTTCCGAAGGATACCATAGTGGGGCCCACCTATCCCTGACGACCAAAATGGATCGTAAGGGGTCGCATAGTGCCACATGGGCTAGGCACACCAGCCCCTCAAGGCCCATGCGACTGGATCAAGTGGATAAGATTAAATCCCTTGAAAATAGGGACTTAACTTGGGGGGGAAAGTCCCCCCCCCTTTTTAGTCGACCCTAGGGCTTGGAGGAGGGGGCCAAGGCACCCCCCACGCCTATATACGAGGGAGGGGAGGGCTGGGGCGCAGTACAACATCCCCCAAACCCTAGCCGCCCCTCTCTCCCTCCTTCTTGCGCAGGCTTGGCGAAGCCCTGCATGAATTCTTCTCCACCACCACCACCACGTCGTCGTGCTGCTAGGATTACGAGAAGGATCTACTACATCCACTGCCCGCTGGAACAGGGAGAGGACTTCTTCGTCGACACCGTACGTGTGACCGAGTACGGAAGTGCTGCCCGCTTGCAACACTGGAAGGATTTCATCTCGAACTTGAGTTCGGCAAGAGTACAACTACATCATCCACGAGATCTGATCTCGTTAACACTTTGGATCTTCGAGGGTACGTCTCTCATATATCTCGTTGCATATATCTAGTAGATTAGATCTTAGCTTTTGCCTAGATTGGATCTTCGTTTTATCTATTCTTGCGAAAGAATTTTTGTTTTCTATATGCTACGAACTCCAACAGCCGCCACCCATCAGATCCATCTACACCACATCGAAGGAGATCCACCACCATATAGTTCATCCATTCCATATCCCATCTCCTCCATAGTCATAGCCATCACCATTGTAATAGACATCTCCTTGATTTCAATTGTAAGAATGTTGTGATTTCAATCTAAGTATTTGCAACATTGATTTATATCTTTGATCTTAATATCATGTGTGAGTAGTCCTCACGAGCTGCGGGTTGGGGTGAATCCTCGCAGTGTTTATATGCATCTAATCTCATGAATACGTGTAGGAATTGAATAGGAGCTTTGCAATCTTGTATCCTGATATCTTTGCCTCGATTCGATGATCTGCAGGTACCCATGTCTGTCGGATCAATCAAGGAAAGAGGTGGGATGAGGGGAGAACTATCGTGAAGCCTCAGTGACAGAAGGGGAAAGTAACAACACACGTTTTGTGATTCGCTCGGGATCAATGACACGATCATGTAGCTTAATGCTTTGGTCTGTATTCGTTTACTTAATAATTGTTGTTACTTGCGGCTGTGGGAACAATGGTTGGACCAAGAGACTCTTGTCACCTCTGGTTTTAGGGGCAATAGTATTTACGGATGTGCTGCTCATAAATCTCTTATCACTATTTTATTTACTACACATTTGTATTTCATTTCTATATGTATGCATAGCTGCAGGAAAATCCTTGACCCTAGCCTATTTCAATCCATTGAACACAACATAAAATAAACTAAACTAGAAAGGTCTGGTAAACATAAAATTAAACCAACTAGCAAGTCTTGTAGACGTTTCCTTTACACCACTTTAGCAGTGCTTCCCAAGGTTCGATTAAACCTAGGTACTCTAGGGAAAAATCTTGCAATACAACAATCCATAATCTGGATCGAAGGTATTACCTCAAGATCCAAGAAACGGCGGTGATGGATTCCCTATGTGAGTTCCATCACCGTCGTTTATCTGTTTCGTGGTGGCTCTATAACTGTGATCTTTGATCCCATCGCACGAGGCGAAAGGGTTTGACGAGACGAAGCCACCAAAACATAGTACAACCATCCGGTACGGGCGGGGATGAGCGTACCATAGGTCATTAAAGTCTATGTGATAATTTCTTTGCAAATTCGACCTTTGGCTCGACCCCCAGGTGCGTGGGTAAATGTTTGGAAGGTATTATTGCCTCTAATAGACATATATGTGCCCAAAAATTACCTCTTTAATTTATTTCTTAATTAACCTCTTGATTTTTGGGATCTTTGTGAAACAAGCAGAAAAGGTGCATGTGAGAGCGGTAAAGCCAAAATCCTATTACTACTCATGCAAAAAAAATTTTTTGAAGAAAAACACTATGAAAATTTCACTCATCATGAGGTATAGGGATTAACATATGGACAAACACAACGTTCGCTCAAAATCATTCATGTATGCATAGGAGCCATCAAAGGGCATCCATGTTCTTTTATTGGTTATTGGTTCATAAGAGTTTGGACCCATGTCTATGTATTACCGAACCTGTTGGCTCACACGCTTGAAGCTAATCAATCTTTAGTGTATGTAGTTCAATTGTCGGTGATGTTACGGCATTGTTGGATTAGTTCCGGAAGTACACTACAGTTGTTCTGAGACATTTTATGAGAGTGAAACACATTACAGAAATGTTCTTAAGTAATAGAAATAGTTGTGGTGATTTTCCAGAATTGTTTCAGGAAGAGAGAAAATTGGGGGTCCAGACATCAAGAGAGAGGTGTCGGAGTTATCGAAGGAAGATAGAGGGAAGTCTGAAAGTCAAAAGCCTTATGGGCTGGCCGCATGGGCTTCTACGGGACATTTGGTCCAGACAACCATGCCCCCCAAGGCCCTCCAAGGGCCGTCTGTTGCAGCCCATACGAGGGCGACTAGGGTTTTGGGACCCTATGGTCAGCCCACCAAGGGGAGGCGGCAGAAACCCTAGCCCGCCTTCCCTCATCCTATATAAACCCAAACCCCCTCATGTCTCAATGCATCAATCGCAACAAACCACGTGGCTCTCTATCCCCCCTCTCCCGTGTGCGTGGTTTTTTCCACAACCATACGCCGTAAGACTACACTACTTCCACCAACGCGGCTACGCTCTGGACTGGCACCCTATCAGATTGATGAGTTGTACGCTTGTATACCAGCGAAGGAATTTCCGGTGTGATTCTTGGAGCAAAGAGGAGATCAATTCCTCGCGCCTAGGAGGGACACACCTAGGTTCGTGGATTGCCTCGAGCCTTCTGCATTCTCTCGGTGTGAGTCCTCTGAATCATCGTTTGTTATTTGCATCTCCATATATAGATCTTGGGAGTACATGTAGCAATTTTCTGTTTTCCATGCACGGACCCTAACACCCGACGGAGGAGAGGCCTGGGAGTCTGATGATCGAAAGGATAGAGATGGTAACCTAGAGGGGGGTGAATAGGTTATACAAATTTTCTTCAATTTGTTTTGCACCTTTAGGCTTTGCGGAATAGTGAGTCTGATTAATGAAAACTAGGTGAGGCAACCTATATGATGATACAAGGTACTTCAAGCATGAAGGATATCACAAGAGTAAAGAGATCAGTTAGGGATAACCGAAGCACGCAGAGACGAAGATGTATTCCCGTGTTCCCTTCCATGGAAGGAAGGTACGCCACATTGGAGAGGTGTCGGATCCCACAAAGGATTTCCCAACACCACAAAGGGTCACCTTATTCTCCGGAGCATATCCACGAAGGAACAACTCGCTCACTTGTCGTAGACTTTAAGGTAGTTTTCAAACCCTCACAAACTTCTTCTTAGAGCAAATCCACAACCATGATGCTTCTGAGTGACTCTAGCCGCATAGGGTTTTTCACAAACCCAAGAGTAACATGCTTGATCGATGAACTCAAGGGGGAATGAAGTTTTGCTTGGTGGAAACGTAGATCGGGACTACCTCTTGCTTTGTACCAAAGGGATTTGGCTTTGTTGGGTAGAATGAGAGATGCAAGTTTTTTGGTTTTCAACAATCGTGCGTGTGAGAGACAACACAAGGATATGGCATGAATGGTTGACCTAACCCTTTCAAGCTGCAAGAAGGGGTATTTATAATCCAAGGAGAAATATAGACATTTAGGGAAATTTCTGCAACACAAACCGGCGGCAAAATCAGTAGAGCAGGTTTCCTCTAAGGTTTGGTCCGGTGGACAGATCGGCACACCGGAATGACTGCTAGTTCTGCAGCCTGGGCCAAACCTAGACCAGCCCACCGGTTTCCTCACTGGAACCAAACCGTCCAGTCGGCCGGAACCATGTCGGTTTCGTCGGAACTGCTTTATGTTATATCTTTCGGCACATTCCTAGGGTAGTTCGGCGCGCCGAGAATTTCCGTTGGGGAAACCGACACCGCCGTTTTTTTTGCGTCGAAATTGCCAGAGCATTATGAAATAGTGATTTCTCCAAAAAATGAACTCACCCGGAAAAAGTGATGGGTCTATTTGGTGGTAGGATGTGTGTATTTCTTAGGAAACATCTCCAACGAGCTCATCAAAACCACCCCTCTTAATAGTGTGATGTTTCCTACGACTCAAATATAAAACAATAGAGAAAATAGCTAAAACACCGTCGCTTCTCTTGAGCACCAAATTAGGGGTCTCTCACCACCTTGCAACCACACTTGCAGATCACTAAAATCTGCATATACACTTATGGAGATCATTAGTCCACACATTAGCTCTTGTGTCATCATTAGATAAAATAACGATTAAGGGTAAAATACCCTTACACCTGAGTGCCCTAGTCCCTTCCACTCCACCATGCAAAGGCATGACACATCAAAGGAGAGGATAAATTCTTTTGGTGTGTCTGCCTAGACCCGGAGCTCAATGAAGATGACGCTTCGGTGACCTCTCACCGACACGGCGGAGGTAGGGAGGATATCGGGGAAGTCAATTTCCCTGTTCTTGATCGGGGTGGTCGGTGGGGTAAACGGGCGTGACATCGACACCAAGCCTAGGCACTATGTAGCCTTGGGCTTGGCGCTGACTGTGCTAGGAAGAGGATGGAGACGAGCATGCGTCGAGGAGAGCCTTGGGGAAGGTCATTGGTCGCCCACATGGCCGGACACAACGGCGTGGGGGGATCACATGGGCGTGGTCGAAAGATTTCCGGTCGGCCGTTGTCCCGTCCTACATGATTTTACCAATTTTAGGAGCCAAGCTTTGATTTGGTATAGTTGGTAATTGGATGGGAACTTTTCTCAGCTGATTAAAAGTTTTGTAGGGAACACTTTTGACAATGCTCTTGGAGCTTCATATTTTGCTCAAATTGCTACAAGTTCAGTTTTTACTATTTTGCTCAAATTGCTACAAGTTCAGTTTTTACCAATTGAAACCAAATATACAAAGTCTCATGGACATGGTCTAACCGAGTGTTCAACCAAACACACACGAAGGGTCACGAGCGTTTGCACGGCCAGCTTTGTCACACAACCAAACGAACCCGAACATCGTGTCAAGGAAAAAAAACGAACCCGAACATTCCTCTTCGAATCACAAACCATAGGTACTTTTCCCAAGCGATTTCTCTCTGTTCTACAGTTCCTCTCCAGATGCAAACAGAGTTTGGCTCTGGTGGTTAGGTCCCTTGTGGTGGAACCAGCCCACCCAGATTTAAGTCCTAGACTTGGTATGGGTGTTTGCATTTACCTGGATTTATTCCAGGATTTAACCGGCGCTATGCTTTCAGTGATAGGTGACTGATACGTCTCCGACATATCGATAATTTCTTATGTTCCATGCCACATTATTGATGATATCTACATGTTTTATGCATACTTTATGTCATTATTATGCGTTTTCCGGAACTAACCTATTGACGAGATGCCGAAGGGCCAGTTGCTGTTTTCTGTTGTTTTTGGTTTCAGAAATCCTAGTAAGGAAATATTCTCGGAATCGGACGAAATCAACGCCCAGTATCTTAGGATTGCATGAAGCTTCCAGAACACCCGATAGCCGCCAGAGGGGGGCCACAGGCCCACCAAACAGTAGGCCGGTGCGGCCAAGGGGGGGGGGCCGCGCCCCCCTGTTGTGTCATCGCCTCGTTGACCTTCTGACGCTGCCTCTTCGCCTATATAAAGGTCCCTGACCTAAAACACGATACAAAAAAGCCATGGTACGAGAAACCTTCCAGAGCCGCCGCCATCGCGAAGCCAAGATCTGGGGGACAGGAGTCTCTGTTCCGGCACGGCGCCGGGACGGGGAAGTGCCCCCGGAAGGCTTCTCCATCGACACCACCGCCATCTTCATCAACGCTGTTGTCTCCCATGAGGAGGGAGTAGTTCTCCATCGAGGCTCGGGGCTGTACCGGTAGCTATGTGGTTAATCTCTCTCCTATGTGCTTCAATACAATAATCTCATGAGCTGCCTTACATGATTGAGATTCATATGATGATGCTTGTAATCTAGATGTCATTATGCTAGTCAAGTGGATTTTACTTATGTGATCTCCGGAGACTCCTTGTCCCACGTGTGTAAAGGTGACGGTGTGTGCACCGTGTGGGTCTCTTAGGCTATATTTCACGAGAATACTTATTCACTGAGTTATGATTTGAGTTGGATGTCTCTATGAAATTGTGGTGTGTTAGTACCTCCTGTGAATGCTCAAAGTGACGGCGTGGGGTGTTCATTAGTACTTGGGAATACATCTTTAAGGTTTGCCTACATGATGAATTAGTGTTCGTTATCTTGCCAGAGAGTAATTCAGAGTAGCATAGTGAAGTGCTTATTTATATCCCTTTATGATTACAATGTTGAGAGTGTCCACTAGTCAAAGTATGATCCCTAGGCCTTGTTCCTAAATACTGCTATCGCTGTTTGTTTACTGTTTTACTGCATCTATACTTCCTGCAATTTTACTACCATCAACTGCACGCCAGCAAGCACTTTTCCAGGCGCCGTTACTACTTGCTCATATTCATTCATACCACTTGTATTTCACTATCTCTTCGCCGAACTAGTGCACCTATTAGGTGTGTTGGGGACACAAGAGACTTCTTGCTTTGTTGTTGCGGGGTTGCATGAGAGGGATATCTTTGACCTCTTCCTCCCGAGTTCGATAAACCTTGGGTGATCCACTTAAGGGAAACTTGCTGCTGTTCTACAAACATCTGCTCTTGGAGGCCCAACACTGTCTACAAGAATAGAAGCACCCGTAGACATCAAGCACTTTTCTGGCACCGTTGCCGGGGAGGAAAGGTAAAAGGCACTCATACTCCGGACCCAGGTAAAGTACTTTTCTGTTGCCGTTGTGTGTGTGCTCGAAGCTATTTCCTTTAGATCCTGCAATTGCATCTTTTTGTTTCTTGTTTACACTAGTTAGGCATAATGGAAAACAACAAAAATATGAGAGATCTTTATGAACTTTATCTTGAATTAGGACATGATGTGTTTGAAGAGAGAATTAAAAAACCCATGGAACTTTATATGCATGCTAATGGGAATGTTATTAATATGAATGCTTTGAACACTATTGTTGCTAATGCTATGGAAAATTCTAAGCTTGGGGAGGTCGGTTTTGATGAAAATGATCTCTTTAGCCCTCCGGGTATTGAGGAGAAAGTTTATGTTGATTATGATATGCCTCCCATATATGATGATTATAATGATAGTGGTCTTTTAGTACCGCCTGTTATGGAGGATAAATTTGATTATGATTACAATATGCCTCCTATATTTGATGATGAGAATAATAATGATAGCTAATTTGTTGAATTTGCTCTCACTACAACTAATAAAATTGATTATGCCTATGTGGAGAGTAATAATTTTATGCATGAGACTCATGATAAGAATGCTTTATGTGATAGTTATATTGTTGAGTTTGCTCATGATGCCACTGAAAGTTATTATGAGAGAGGAAAATATGGTTGTAGAAGTTTTCATGTTACTAAAACACCTCTCTATATGCTGAAATTTTTGAAGTTACACTTGTTTTATCTTCCTATGCTTGTTACTTTGCTCTTCATGAACTTGTTTATTTACAAGATTCCTTTTCATAGGAAGCATGTTAGGCTTAAATTTGTTTTGAATTTGCCTTTTGATGCTCTCTTTTGCTTCAACTACTATTTCTTGCGAGTGCATCATTAAAACTGCTGAGCCCATCTTAATGGCTATAAAGAAAGCACTTCTTGGGAGATAACCCATGTGTTTATTTTGCTACAGTACCTCTATTTTATATTTGTGTCTTGGAAGTTGTTACTACTGTAGCAACCTCTCCTTATCTTAGTTTTGTTGCATTGTTGTGCCAAGTAAAGTCTTTGATAGTAAGGTTCATACTAGATTTGGATTACTGCGCAGAAACAGATTTCTTGCTGTCACGAATCTGGGCCTAATGCTCTGTAGGTAACTCAGAAAATTATGCCAATTTACGTGAGTGATCCTCAGATATGTACGCAACTTTCATTCAATTTGAGCATTTTCATCTGAGCAAGTCTGGTGCCTCAATAAAATTCGTCTTTACGGACTGTTCTGTTTAGACAGATTCTGCCTTTTATTTCGCATTGCTTCTTTCGCTGTGTTGGGTGGATTTCTTTGTTCCATTACCTTCCAGTAGCTTTGGGCAATGTCCAGAAGTTTTAAGAATGATTGTGTCACCTCTGAACATGTGAATTTTTGATTATGCACTAACCCTCTAATGAGTTTGTTTCGAGTTTGGTGTGGAGGAAGTTTTCAAGGGTCAAGAGAGGAGGATGATATACTACGATCAAGGAGAGTGAAAGCTCTAAGCTTGGGGATGCCCCGGTGGTTCATCCCTGCATATTTCAAAAAGACTCAAGCATCTAAGCTTGGGGATGCCCAAGGCATCCTTGATGACCCACAAGTATAGGGGGTGTATCGCAGTATCTTCGATAAGTAAGAATGTCGATCCCAACGAGGAGCAGAAGGTGTTGACAAGCAGTTTCGATGAAGGATTCACTGTAAATGCTCACGGACAAGTATTCGGGGGTTTTGATGTAACAGATGAATAAAGTACGAGTAAGTAAAGTGCGAGAGTAACAATTGCAGCGAGTGGCCCAATCCTTTTTAGCACAAAGGACAAGCCGATTTGTTTACTTATAATGACCAAATGTTCTCGAGGATACACGGGATTTTAGTCTAGTGCTTTCGCTACATACGGCTAATTAATCTTCATTGTTTTGATAAGTGTTGTGTGGGTGAACCTATGCTAGTGTACTGCCCTTCCTAGGACTAATACACACTTGTGATTATACCCCTTGCAAGCATCCGCAACTACAAGAAAGTAATTAAGATAAATCTAACCACGGCCTTAAACTCCGAGATCCTCGCGATCCCTCCTGCATCGATATACCAACGGGGGCTCGGGTTTCGTCACTCCGGCAACCCCGCAATTGGCAAACGAGTACAAGATGCATTCCCCTAGGCCCATAAAGGTGAAGTGTCGTGTAGTCGACGTTCACACGACACCACTAGAAGAATAACACCACAACTTAAATATCATAACATTGAATACTACTCAACCATACTTCACTACTAACATTTAGACTTCACCCATGTCCTCAAGAACTAAACGAACTACTCACGAGACATCATATGGAACATGATCGGAGGTGATATGATAATGAATAACAATCTGAACATAAACCTTGGTTCAACGGTTTCACTCAATAGCATCAATAACAAGTAGAAATCAACACCGGGAGAGTTTCCCCTATCAAACAATCAAGATCAAACCCAAATTGCTACAGCGGTGACGAGGTGTAGCGGTGGAGACGGCGGTGATGATGATGAAGACGATGGTGATGGTGATGGAGATGATGTCCAGCTCGATGGCGGTGACGATGGCGTCGATTTCCCCCTCCGGGAGGGAATTTCCCCGGCGGATTCCTGCCCGCCGGAGAGCTCTTTTCTCTCTGGTGTTCTCCGCCCCGCGAGAGGCGGGCTGTGGCTCTTCGCGACGTACCCCTTCGGCTTAGGTTTTCGGGACGAAGGAGTACGCGAAGAAAAGGAGGCGAGAGGGGCTGTGGGCCCCCCCTCCTCATAGGGCGGCGCGGCCAGGCCTTGGGCCGCGCCGGCCTATGGGGTGGGCCCACCTCGGGTCCCCTCTTCTCCCCCTTCTGGCTCCCTTCGTCATTTGGAAAAATAGGATTTTTCGTGTAATTCCCATCAATTGTTGATCTTCCGAAATATTGCATTCTGACGGTGCTTTTTCCAGCAGAATCCTGGCTCCGGTGCGCGATCCTCCAATAATCATGGAACATGCAAAATAGATGAAATAACATAAGTATTATCTCCAAATATGAAATATATCAATGAATAACAAGCAAATTATGATATAAAATAGTGATGCAAATTGGACGTATCAACTCCCCCCAAGCTTAGACCTCGCTTGTCCCCAAGCGAACCGAACTCGGTAAACAGGACCACATGTTTATGGAGTGAAGAGTCGATAAATCAAATACGGACAAGAAGCATCATGTTCATTCACACAAGACATTCTAGTAAACAACTTCCTCATATAACTCAACTTGAAACAAGTATAAGGTAATCACAAATAAAGGTGCATAAGAAATCATAATTGGTGATGGCAAACTTTGTTCTTGGTCAGAGAACAGTTAACAGATTATACTTATCTATTGAGCAGCGCTCTCATATTAAAGCTTATGTGGCTCATCTTGCATACTCAATCATAATTATCATTGATAACTTTCAAAGCTTTATTCATTCGGATAAAACTTGTACTAAACAAGGAAGAATAAAAGACAGGATGAAGCAAATCACAATATAATAGTTTGATCACAACAACTAAAATGCTTGCTTGAGATGGAGGGAAATAGGTTTACTGACTCAACATAAAGTAAAAGACAGGCCCTTCGCGAGAGGAAGCGGGGATTAAATCATGTGCTAGAGCTTTTTCGGTTTTGAAATCATATAAACGAGAATAAAAGTAAAGTTTTGAGAGGTGTTTGTTGTTGTCAACGACTGGTAGCGGGTACTCTAACCCCCTTGCCAAACAGACCTCCAAAGAGCGGCTCCCATGAAGGACATTATCTCTACCAGCAAGGTAGATCATCCCTCTTCTCTTTTGTTTACACATGTACTTTAGTTTATTTAAGGATGACACTCCCCCCAACCTTTGCTTACACAAGCCATGGCTAACCGAATCCTCGGGTGCCTTCCAACAATCTCATACCATGGAGGAGTGTCTATTGCAAAATTAAGTTGCTTACTGATGAATCAGAGCAAAACATGTGAAGAGAATTATTAATGAAAGTTGATTAATTGGGGCTGGGAACCCCGTTGCCGGCTCTTATTGCAAAATTATAGGATAAGTGGATGAAGCCACTAGTCCATTAGTGGAGGCTGCCTAACAAGACTGAAAGATAAAACACCACATACTTCCTCATGAGCTATAAAACATTGACACAAATAAGAAGTAATAAATTTTGAATTGTTTAAAGGTAGCACATGAAGTATTTACTTGGAATGGCAGGAAATACCATGCAGTAGGTAGATATGGTGGACACAAATGACATAGGTTTGGGTTCAGGTTTGGATGCACGAGAAGCATTCCCTCTCAGTACAGGTCTATGGCTAGCAAGGTTAATTAGCAAGCATAAGAGTTGAGGGAAACAAACGAATATACATGTGATAGACATAATCATGCATCTTTCTTGCAAGCACAAACAATTTTAACTTCAGAATAATAAGCTATGAGCTAACAAGAAAGGAAGACAATGAAACAACTATATGTATTTCTCTTTTCTACTTAAACCTCAAAGTGTTGTTGCTATTGACCAATGCTAAGTTTGCCAAAACCAAATAGATTTACTCAATGCTCCCAAAGTGATACCAATACTAAAATCAAGATCAATCATATAATAGAAATTGCAAACTAAAATAAGGTGTGCAATATGTAAATGATAAGACTTCTCATTAATATTTCATATCGATAACTCACCCCAAGGGATACATAGACAACCAACTAAAGGAGAGATACTTCCTAACCGCAACCCATCTTATATGATAACTTCCCTACTCATGATATGACACTACTTGATAGTAAAAAGTAAAAGGTAGTGATGATGTGATACCGCGGCACTCCCCCAAGCTTGGAACAAACCAAGGGGATGCCAATACCGATGATGAATTACTCCTTTGGCCATGATGAATTCCCATCATCGGACTTCCAAGGAAGAGGCTCTCCATCAACAAATGACATCTTGGTCTCGGGAATCCTGAAACTAGCAGCATGGCTTATATGTTTAAACCTGTTTTCATACTCACAGTTCTGATTCTGAACGTCATAGAGTTGAGCTTGGAGTTTGTTGGTGGTGTCGTGAAGTGAGAGGATGTCGCCCCATAGCCTTGTTGTTTCCTTCTCGTGTTCAGCAATGAGTTCAGACACAATCTTGTGGAAGATATCCACCTCACGCTCAGCCATCTTCTTGTAGTTGAAGACCTCTTGTTCTAGCTTCTCCATCCTGTCTTCCAAGCTTCCTTCTCCTTTAGGACCCTGGACATCTTTGATCCGCAGCTCCCCATCAACAAGCGGCAACTCCTTGGGATGCATCCTCGGCTCGTTCATGTACAAGTTGTCAACGTCCTTGCAGGAGCTGTCCTTCGGAGTTTCTGACGAAGACATGACACCTCTAGATCCGAAGCAAATCCTGGCAGAAAACAGCTCAAAACAAAACACGTCGAGAAAACGATATACGGACCTCCAGGGGTCCGGGGGATTATATAGCAAAAAATTTCACAACGAACGGAAAGTACCAGGTCGAACCAGAGTCGGAGAGGGGCGACGAGGCGGTGTCCTCATAGGGCGGCGCGGCCAGGGCCGGGGCCGCGCCGGCCTATGGGGGCACCTCCTCGTGCGCCTCCTCCACTCCGTTTCGATCTCGTAATTTTTCATATTTTCCAAAAACAGCAAAAACAATGTTCGGAAAGTAAATCGCGAACTTTTTATTACTGTCATTGTTACCTATTCAAAGTCGAGTTCTGGCGGACTGCCAGTTTGACCTTTGATGAAAGCCTCAGGTGTTTCCACTTGAATAACATCAACATCTATATTATAAGAATCACCTGAGATATAATGCTTGAGCCTTTGTCCATTCACCACTTGCGTGGCATTGCCTTGGAGAGAACTAATTTTAATTGCTCCTGAACGATACACCTCCTCAACAACATATGGTCCTTCCTATTTCGAGGTAATTTCCACGCAAAGAATCCGAGACGAGACCGATACAATAGGACTTTATCCCCAATATTAAACTCTCTTTTGATAATCCTTCTATCATGCCATTTCTTAACTTTCTCTTTAAAGAGTTTAGCATTTTCATAAGCTTCACTTCTCCATTCATCTAGAGAACTTAATTGCAGCAACCTCTTATTACCGGCTAGTTTAGGATCTTTATTTAGTTCTCTAACAGCCCAATAAGCTTTGTGCTCTAGTTCTAAAGGTAAATGACAAGCTTTTACATAAACCATTTTATAAGGTGACATTCCCATGGGGTTTTTATAAGCAGTTCTATAAGCCCATAGTGCTTCCTTCAATTTACTAGCCCAATTCTTTCTAGTTTTATTAACAGTCTTTTGCAAGATAGATTTAATTTCTCTATTTGATAGTTCTACTTGAACACTAGTTTGAGGATGATAAGCAGAAGCAATTCTATGATTAATACCATATTTAGCAAGAGTTTTTCTAAAACCACCATGAATAAAATGAGAACCTCCATCTGTCATAATATATCTAGGAACTCCAAATCTAGGAAAAATAATATCTAAAATCATTCTTAAAGAGGTCTCACCATCAGCACTTTTTGTAGGTATGGCTTCCACCCATTTAGTAACATAATCAACAACAACAAGTATATGAGTGTTACCTTCTGAAGAGGGAAAAGGTCCCATGAAGTCAAATCCCCAACAATCAAACGGTTCAATAACAAGAGTATAATTCATAGGCATTTCATTGCGTCTGGAGATATTACCAACCCTTTGACATTCATCACAAGATAAAATAAACTTCCTTACATCTTTGAAGAGAGTTGGCCAATAAAAACCTGATTGTAGAACCTTTTGCGCGATTCTATCTCCGGCGTGATGTCCTCCATAAGCACTACCATGACATTTACTCAATATCTCTTGTTGTTCATATTCGGGAACACATCTTCGCAGAATACCATCCACTCCTTCTTTATATAAGTGTGGGTCATCCCAAAAATAATGCCTCAAGTCATAAAAGAATTTCCTCCTTTGCTGAGCTGAAAAGGTTGGAGGCAAGTACTTGGAAACAATAAAGTTAGCATAATCGGCATACCAAGGATCTGTCTCGCGAGCTCACCTTTATTACGGCCAATTGTTCATTCGGAAAACTATCATTAACAGGAACAGGATCATAAGCAATATTTTCCAATC
>NC_061510.1:295728579-295745860 GCF_022539505.1 Lolium rigidum | reverse complement strand
TTCTTTTTTTCTATAAAATTTGCACTACAAGATTTCTATATTATTAGTTCCTATAGGATATCTTCCTATGAATCAAACAACTTGTATATGGAAATTTCCAATAGAATCTAGATCCTACATAATTCCTTTACAAATCCTATGAATCAAAGAAGCCCTTAAAAGTTAGGGGATGCAATTTTGACACCCAAGTCCACATGGTCCTGTTATGTGGACCACCAGTTTATGCTCTGAGATTGTTGAGTTGCTTGGAAATGAATGTCGTACCTGTAGTAGTAATTGGGGAATACAGGATCCGTTTTGCATACGTTTGTACACATGGCCCATAGCAGAGGTGTGACACCAACACACAGCGATGGTGAGAAACACCAGTTCTGGAACGGAGATGTTAAAACACGATCTGGACCCGCAGAACATGTTACAGGCAGCTTCCTAGACCATGGGGTCCAGATTATCGTGTCCCAGATCTGGCAGCCGAAAAATTTAATTAGGCCTCCTGTAGATTATCGTGTCCCAGTAATGGCAATAGTTAATTTGGAATTGATGTGCCTGAATGCTCGTGTTGCGTACATAATTAGTAATGTGGTAGATGTCGGTCTGTTCAATTCGTGAGCGATCTGAATATTCTGGGATACATACATATTTTGACCCAGCTACCGTAGGAGTACAATTTAGCAATATGACAGTGATCTGAATAAGTAATTTCATCAATGGTTCGTCAGTAGCATAGTGACCCAGCTACCGTAGGAGTACATCCGTATTGCTGGTGTCAGACCAAAACAACACTACAGTAGTTCATTCGGATTTCTTGTGTATGGATGGCCGTGTTTGGGTACAGTTTTTTTTTTTTTTTTGAATGAGGTAAAAGACTTGCCATTTTCATTAATAAAGTAGAAGTACAGAATTTGTAGCGGAAACCGGCCGAAAAACGAAACAAGTGCCCTAGCGACCGTCATGGAGCACGACCGCCGCGGGGACACAGAGCCACCCTCGCAACCCACACAAGATACACATGTCACCGAAGCGAGAAGTCGTCGCGGTTGACCTTCAATGTCATCGTCATCACTCTTCAGCGACTTCGACTTCACCGAAGAACCAACCACCAAGACCTCGCCGAAGCGGCACCGTGGAGCTCAAGCCGGCCAATGCCCAAACAAGCGACTCCTCGCGAAGCAACAGGCAGCTCCGACTCTGATGACGAGCTCTGAAGAGGATAAGCGCAAGACCTGCGCCGAGGAAGATCATCGCTAGAGGGTCACCCTACAGGTCATCGTACGCTCAAATGAAGATTCTCGACAAACCATAGCAGCTCCAACTCCACCGCAAGCGAAGCACAAGACGAAGAAGCTCGGACGCGCGCCGAACCCAATGTCTTGACGCTACCAGACCATCGCTCAACACCACCATCGTTGCCACACAAGCCACCACACGGACCTCACACATCGCCGGCCACCCGCCGCGATGTCGTACAAGTCCAGCCTCAGGAAAGCACGCTGGGGAAACAAAGTCTTCAAGACGATGCCCCCAAGAAGGAAACGACGTGGATCAACATCGTCGTCCGACCCTGCACAGCACGGCCTAGGCTTTCACCCGAAAACTATGCCCTCGAGCAGAGGAGGTCGAGGGCTCCATGACGGCTGACGTGGGCATTACCCTTCGGGTAACTGACATTTCCCTATCCTGTGCGGCCCAACTGGAGGCCCATGAAGATACTCGATGGCAAGGCGGGCCACTAGGATGGAGTAGGAGAAGATTCCTTGAAGAAAAAGGCAAGAGGGGAGCCGAACAAGGAAAGTTTAGAGCTAGGTCTTTTGTAAATCTAGTCGTACCCGAACAGATCTCTTGAGACCTGGCCTCCTATATAAAGGCCAGGAGAGGGGCTGTCGAGAGACGGAATCAATCATAGCAACTTTAGCCACCAAAAGTCTAGAGTTAGGTCGTCGTAGCACTTAGCCTCTCGACGAGAACACAGCCGAAACCTTCGGCACCCCATTGTAACCCAATATTCTCATAATCAAGATCAGACAGGCAGGACGTAAGGGTTTTACCTCATCGAGGGCCCCGAACCTGGGTAAATCGTTCTCCCCGCTTGTCTGTTCACCGATGTCTCGTGTCAGCCTACAGGATTCCATCAACCCTAAGCCCTAATCGGAGAGCATTGCCGAGGAGTACCCTCGACAATTGGCGCCGTACGTAGGAAGCTCGTCGGCACAAGGCGAGTCATCGGCGGTACCGATCACGTCCGCGGCGTTTGTGCTCGAGTCGCCAACACCGTCAGATCCAAAAGATTCAGTTCGTTGCGGGTCCTTCGAGTTCGTACCACACACCGAGGCATCGCACCTGATCTCTGCAGAATCGTGCGGCAACATGGATACTACTTTCGGTGGTGTTCACTTCATCGTTGACTCCGGAGGGTTTCTTCGCCTCCCTAGGTCAAACGCATCAAGCCCAAGGACCTCAGTTCCAGAAGATATCACTCCAGCAGCAACCTCGGCAGTCCCATCCAGGAGCACGCAAGAGGGCAGCCGAGGCAGCTTCGACGTCATGGGGGAGCAAAGGAAGAGACGAAGGGACTCACGTCGTGAAGAAGAAGAGCGAATCACGACTCGTCCTCAACAGTACGAACGAGGATGCCACAACACACAATCGAACAAGGGCCGCTTTCGCACACCTTATCTATCGGCCACGGAGCAACTCGAGGCACCATGTTATCTGCACTCTTATATCGATCCAAAGGATGGCCATGAAAAATCTAGTCATTTGCTAAGGAATTGTCGGCAGTTCCTCGAAATTCGGCAGTTCTGCGACGACCTCAGGGCCGAAGCCATGGCAAGAGTTCATACGATGGAAAGAAGAGCAGGATCCTACAGTTATCCGCCAGAACCATACGTACCAGAGCCGTACGTGCCAGCAGGAGGAGATAAGTACGTATCAACCGAGGTGTTTCCAGAACCACGCGGGCAGCTCAGCATGATCCATAAAACCAGCTTTTCAAAGAGAGAAACCAAGAAGTTTTCACGAGAAGTAAAGTATGCGGAAGTTGCCATGGTCGATACACCCGAATTCATCAACTGGTCAGACAGAGCATCTCCTTCAGTAAGGCGGATCACCCGAAGGCCGTCCCAAGGCCTGGTCATGCAGCCCTTGTCCTTGAAGCGCAGATCGGAGGATACAATATGAGCAAAGTATTCATGGATGGAGGAAGTGGTTTGAATTTGTTGTTTGCCAGCACGATGAGAGCAATAGGCCTAACAGTCGACATGCTAAGAGAGTCCGACACAGGATTCCACGGTATCATACCGGCTCGACCCGCTTATTCCCTTGGTAAAATATCACTGGATGTAGTTTTCGGCACGCCTAGCAACTTCAGGAAGGAGAAAATCAAGTTCGAAGTAGTTGACTGGGAATCTCGGTACCACGCCATCCTCGGCAGGCCTGCGTTTGCCAAATTTATGGTTGTACCCCAATACGCGTACTTGAAATTGAAGATGCCAGGCAATAATGGGACAGAGATAACCATCCATGGAAGCTTCTCCCGTTCAGATAACTGCGACAGAGATTTCCAAAAGATCGCCTCAAAATTCGGGGATAGGGAAGAACTTAACGCAGTCGATGCCATCACGGACCACACGAAGCCACCAGCCGACAATCGAAACGTAAGAGCCGATGAGTTTGACGTCGCAAAGGAAGCAAAGAAGCAGCAGGTGCACCCCTCTAACCCGAAGAAAACAGTCAATACGTCGGCAGACCTTACTGTCGCATAGGAAGGCGCGCTCATCGAGTTCCTCCGTGAGCGCTGGGAAATATTTGCATGGGAACCATCCGACATGCCAGGTATTCCCAGGGAACTCGCTGAGCACGCCCTCAATGTTGACCCAAAAGCCAAACCAGTACAACAGTCGATGCGCCGATTTTCTGAGCCGAAGAGAAAAGCAATCGGCGAAGAAGTTAGTCGGCTCCGCAAGGCAGGATTCATTCGGGAGCTCAAGGAAGCCGAGCGGGTGGCCAATCCCGTCATGGTGCCAAAGAAAGACACAACCGCTCTTCGCATGTGTATCGATTACACTAGTCTTAACAAACATTGCCCAAAGGATCACTTCCCACTGCCTCGTATTGATCAGATAGTCGACTCCACAGCTGGATGTGACCGTCTCTCCTTTCTCGACGCATACTCCGGGTACAACCAGATCAAGCTCAAGAAGGAAGATCAGGAGTTAACCGCATTCATCACCCCGCACGGCGTTTTCTGCTACAACGTCATGACTTTCGGGTTGAAAAATGCAGGGGCAACCTATCAACGGTGCATGCAAGCCTGTCTTGGAGAACAGATTGGGAGGAATATCGAAGTTTACATTGATGATATCGTGGTAAATACGAAGCACGCCACCACTCTCATCGACGATTTGCGGGAAACCTTTGACAACCTCGACAAGTATAAAATCAAGTTGAACCCGAAGAAATGTTTCTTCGGGGTGCCAGGAGGACAAGTACTCGGGTACTTCATTTCAGCCAGAGGAATAGAAGCCAATCCCTTGAAGATCAAAGCTATTCTCGACATGGAGCCGCCAAAGAATTTGCACCAAGTGCAGCAATTGGCAGGACGACTGGCAGCACTCAGCAGGTTCATCGCCAAGCTAGGAGAGAAAGCTTTGCCCTTCTATAGCCTAATGAAGAAGTCAGAAAAATTCGAGTGGACAGATGAGTGATGACCCACAAGTTGTTATCACCAGAATTTGACCGAGTCAGAGGTGGGCCGCGATCAAGATGGGCTTGAAGATTATATACAGAAGAAATACGTGAATCGGCCTTATATGCAAAGTTTGGGCTAGTTTGCCCTTGTGTCTGTAACATAGTAGATTACGTGTCGGTTAGTTAGAGTTTGCCTCGTGCACGGTCGGGATTATTCCCACGTTAGAAAGTCTACGGACTATAAATATGTATCTAGGGTTTATGAAATAAACAACAACCAACGTTCAACACAAATCAATCTCGGCGCATCGCCAACTCCTTCGTCTCGAGGGTTTCTTCCGGTAAGCACCATGCTGCCTAGATCGCATCTTGCGATCTAGGCAGCCTAAGCTTATTACGTTGTTCATGCGTTGCTCGTGCTTGAAGCCTTTTTGATGGCGAGCAACGTAGTTATCTTAGATGTGTTAGGGTTAGCATTGTTCTTCGTATCATATGCTTGTCGTAGTGCAACCCTTAGGCATCTAGCCGCCCTTACACCTATCTTAGGTGTAGGGGCGGCACCCGCTTGATCATTGTTTAGTAGATCCGATCCGTTACGATTGCTCCTTGTTCTTCAAGGATTAGTTTAATATCCGCAATAGTTAGGCCTTACAAAGGGTTGGAGGATCCAGCGGCGTGTAGGGTGTAGTTTGCTAGCCCTAGACGGGATGTTCCGGGATCAACCTCGTGTTGGTTTTTAGGCCCTGTCTAGGATCGGCTTACGATCACCGTACGCGAGTGCGAGGCCCAATCGTGAGTAGGATGATCCGATTATGCGGTGAAAACCCTAAATGGTCGTACATCGCTTTAGCTTTATCTTGATCAAGCAGGACCACCATATATTCGTACACCTCATACGAATCATGGGTGGATCGGCTCTTTGAGCCGATTCACAGGATAACCTGAGAGCCGATCGAGGCTCGTATTTAATGTTTACGTGTATGCCATGCAGGAAACTAAGCGAGGCATCATCCAACACCTTCTACGACCAGGTATAGGTCAGGTGGCACGCCCTTGCGACAGCATCGGACGTGTGACCGAGAAGGCTTTGCGGGCCGTCGCTCGGAGGGACCGGGGGCCAGCCGCGGTCTCGGGAGATTCCCGGCTCTACGGTGTTGCCCGTCGGCTGCCCGCCGGTGGGTTTCGACCGCAACACATTACGGCACGCCCGGTGGGACAATCTTCGACATCCACCGCATCGCCATCTACATCCGAGATGGCGGAAGGCACCCGGTCAAGTATAAGGATCGGACGATGAGCTCAAGAAGAAGCATGACGAGATCAAGGCGGTCCTCGAAGCCGACCTCATCGGCTCTTTCCACGAGAACCCGCTCCCATGGCATCAGGTGGAAGGGGTTCTCACCTGAAGGCGCGCTCGATGGAGTGGACCTGTCCGCCCCGTCGGAAGAACGCACCGGGTCGGCTGCGTCGGGAGATCAACTTCATGGTGGCTCATTCGCTGCACCGCCACTACGAGAGCACTGGTGAACACTTTGGAGCGTGTCGCTCGCGCGTGATCCGGAAATCATGAGCCACCAGTATTCTCCGTCGGGACCAGCTCCGGGGACTTACCAAGGAGAGATGCCACTCCAGTCCCGTCCACCGCTGCCGTTCGCGTTGGCAGCACCAGAAGTGCCGAATTCATCGGCATACGTCGTCTACAAGATTGGTGGTGATCCTAGTGACTACCAATTCCTACATGAGGCGCCCAAGGAGATCTCGCACGGATACACGTGCGCATACGTGCCAGGCTAGCGATGGCTGGGCACTCTCTAACCGAGGCTGCAACAGCGGGGACCTGCGGAACGAGCGGGGAGGAACGTCGGGAGCGAGATCTTGAGAAGCGGACGTGGCTAGCTAAGTACGCCACTCCGACAAACCTCCCGAGCTCAGCTCCTGCGGTTGGCTCGGAAGCTGGAAAAGCAAGCATGGCTGGCTAAGTATGCCACCCGGCGAATCTTCGGGGTTCGACACCTTCGGCCATCACCGTGGATCAGATTTGTATAATTACGAAAGATCGGTTCGGCATGATGCCGAAAAGGAGGACAATCGGCTATACCAAGCCGTACCCCAACGAGTACGAATTGATCCCGCTACCACCCAAATATCGGCTCCCCGACTTCACAAAGTTTAGTGGATCGAGATGGTTCCAGCTCCATCGAGCATGTGAGCCGATATTTGGCACAGCTGGGCACGATCTCAGCATCGGACGAGGCTGCGTGTGAGGTTCTTCGCACGGTCCCTCACGGGATCGGCTTTCGGGTGGTACACATCGCTGCCACCAAACTCAATCCGTACTTGGAAGCGGTTGGAAGAGCAGTTCCACATACGGTATCACTCGAGAGGCTTCCGAGGCTGGTATTGCCGATCTAGCACAAGTACGACGAAGCGCGGGGAAACGAGTGTCGGAGTACATCCAGTGCTTCGGGACCATTAGGAACCGATGCTATTCGGTTCACGTAAGTGAAAAAGAAGCAGTCGAGTTGGCGGTGGTGGGTCTCTCATCATCGATCAAGGACGTGGCCTCCCAAGCGAGACTACCCTTCATTGGCGCATATGGTGCGAAGGCGTCGGCATATGAACGAGCGCCACCCGGATGTTTACCGGGACAAATTCAAGCGTGCGGTGGTCCTGGTTGAGGCGGACGAGGATGAAGGTGCTTGCGGGAGATCGAGAGGTAGCGAGTGGCTGAATGGACTCGGGCGGCGAGCCCCGTGTCCTGCAAGTGGGTTAAGCCACAAGGCCCTCCAAAAGGGTTCGACTTCAACGTGACCAAAGCTGAGCAGATTTTCGACCTCTTACTCACGGAGAAGCGGCTAAAGGTACCCGAAGGCCACAAGATCCCCACGGTGCGGAGAGCTGAACGGAAGCCATACGCAAGTGGCATAACACGTTCACCCACACCACTAACGACTGCAGGGTGTGGCGTCAGCAGATCCAAATGGCGATAGAAAAAGGGCGGCTAATTTTCAACCAGTACGCCATGAAGGTCGACACACACCCCTTCCCCGCCGTTAACATGGTGGAGTGTACTTACCATGGAGGGTGCCAGCCAGATTTCTCGTGCAATATCAACATGGTGGGACCTGGGCACCACTGCGGTAAGGACGGAGATGAGGGCGAGCTGCTCTCATAGCAAAGACACGAGAGGAAGCCGCTCCACGCGATCGGCTCCGCCACGACGGCAAGCGCTACATCACAGAGGGAGAAGTGAAGAACGTAAGATATCAGCAACCTCTCTCTGATCACCTCCTCAACAAGTATGTGGGTCAATACGACCAACGCCGGAGATACAACGACGATGATGAAAAAGATCGTCTGGCTAGGGACGACGGGAGACGTCGTCGGCATGATCACGACGAGGAGCGATATGAGCGCCACGCCAAGGAAAAGTCGAGGGAGCAAGACGACGTGGATAGGCACTGGGACTGCCCCTTCTTCAGACACTGCTGGGATTCAGGAATGAGCCGATTGCCTACAATTGGCAATTGCCCAGAATGTAAACAAAAGAAGAAGGACACGGCTAACGTGTCCGTGTTCAAACGTCTAGGGCCTCTCCCGCCTCGGAACAAGCATGCTGAATCCGCTCGGGTGGAAGATCTCGAGGAACTAGAGGACGATGATGAAGAAGAAGACAAGTATCATCGGCCAAGGTGGTGCCCCGATGGGCTCGGCCGTTCCCGAAGCGAAGGGTTCAGCGTCTGCGTGGGTTGGAGGAAGCCGAAAGGTTATACTGCACACGTTGAGGAAGGCACGGCCTGATCCGGCCGCCAAAATTCAGCGAACCCACGGACGAAGAAGGTCGGCCACAAAGGAAAGAGTGGCGCCCCAGACAAAAGAAAGCCGATGATGAGACATCGGCTGGCACAAACATGGTCTCCATCCTTCCAACGGAGTTTAGTGCTCCAGGATTGGACGACTGCGAGCGCATCGACGTGACAAAGGACGGGGTTAGGTTGGTTTCATCCACCGGCCTGACCGTGTAACAAAAACAGCATCTATGGGCAATAGGGTTACGTCGGCTAAAAGCTAGAAGAAGTCCACACTGGTCCTAATCAAGCCGACGTTCGCATAGAGTGCCTTGGCTAATCACAGAGCCGATTTCAGAAGTTACCTGGCAGAATCGGCTCGGGGGGCACCTAATCGGATGAACATGTGCGATACATGTGCAGTGAAACGTTGGGGGCCGATAGAAAAATCGGCCCGTAAAAAAAAACAAAGAATTCTCATGAGGGACAAAGCCGATGCATAGCCATCGACTCTAGCACAATTACACAGGATCCACCCGCTCCTTGGAGGGTGGAGGGGGTGAACCAAGACGGCGGCTTGGTCGGTGTCACTTTCAGAGGTTGGTACGACCAGAGTTTTGGAGGGCACCAGAAATTCAAAACATCCTCACCAATGAGCCGAGCTGATCAGCAAGACGCAGGAATTGAACTGGAGAAGCTCGGGGGGCAGCTCACCCTGAAGGTTCTCTGCTCTGGGGAGCCGATTTTGTTGGAATCGGCTAGCTCTGCATTATAACTTGGAAGCCGATGGTGGCACCTTTGGTTGGCTCACTACTTTTCTCGCCTTGACTAAGGCTCGGGGGGCAGCTTGCCCTGAAGGACCCTTCGCTATAGGGAGCCGATTTTGTTGAAATCGGCTGGCTCTGCAATCTCAACTGTTCTGAGGGATGGTTGCTGCAAGAAAACAGAGCAGGATTTCAAACATCGCTGCAGACTATCGAAAGAAAATCTGTGGATAAGTGGTGCCTATCCTGCAGAAGTATCATCTCCAGCCTCCGGGTTGAGTTAGCAATGGTCCCAGAGAGCCCCGAAAGCAAAGGGGATTTGGAAGAGAAGGATCCGGCAGGAGAATGTCTGAGAACCTGAGGTTAATGATGAGACCAGGCATTATTTCAGGAGTTTTGCCGTTGAGTCCAACACTACGCTCAGTGACTGCGGATTGGACCTGTTCGGTTGGAAGTTTGGGGATCTGAGTTTGAGCAAGGTTCGCAGGTTACCAATGCGTTGCCATCAGCTTATTGAGCGGTGATCAAATTAACAATCGGCCAAATCAGTACGAAAAGAAATCGGCAAAATCAAGTTAAGGGAAATTCTTCATTAATATTGGGATTTCTTACAATGAAGAGCCGAATGCTCAAAGAAGAAAGGAAGAACAAAAGGAGAGCCGATTGCTCAGGGGTTACTAATCCTACATTGCTAATCCTCGCTAGCATCATCGTCGGCATCGGAGTTGCCGCCGGCGCTACCTCCGGAGGCTTCCTCGTCGGCTGTCGCCCTGGCCTTCGGCCGGAGCCTCTTCTTCCTCGTCATCATCATCATCCTCACTGTCCTCCCAAGCGCGGAAGCGCTTCGTCGGCGGGTACCCAGCGGAAGAGGAGGAATCATCTTCCTCCTCCTCCTCTTCTCCCTCCTCGTCATCATCTTCGTCCTCGCCTGTCCGCCCACATGCGGGAGCGCTTCTTCGGCGGGAGCACCGGCGGAGGGGAGGCCTTAGTCTTCTCTACTTCTCCTTCTTTCTTCTCCTTGTCGGAGGAAATGGGGTTCGCCCCGGAGTGGAGGTCATCCTCATTCTTGTTCTTCGGCGAAGATTGGAGGGGGAGGCCTGAGGGGGAAGAGGAAGAGGAAGACATTGCTACAGGGGAAGAGGGTTTTTTGGCACCGATGGATAGAACAGAGCAAAGGGATGAAGTGGCGAACCGTTCGGCACGAATAAATAAAGGGGTGTAGTGGAGATTTAATGCCATGACGGTTCTCGAGGACGTGATGCCGAAATTATCAATTCGTGCGAGAGAAGCCAAGGAGGCGAGGCGAAATGATGGAAGATTCTGCGGCGGTCTTCGTTACTGCCACGACATGACCCGACGAAGGAAAGGCGTAATGATTTTGGAAATGTCATTTCCAAAACCAGGGGGGCATGTGTTATCACCAGAATTTGACCGAGTCAGAGGTGGGCCGCGATCAAGATGGGCTTGAAGATTATATACAGAAGAAATACGTGAATCGGCCTTATATGCAAAGTTTGGGCTAGTTTTCCCTTGTGTCTGTAACATAGTAGATTACGTGTCGGTTAGTTAGAGTTTGCCTCGTGCACGGTCGGGATTATTCCCACGTTAGAAAGTCTACGGACTATAAATATGTATCTAGGGTTTATGAAATAAACAACTGTTGACGTCAGAAACCCCCTGGCGGGCAGAGACGGTCAACACGGTAGAGCCGGGAACAACTAGGGCTGCGGCTGGCCCCAGTCCCTCAGAGCGACGGCCCGCAAAGCCTCCTGGTCGCACGCGCCGATGCCAATCGCAAGGGTGTGCCACCTGACCTATACCTGGTCAGGAAGGTGTGGATGATGCCTCGCTTAGTTTTCTGCATGGCATACACGTAAACATTAAATACGAGCCTCGATCGGCTCTCAGGTTATCCTGTGAATCGGCTCAAAGAGCCGATCCACCCATGATCCGGACAAGGTGTCCGAATATATGGTGGTCCTGCTTGATCAAGATGAAGCTAATGAGATCTACGACGATTTAGGGTTTTCACCGCATAATCGGATCATCCTACTCACGAT
This sequence comes from Lolium rigidum, assembly GCF_022539505.1. NCBI lineage: Eukaryota > Viridiplantae > Streptophyta > Magnoliopsida > Poales > Poaceae > Lolium > Lolium rigidum. The sequence continues at coordinate 295,734,562 of NC_061510.1, read as the reverse complement.
TGGGCCTCGCGCTCGCGCACGGTGACCGTAAGCCGATCCTAGACGGGGCCTAAAAACCAACACGAGGTTGATCCCCGGAACATCCTTTCTAGGGCTAGCAAACGCCACCCTACACGCCGCTGGATCCTCCAACCCTTTGTAAGGCCTAACTATTGCGGATGTTAAACTAATCCTTGATGAGACAAGGAGCAATCGTAATGGATCAGATCTACTAAATTATGATCAAGCGGGGTGCCGCCCCTACACCTAAGATAGGTGTAAGGGCGGCTAGATGTGCAAGGGTCGCATAACGAAAGCATGTAATTCGAAGAACAATGCTAACCCTAACACATCTAAGATAACTACGTTGCTCGCCATCAAAAAGGCTTCGATACGAGCAACGCATGAACAACGTGGGCAGGCTTGTCTTGCCTAGATCGCAAGATGCGATCTAGGCAGCATGGTGCTTACCGGAGAAGCCCTCGAGACGAAGGAGTTGGCGATGCGCCGAGATTTGTTTGTGGTTGAACGTTGGTTGTTGTTTATTCCATAAACCCTAGATACATATTTATAGTCCAGCGGACTTTCTAATGTGGGCGTGCACCAAACCGTGCACGAGATAAACTCTAACTTTTAATCTAGATACAATCTACGTAATTAAAGATACACGGGCAACCTAGCCCAAATTCTCCGTGCAAGGCCGCTTCGGAGATCTTCCATGTGTAATCTTCCAAGCCCATCTTGATCGCGGCCCACCTCCTGATTTAGCCAAAATCCGGTGATAACACATGCCCCCTGGTTTTGGTAATGATAATTTCAAAACCACTCTGTTTTTCCTCCGAGGGTCATGTCGTGGCAGAGCGAGAACCGTCGCGAGCATGCTTCATCATGACGACTTGCCTTCCCAACTTCTCTCGCACGATTTGACAGTTTTGGTACCATGTCCTCGAAAACTGCTCGAAAATTAAATCCCCATCTCCTTTTATTTAACCGCATCGAACAGTTCTCCTCTTCACCCCCTCCACATTAGCACTCCAAAAAACCCTCCTCTGCAACCATGTCTTCTTCCTCTTCCTCTTCTTCTTCATCGGATCTTTCCTACGTGTCCTCTCCCATCCGAGAGTCGACGCCCGAGTGGGGTACGCAGGCGGCGTACGATATCCTCGCCCCAACGGCGTGGGACAAAGAGGACCACGACTCCTCCGTCCGGTCCGAGGATGACAAATCCTTGACCGACGGGGAGAGCGACCTCCGCTTCCTTGCTGACGGGGAATCGGAGGAGGAGAGCGATGACGATCGTTTCTCCTGGGCAGACTTCACCACCTCCAAGGAGGTGAAGGAGGAGGAAGAGGAGGAGGACGACGACGACAGCCTCCCCGACGAGCCGCCGGCCAAGCGCCATTGCCCCTAGCCGGGGACTTCGACAGCGACGGCGATGACGACGACGAGGAGGACGAGGACAACGAAGGTCCTGCCGGCGGCCGCTGGAGCAGCGATGACGACCCGGCCGGGAGCAGCGCTTACAGCGGCGATGAAGGCGATGACGAGGGCTGCAACAGCCCGTAGATAGGACTCCTAGCTAGGATCAGTAGCAGTAGACGGGGCAATGTATCCCCTTAGTACTCCCTTTTGAGAGTAATCAGCTCTTCCATGTAAGAAATCTCGCTTATGAAGAAATTCCCCAATTCGATTTTGCCGATTTCCCTTATGCCAATTTAGCCGATTTTCCTTCATACTGATCCCGTCGATCGCCACTTAGCCAACGCTTAATGAGCCGATGACAATGCATCGGTCCCTCATGATCCATCTTCGACTGATGAATCGAAGCCCTGGTGGACAATGAGGCAGACCACGCCCTCCACAGAGTCATAAAACCGTTGCTGAAACAACTTGCTGTTGAAACCGAGACCCATGTAGTACAGATATCTGATACGTCTCCGACGTATCGATAATTTCTTATGTTCTATGCCATATTATTGATGATACCTACATGTTTTATGCACACTTTATGTCATATTCGTGCATTTTCTGGAACTAACCTATTAACAAGATGCCGAAGTGCCGGTTCCGTTTTCTGCTGTTTTTGGTTTCGAAATCCTAGTAACGAAATATTCTCGGAATTGGACGAAACAAAGACCCAGGGGCCTATTTTTCCACGGAGCTTCCAGAAGACCGAAGAACATACGAAGTGGGGCCACGAGGTGGCGACTCCACAAGGCGGCGCGACCCAGGGGGGGCCCGCGCCGCCCTATGGTGTGGCCCCCTCGTCTGGCCCCCGACTCTGCCCTTCCGCCTACTTAAAGCCTCCGTCGCGAAACCCCTGAGGCGAAAAACCACGATACGGAAAACCTTACTGAGACGCCGCCGCCGCCGATCCCATCTCGGGGGATTACGGAGATCTCCTCCGGCACCCTGCCGGAGAGGGGATTCATCTCCCGGAGGACTCTACACCGCCATGGTCGCCTCCGGAGTGATGAGTGAGTAGTTCACCCCTGGACTATGGGTCCATAGCAGTAGCTAGATGGTTGTCTTCTCCTCATTGTGCTTCATTGTTGGATCTTGTGAGCTGCCTAACATGATCAAGATCATCTATCCGTAATACTCTATGTTGTGTTTGTCGGGATCCGATGGATAGAGAATACCATGTCATGTTAATTATCAAGTTATTACATATGTGTTGTTTATGATCTTGCATGCTCTCCGTTACTAGTAGAGGCTCTGGCCAAGTTTTTACTTTTAACTCCAAGAAGGGGTACTTATGCTCGATAGTGGGTTCATGCCTGCATTGACACACGGGACGGTGACGAGAAAGTTCTAAGGTTGTGTTGTGCTTGTTGCCACTAGGGATAAAACATTGGCGCTATGTCCGAGGATGTAGTTGTTGATTACATTACGCACCATACTTAATGCAATTGTCCGTTGCTTTGCAACTTAATACTGGAAGGGGTTCGGATGATAACCTGAAGGTGGACTTTTTAGGCATAGATGCGGTTGGATGGCGGTCTATGTACTTTGTCGTAATGCCCAATTAAATCTCACTATACTTATCATGTCATGTATGTGCATTGTTATGCCCTCTCTATTTGTCAATTGCCCGACTGTAATTTGTTCACCCAACATGCTTTTATCTTATGGGAGAGACACCTCTAGTGAACTCGTGGACCCCGGTCCATTCTTTAATACTTGAAATACAAATCTGCTGCAATACTTGTTTTTACTATTTTCTCGCAAACAATCATCTTCCACACAATACGGTTAATCCTTTGTTACAGCAAGCCGGTGAGATTGACAACCTCACTTGTTTCGTTGGGGCAAAGTACTTTGGTTGTGTTGTGCGGGTTCCACGTTGGCGCCGGAATCTCCGGTGTTGCGCCGCACTACATCCTGCCGCCATCAACCTTCAACGTGCTTCTTGGCTCCTCCTGGTTCGATAAACCTTGGTTTCTTTACGAGGAAAACTTGCTGCTGTGCGCATCATACCTTCCTCTTGGGGTTGCCCAACGAACGTGTGAAATACACGCCATCAAGCTCTTTTTACGGCGCCGTTGTCGGGGACCCGAAGAAAAGTTACTCCACAAAGATTTCTAACTCCCACGTCAACTCGCACGCCGGCTCTTTTTCAGCGCCGTTGCCGGGGAGATCAAGACACGCTGCAAGGGGAGTCTCCACTTCTCAATCTCTTTACTTTATTTTTGTCTTGCTTTATTTTATTTACTACTTTGTTTGCTGCATTATATCAAAACACAAAAAAATTAGTTGCTAGCTTTACTTTATTTACTGTCTTGTTTGCTATATCAAAAACACAAAAAAATTAGTTTACTTGCATTTACTTTATCTAGATTGTTTTACTACTACTAAAATGAGTAATCCTGAAGTTGAAGTTCGTTCATTTAAGCAACAAGGAGGAGAATGCTTAAAAGATGCTTGGTATAGAATTAGTGATGCCCATAATAGGTGCACTAAGAAACACTCCACCACTATCCTACTCAGGAATTTTTATGTTGGTATCTCTAGCTGGAATAGATATGTTCTTGATTGTCTCGCGGGAGGTAATTTCCTAGGCGCTCCCGCTTTAGAAGCTAGCTGCACCATTGAGAGTTTATTTGGAACACCACCTGTTAATGAAACTAAAATTGAAACCTCCCTTGAGGATGTTATGAAAAAATTGGAAACCATAGAGAAAAATTTTCCGAGTGTTGAAACTAAGTTGGAGATATTACTTGATAAAACTGATGAACTTGATAAATCCTTAGGAGGAATTGATGAAAGAATTAGTGTCCTAGGAACTTGTGTTGACCATGATAATCAAATTAATAGGATTGGCCAACTTGAAAAAGCTATGGGAACCTTGGGTTCAACCTTTTCATCTTTACGGTTTAGAGAGAAAGCTTATGTGGGAAAGGAGCAAAAGTTTATGTATGTCTCTAAAGTGCCTAAACCAAAGAAATATTATTATAGGCCTAAAATTGACAAAGCCCCTAGTACCACTACAAATGGGGGAGCTTATGATATCAATTCTTCATCTCTCGATGTCACTTGAGATACACTTTCTGCGCCTAGCTGAAAGGCGTTAAAGAAAAGCGCTTATGGGAGACAACCCATGTTTTACTACAGTATTTTTGTTTTATATTTGTGTCTTGGAAGTTGTTTACTACTGTAGCAACCTCTCCTTATCTTAGTTTTGAGTTTTGTTGTGCCAAGTAAAGTCTTTGATAGAAAAGTAAGTACTAGATTTGGATTACTGCGCAGTTCCAGATTTCTTTGCTTGTCACGAATCTGGGTCTATCTCCCTGTAGGTAGCTCAGAAAATTACGCCAATTTACGAGCATGATCCTCAGATATGTACGCAACTTTCATTCAATTTGAGCATTTTCGTTTGAGCAAGTATGGTGGCCTAATAAAATCCATCTTTACGGACTGTTCTGTTTTGACAGATTCTCGTCTTTTATTTCGCATTGCCTCTTTTGCTATGTTGGATGAATTTCTTTGATCCACTAATGTCCGAGTAGCTTTATGCAATGTCCAGAAGTGTTAAGAATGATTGTGTCACCTCTGAACATGTGAATTTTTATTATGCACTAACCCTCTAATGAGTTGTTTCGAGTTTGGTGTGGAGGAAGTTTTCAAGGATCAAGAGAGGAGTATGATGCAATATGATCAAGGAGAGTGAAAGCTCTAAGCTTGGGGATGCCCCGGTGGTTCACCCTGCATATTATAAGAAGACTCAAGCGTCTAAGCTTGGGGATGCCCAAGGCATCCCCTTCTTCATCGACAACATTATCAGGTTCCTCCCCTGAAGCTATATTTTTATTCCGTCACATCTTATGCACTTTGCTTGGAGCGTCGGTTTGTTTTTGTTTTTTGTTTTGTTTGAATAAAATGGATCCTAGCATTCACTTTATGGGAGAGAGACACGCTCCGCTGTAGCATATGGACAAATATGTCCTTAGGCTCTACTCATAGTATTCATGGCGAAGTTTCATCTTCGTTAAATTGTTATATGGTTGGAATTGGAAAATGCTACATGTAGTAACTCTAAAATGTCTTGGATAATTTGATACTTGGCAATTGTTGTGCTCATGTTTAAGCTCTTGCATCATATACTTTGCACCCATTAATGAAGAAATACTTAGAGCTTGCTAATTTGGTTTGCATATTTGGTTTCTCTAGAGTCTAGATAACATCTAGTATTGATTTTTGAACAACAAGGAAGACGGTATGGAGTCTTATAATGTTTACCATATGTCTTTTATGTGAGTTTTGCTGTACCGTTCATCCTTGTGTTTGTTTCAAATAACCTTGCTAGCCTAAACCTTGTATCGAGAGGGAATACTTCTCATGCATCCAAAATACTTGAGCCAACCACTATGCCATTTGTGTCCACCATACCTACCTACTACATGGTATTTATCCGCCATTCCAAAGTAAATTGCTTGAGTGCTACCTTTAAAATTCCATCATTCACCTTTGCAATATATAGCTCATGGGACAAATAGCTTAAAAA
>NC_061510.1:295699496-295728479 GCF_022539505.1 Lolium rigidum | reverse complement strand
TCTCCTTATCTTAGTTTTGTGTTTTGTTGTGCCAAGTTAAGCCGTTGATAGAAAAGTAAGTACTAGATTTGGATTACTGCGCAGTTCCAGATTTCTTTGCTGTCACGAATCTGAGCCCACTGCCCTGCAGGAAGCTCAGAAAATTATGCCAATTTACGAGCATGATCCTCAGATATGTACGCAACTTTCATTCAATTTGAGCATTTTCATTTGAGCAAGTCTGGTGCCATTTTAAAATTCGTCAATACGAACTGTTCTGTTTTGACAGATTCTGCCTTTTATTTCGCATTGCCTCTTTCGCTATGTTGGATGAATTTCTTTGATCCACTAATGTCCAGTAGCATTATGCAATGTCCAGAAGTGTTAAGAATGATTGTGTCACCTCTGAATATGTCAATTTATATTGTGCACTAACCCTCTAATGAGTTGTTTCGAGTTTGGTGTGGAGGAAGTTTTCAAGGATCAAGAGAGGAGTATGATGCAACATGATCAAGGAGAGTGAAAGCTCTAAGCTTGGGGATGCACCCGGTGGTTCACCCCTGCATATATCAAGAAGACTCAAGCTGTTTAAGCTTGGGGATGCCCAAGGCATCCCCTTCTTCATCAACAAATTATCGAGTTCCTCCCCGAAACTACATTTTTATTCGGCCACATCTTATGTGCTTTTTCTTGGAGCGTCGGTTTGTTTTTGTTTTTGTTTTGTTTGAATAAAATGGATCCTAGCATTCACTTTATGGGAGAGATACACACTCCGCTGTAGCATATGGACAAATATGTCCTTGGTTTCTACTCATAGTATTCATGGCGAAGTTTCTCCTTCGTTAAATTGTTATATGGTTGGAATTGGAAAATGATACATGTAGTAATTGCTATAAATGTTTTGGGTAATGTGATACTTGGCAATTGTTGTGCTCATGTTTAAGCTCTTGCATCATATGCTTTGCACCCATTAATGAAGAAATACATAGAGCATGCTAAAATTTGGTTTGCATATTTGGTTTCTCTAAGGTCTAGATAATTTCTAGTTTTGAGTTTGAACAACAAGGAAGACTGGTATAGAGTATTATAATGCTTTCAATATGTCTTTTATGTGAGTTTTGCTGTACTAGTTCATCCTTGTGTTTGCCTCAAACAACCTTGCTAGCCTAAACCTTGTATCGAGAGGGAATACTTCTCATGCATCCAAAATACTTGAGCCAACCACTATGCCATTTGTGTCCACCATACCTACCTACTACATGGTATTTTCCCGCCATTCCAAAGTAAATTGCTTGAGTGCTACCTTTAAAATTCCATCATTCACCTTTGCAATATATAGCTCATGGGACAAATAGCTTAAAAACTATTGTAGTATTGAATATGTAATTATGCACTTTATCTCTTATTAAGTTGCTTGTTGTGCGATAACCATGTTTATCGGGGAACGCCATCAACTCATTGTTGAATTTCATGTGAGTTGCTATGCATGTTCGTCTTGTCTCGAAGTAAGGGCGATCTACACCGAGTTGAATGGTTTGAGCATGCATATTGTGAGAGAAGAACATTGGGCCGCTAACTAAAGCCATGTTCCATGGTGGAAGTTTCAGTTTTGGACAAACATCCTCAAATCTCTAATGAGAAAAGAATTAATTGTTGTTGAATGCTTAAAGCATTAAAAGAGGAGTCCATTATCTCGTTGTCTATGTTGTCCCGGTATGGATGTCTAAGTTGAGAATAATCAAAAGCGAGAAATCCAAATGCGAGCTTTCTCCTTAGACCTTTGTACAGAGCGGCATAGAGGTACCCCTTTGTGATACTTGGTTAAAGCATATGTATTGCGGTGATAATCCAGGTAGTCCAAGCTAATTAGGACAAGGTGCGAGCACTATTAGTACACTATGCATGAGGCTTGCAACTTATAAGATATAATTTACATGATGCATATGCTTTATTACTACCGTTGACAAAATTGTTTCATGTTTTCAAAATCAAAGCTCTAGCACAAATATAGCAATCGATGCTTTTCCTCTATGAGGACCATTCTTTTACTTTCAATGTTGAGTCAGCTCACCTATTTCTCTCCACCTCAAGAAGCAAACACTTGTGTGAACTGTGCATTGATTCTTACATACTTGCTTATTGCACTTATTATATTACTCTATGTTGACAATATCCATGAGATATACATGTTACAAGTTGAAAGCAACCGCTGAAACTTAATCTTCTTTTGTGTTGCTTCAATACCTTTACTTTGAATTATTGCTTTATGAGTTAACTCTTATGCAAGACTTATTGATGCTTGTCTTGAAGTGCTATTCATGAAAAGTCTTTGCTTTATGATTCACTTGTTTACTCATGTCATACACATTGTTTTGATCGCTGCATTCTCTACATATGCTTTACAAATAGTATGATCAAGTTTATGATGGCATGTCACTCCGTAAATTATCTTTGTTATCGTTTTACCTCGCTCGGGACGAGCAGAACTAAGCTTGGGGATGCTGATACGTCTCCAACGTATCGATAATTTCTTGTGTTCCATGCCACATTATTGATGTTATCTACATGTTTTATGCACACTTTATATCATATTCGTGCATTTTCTCGGAACTAACCTATTAACAAGATGCCGAAGTGCCGCTGTCGTTTTCTCGCTGTTTTTGGTTTCGTAAATCCTAGTAAAGAAATATTCTCGGAATTGGACGAAATAAAAGCCCAGAGGCCTATTTTCTCACGAAGCTTCCATAAGTCCGAAGGAGAGACGAAGAGGGGCCACAGGGGAGCCAAACCCTAGGGCGGCGCGGCCCCCCCCTGGCCGCGCCGGCCTGTGGTGTGGGCCCCCCGTGCCGCCTCTTGACTTGCCCTTCCGCCTACAAATAGCCTCCGTGACGAAACCCCCAGTACCGAGAGCCACGATACGGAAAACATTACTGAGACGCCGTCGCCGCCGATCCCATCTCGGGGATCCCGGAGATCGCTCTCCGCACCCCCGCCGGAGAGGGGAATCATCTCCCGGAGGACTCTACACCGCCATGGTCGCCTCCGGAGTGATGAGTGAGTAGTCTACCCCTGGACTATGGGTCCATAGCGAGTAGCTAGATGGTTGTCTTCTCCCCATTGTGCTATCATTGTCGGATCTTGTGAGCTGCCTATCATGATCAAGATCATCTATATGTAATTCTATATGTTGCGTTTGTTGGGATCCGATGAATAGAGAATACTTGTTATGTTGATTATCAAAGTTATGCTTATGTGTTGTTTATGATCTTGCATGCTCTCCGTTATTAGTAGATGCTCGGCCAAGTAGATGCTTTTAACTCCAAGAGGGAGTACTTATGCTCGATAGTGGGTTCATGCCTCGCATTGACACCTGGGACAAGTGACGTAAAGTTCTAAGGTTGTGTTGTGTCGTTGCCACTAGGGATAAAACATTGATGCTATGTCTAAGGATGTAGTTGTTGATTACATTACGCACCATACTTAATGCAATTGTCTCGTTGCTTGCAACTTAATACCGGAGGGGTTCGGATGATAACCCGAAAGTGGACTTTTTAGGCATAGATGCAGTTGGATGGCGGTCTATGTACTTTGTCGTAATGCCCAATTAAATCTCACTATACTCATCATGATATGTATGTGCATGGTCATGCTCTCTTTATTTGTCAATTGCCCAACCGTAATTTGTTCACCCAACATGCTGTTCGTCTTATGGGAGAGACACCTCTAGTGAACCGTGGACCCCGGTCCAATTCTCTTTACTCGAAATACAATCTACTCGCAATACTTGTTTCTACTGTTTTCTCTCGCAAACAATCATCTTCCACACAATACGGTTAATCCTTTGTTACGAGCAAGCTCGGTGAGATTGACAACCTCACTCGTTTCGTTGGGGCAAAGTAGTTTGGTTGTGTTGTGCAGGGTTCCACGTTGGCGCCGAATCTCCGGTGTTGCGCCGCACTACATCCCGCCGCCATCAACCTTCAACGTGCTTCTTGGCTCCTCCTGGTTCGATAAACCTTGGTTTCTTTCTGAGGGAAAACTTGCTGCTGTGCTCATCATACCTTCCTCTTGGGGTTGCCCAACGAACGTGTGAAATACACGCCATCAACGATACACCTCCTCAACAACATATGGTCTTTCCCATTTCGAGAGTAATTTCCCTGCAAAGAATCTGAGACGAGACCGATACAATAGGACTTTATCCCCAATATTAAACTCTCTTTTGATGATCCTTCTATCATGCCATTTTTTAACTTTTTCTTTAAAGAGTTTAGCATTTTCATAAGCTTCACTTCTCCATTCATCTAGAGAACTTAATTGTAGCAACCTCTTATCACCGGCAAGTTTAGGATCTTTATTTAATTCTCTAACAGCCTGGATAAGCATTGTGTTCTAGTTCTAAAGGTAAATGACAAGATTTTCCGTAAACCATTTTATAAGGTGACATTCCCATGGGGTTTTTATAAGCAGTTCTATAAGCCCATAGTGCGTCTTTCAATTTACTAGCCCAATTCTTTCTAGATTTATTAACGGTCTTCTGCAAGATAGATTTAATTTCTCTATTTGATAATTCTACTTGACCACTACTTTGAGGGTGATAAGCGGAAGCAATTCTATGATTAATACCATACTTAGCAAGAGTTTTTCTAAAACCTCCATGAATAAAATGAGAACCTCCATCAGTCATAATATATCTAGGTACTCCAAATCTAGGAAAAATAACATCTAAAAGCATTTTTAAAGAGGTCTCACCATCAGCACTTTTTGTAGGTATGGCTTCCACCCATTTAGTAACATAATCAACAACAACAAGTATATGAGTGTTACCTTTTGAAGAGGGAAAAGGTCCCATGAAGTCAAATCCCCAACAATCAAACGGTTCAATAACAAGAGTATAATTCATAGGCATTTCATTGCGTCTCGAGATATTACCAACCCTTTGACATTCATCACAAGATAAAATAAACTTCCTTGCATCTTTAAAGAGAGTTGGCCAATAAAAACCTGATTGTAGAACCTTTTGCGCGGTTCTATCTCCGGCATGATGTCCTCCATAAGCACTGCCATGACATTTACTCAATATCTCTTGTTGTTCATATTCGGGAACACACCTTCGCATAATACCATCCACTCCTTCTTTATATAAGTGTGGGTCATCCCGTAAACAATGCCTCAAGTCATAAAAGAATTTCCTCCTCTCGCTGAGCTGAAAAGGTTGGAGGCAAGTACTTGGAAACAATAAAGTTAGCATAATCAAGCATACCAAGGACCTGTCTCGCGAACTCACCTTTATTACAGCTAATTGTTCATTTGGAAAAATATCGTTAACGAGAACAGGATCATAAGCAATATTTTCCAATCTAGACAAATTATCGAGCAACAGGATTATCAAGCACCTTTCCTGTCTACAATATGTAAATCAAATTCTTGCAAAAGAAGTACCCATCTAATAAGCCTCGGCTTAGCATCTTTCTTTGTCATAAGGTATCTAATTGCAAGCATGATCGTATGAATTGTAACTTTTGAATCAACAATATAAGATCTAAATTTATCACAAGCAAAGACTACAGACTAACAATTCTTTTTCAGTAGTAGCATAATTTCTTTGAGCAAGCATCAAGAGTTTTACTAGCATAATGAATAACATTCAGTTTTTTATCTACTCGCTGTCCAAGAACAGCGCCTACAGCAAAATCACTAGCATCACACATAATTTCAAATGGTAAATTCCAATCAGGAGGTTCAACTATAGGAGCAATTGTTAAGGCTTTCTTTAGAGTTTCAAAAGATTCCTTACAATCATCATCAAAAACAAAAGGTACATATTTTTGAAGAAGATTAGTAAGAGGTTTTGAAACTTGGAGAAATCTTTAATAAATCTCCTATAAAACCCAGCATGTCCAAGAACACTACGAATACCTTTAACATCCCTTGGATAGGGCATCTTCTCAATAGCTTCAACTTTAGCTCTATCAACTTCAATACCTCTCTCATAAATTTTATGTCCCAATACAATTCCTTCATTAACCATAAAGTGGCATTTCTCCCAATTAAGAACAAGGTTAGTTTCTTCACATCTCTCGCAAAACTTTATCAAGGTTTCGCAAGCAACTATCAAAAGAATTCCCATAGACGGAAAAATCATCCATGAATACTTCCACAATACTCTTACAAAAGCCATGAAAAATAGCAGACATGCATCTTTGAAAAGTAGCAGGAGCATTACATAAACCAAAAGGCATACGCCTATAAGCATAAGTTCCATAGGGACAAGTAAAAGTGGTTTTCTCTTGATCTTTAGCTTTAACAAGCAATTTGTGAAAACCCGTAATAACCATCAAGAAAGCAAAAATGAGTATTTTTAGATAACCTTTCTAGCATTTGATCAATAAATGGTAAAGGGTAATGATCTTTCTTAGTAACTTTATTAACTTTTCGATAATCAATGCACATTCTATACCCTACAACTACTCTTTGAGGTATGAGCTCATCATTATCATTAGGCACAACGAGTCATTCCTCCTTTCTTAGGAACGCAATGCACAGGACTAACCCATCTACTATCAGCAATAGGATATATAATACCAGCTTCAAGAAGTCGTAATACCTCATTTCTTACCACATCCTTCATCTTGGGAATTAGACGACGCTGAGGTTCAACAACAGGCTTCGCATCATTTTCCATATTAATGGCATGTTGGCAAATAGAGGGAGAAATCCCCTTCAAGTCATCAAGAGTATAGCCAATAGCACCTCGGTGTTTCTTCAATATTTGCAATAATATTTCTTCTTCAAACTCTGTAAGCTTAGAACTAATAATAACAGGATATATTTTCTTATCATCAATATGAGCATATTTAAGATTATCGAGCAAAGGCTTTAAATCAAAAACAGGATCTTCCTTTGGTGGCGGTGTTGTACCCAAGTCTTCCACCGGTAAATCATGCTTGAGAATAGGTTGGCGAAGAAAAATCTCCTCAAGCTCATCTCTTTCTTTCCTAAAAACTTCACTCTCGCTATCCTCCAAATGTTGCCGCAAAGGATTATTAGGAACAAGAACAATAGATGCACACTCGCTCCATTTTAAAATCATTACTAGGCAAATCAGCTTTATAAGGAGTTTTAGTAAATTTAGAGAAGTTAAACTCATAAGATTCACCAAGCAAATTTAGTCAAAATTTTCTCTTTCTTGCAATCTATAATAGCTCCACAAGTATTTAGAAAAGGTCTACCAAAAATGATAGGACAATAATCACTAGCAAGCAGTAACCAAGTACCAAAAAGTCAGCAGGATATTTAATCTTACCACATAGAACTTCCACATCTCGAACAATACCAATTGGAGAAATAGTTTCTCTATTAGCCAGCTGAATAACCACATCAATATCTTCAAGTTCACAAGAATCAATTTCGTGCATAATCTCCGTGTAAAGCTCATAAGGTATAGCACTAACACTTGCACCAATATCACATAAACCATAATAGCAATGATCACCAATTCTAACAGTATATCATAGGAACACTAGCTTGTTTGGGTTTATTAGGATGTGAAACAATATTAGAAGCATCTTCACAGTAAAATAATATGACCATCCTCTACATTTTCGAGTCACAAGATCTTTAACTATGGCAACAAAGCAGGTTCAACTTTTATTTGTTCTTCAGTGTTCTCTAGGTTTCTTTTCACTTTTATGAACCGCACTATTTATAACAGAGTACTCTTTCATTTTAGCAGAAAAGGAGTTTTTTCAATATAAGCTTCAGGAATAACATGATCGGCAGCTTCAACTACAACACATTTATTAATAGATGAATCAATTTTATCTTTGTACTGGTTCATGATACTTATCAAAATTCTTCTTAGGCAATTCATAATGAGAGGCAAAAGCTTTATAAAGGTTTGCAAGCAACTTGAGAATCAAGACCATATGTAGCACTCATATTACGAAATGTATCGGTATCCATAAAAGCTTCAATGCATTTATAATCATAAATTATACCTGATTCTCTATCTTTGTCGTTCTCCCAACCTTCAGTATTTTCTTGGATCCGATCAAGAAGGTCCCTTTTAAACTCTTCTTTGTTGCGTGTAAATGATCCGGAACAAGAAGTATCCAAGCAAGGTCTTGTCTTGAAAAGAAAGTCTTGCATAGAAATTATCAATAATAACATTACCAGGAAGCTCATGAATGGGGCATTTGAGCATTAAAGACTTCAATCTCCCCAAGCTTGGGCAATACTCTCTCCATCATGAGGCCAAAAATTATATATGCGGTTCCGATCTTTGTGAATTTCACTTGGAGGATAAAATTTGGAATAAAATAAAGGCACAATGTCCTCCCAATCAAGAGAATCACCATTCTTCAAGCAATTTATACCAATGCGCCGCTTTACCGTACAGCGATATAGAGAATAGTTTCTTCCTAACTTCATTCATAGCAATACTCGCACATTTGAATAACCCGCATAATTCATGCAAAAACAAGTAAATGATCACCAGGATGGACAATTCCATCCCCTTCATAGCGGTTATCCATAACATGTTCAATAATTTTCATAGGTATTTTATATGGTATTACTTCCTCACTCGGCGCCTCATCCACTACCGTTGCAGTAGTAGTAGATTTCCCAAATAGAAATTGAAGAGAAGATCTCTCCATAATGACTTATAGCAACGAGGCGTAAATAAAATCAGCACAAACAGGAAAGGTTTTCCTTACCAATTCCGCTTACCAATAGCGCTTCACTCCCCGGCAACGGCGCCAGAAAATAGTCTTGATGACCCACAAGTATAGGGGGTGTATCGTAGTATCTTCGATAAGTAAGAATGTCGATCCCAACGAGGAGCAGAAGGTGTTGACAGGCAGTTTTGATGAAGGATTCACTGTAAATGCTCACAGACAAGTATTCAGGGGGTTTTGATGTAATAGGTGAATAAAGTACGAGTAAGTAAAATGCGAGAGAAATAATTGCAGCGAGTGGCCCAATCCTTTTTAGCACAAAGGACAAGCCGGTTTGTTTACTTATAATGACCAAACGTTCTCGAGGACACACGGGATTTTAGTCTAGTGCTTTCGCTACATACAGACTGATTAATCTTCATTGTTTTGATAAGTGTTGTGTGGGTGAACCTATGCTAATGTACCGCCCTTCCTAGGACTAATACATACTTGTGATTATACCCCTTGCAAGCATCCGCAACTACAAGAAAGTAATTAAGATAAATTTAACCACAGCCTTAAACTCTGAGATCCTGCGATCCCTCCTGCATCGATATACCAACGGGGTTTAGGTTTCGTCACTCCGGCAACCCCGCAATTGGCAAACGAGTACAAGATGCATTCCCCTAGGCCCATAAATGGTGAAGTGTCGTGTAGTCGACGTTCACACGACACCACTAGAAGAATAACACCACAACTTAAATATCATAACATTGAATATTACTCAACCATAGTTCACTACTAACAATTAGACTTCACCCATGTCCTCAAGAACTAAACGAACTACTCACGAGACATCATATGGAACATGATCAGAGGTGATATGATGATGAATAACAATCTGAACATAGACCTTGGTTCAATGGTTTCACTCAATAGCATAAACAACAAGTGGAAATCGAGTATCGGGAGAGTTTCCCTATCAAACAATCAAGATCAAACCCAAATTGCTACAGCGGTGACGATGTCCAGAGGTGGAGATGGCGGTGATGATGGTGGAGATGATGATGATGGTGATGGAGATGATGTCCAGCTCGATGGTGGTGACGATGGCGTCGATTTCCCCCTCCGGGAGGGAATTTCCCCGGTGGATTCCTGCCCGCCGGAGAGCTCTTTTCTCTCTGGTGTTCTCCGCCCCGCAGAGGCGGGCCGTAACCCTTCGTGAGGATTCCTCTCGTGGCTTAGGTCTTCGGGACGAAGGGTTTCGCGAAGAAAAGGAGGCGAAAGAGGCCGAGGGGGCTCCACACCACATGGTGGCGCGGCCGGGCCATGGGCCGCGCCACCCTATGGTGTGGGCCCACCCCGGGTCCAGCTGGCTCCCCTTCCGGCTTCCTCCGTCATCCGGAAAAATAGGATTTTCTCGTAAAACTTCCTTCCACAGCTTGATCTTCCGAAATATTGCATCCCGACGGTGCTTTTTCCAGATAGAATCCCGGCTCCGGTGCTCGATCTCCAAATAATCATGAAACATGCAAAATAGATGAAATAACATAAGTATTGTGTCCCAATATGAAATATATCAATGAATAACAGCAAATTATGATATAAAATAGTGATGCAAATTGGACGTATCACCATGTTATACAACGCTTCTCTCGGGTCCCCAGGAGGTGGCCTGGATGCTAAGATGAAGGCTTGTGTTGCCATGTATCCTGCTTCTGGTGTTTTCGGGATGATATTCCCCCTCGTGTCGATTGACATAAAAGACATATCGAGGTTTTGAATTAAAGTCTCTCTTTCGGCCTCAGGTATATTTTGTAGCCGAGATCTTGCCCTCCTTCGAGCTTCTCTGTGGCTATCTCCCGAAGTTCCTGATTGTCGACTTAACTCCGCTCTTCGCCTGCTTGATGCTGAGGCTGCCTCTTTTCTTCTGTTCAGATCAGCTGTTTGTTTTTCTAATTCCCTTCCAGCTCGAGCGAGCCTATATTGGTAGGCCTGTAATTCTTCGATCGTAGCGGTTGTCTCCATTGGTTCAGAACCATCCATAGCTCTTGCTGCTCTATCCCATGCTGCTTGTGGAAGTTGGACTCTAACACGTGGTGTAGGCCCAACATATTTAGTGCCCAAACCTCGCCTTAGGTCAGAAGGATCGACATATGGATTTCCCAAGTCGTTGAAAGCCTCTGATGTTTCCTCCTGATCGCGACTTGCTTCTCCGATGGCGCAGATCTGATGATATTTTGAGTACCGAACTTTGCTTGGTTTGGTGACACCATCATAAAGATTGGTGAAGACCTTTCCAATAGAGATGGACTTGTCGATGAAGTCGAGGCTGTCGGTGTCGCTTGAGTCATCGCTTATATAGGAGTCCGCGGATGACTCAAAAGATATGTCGCTGAAGATCTTGGCGAGTTTCTCGCTTGCCTTGGTGCTGATGAAGCGTGGCGATGAAGTCTCCTTATCGCCTGACTCGATGGATGATGATGAGCTTGAAAAATCTGGATCGACCGCCGATAATCCCGACGAGATCGGAACTTCGAGACGATACGTTCCTTCTTTGTCGACGCGAAAGTGGAACTTTCCGAACGTCATCTCCATGGGCTCGTCCAAATACGCATATGCATCCAAACGGGAGGGCGGGCGAGGAACAAAATCAACGAGACCAGTTTCGATCTGTTTACCTCTGTCCATGATGTTGCTTGCTATCGACGAAGTCGACGATCTTGAACGTGCCATCGAGATCAGTTCCTTGTCGCCTCTAGATCGCACAAACGGCGCCAATTGACAATGTATTAACTTGTCAATGCCTACAAGTAGTAGACTAGGGTTTCGTTGGATGTAGAGGGCAAGTAGATCTCGAAGGTTTCAGCCGAAAAGTACTCGACAATGTAAGAACTAAGGTTTTTGAGACAATGATTCGGTCCTTTCTTTGTCCCTCGACTCCCCCTTATATAGGAGGTGGAGCCGAGGGTTTCATAACATACAAGTTTACAGAGTCCGGGAGGGTTTCTAACCCGTCCCGCAAGATTATGAATAATGTTTCCTATTACAACTCTAACTTTCCTTAACAGTATCTTGGGCTTCCGAATCTTCTTATCCTTCGGGTCATGGGCCTTTAGTAAACCCTGGGTATCTTCTTCGGCAGGCCCATTGGGGATGCCTATGTCACTCTCTGGGCATGTGTACTCGGCAGTATGAAAATCAACAGGGACTGAGGAGCCTCTTCCCTCAGAAGTATCGTTTGGCGAATCATGCAGGTTTCCATAAACTATGGGGATCTGTCGAAGAAAAGAACAAATAAGAACAATAGTAATTATGTCGACTAAGTGGAACAGAAGTAATAAGAGTATGAGAAGGAAAATTACCTCCGACGGTGGATGATCGGCATCAAGAGGAGAATAAGAAGATATCAATGGGATCGAGTCTTCTTGACTAAAGAGAGTAAGACGACGAACTTCATCAAGCGACTCCTTTTCCGATAGTTCGACAATATTTATCCTGGTTTCATCCTTTGGACTCGAATACAACCACATCGGACGAACTCTGGCCATGACTGGTTGGACTCGACGTTTCAAGAACACCGCTGCCACCTCTGTGCCGATCATAGTTTGACCATCGGCTTCTTTGATATGAAGGAATTTGGCAAATAACTCGCCGGTTGCTGTCCTTTCGTCGGGAGAGAGAATGTTCTTCCAAGAATGCCTAGGCTTGGCTTCAAGGACGTCGGCAAAGCAAGGAAGCTGGGACTCGGTTGTTGAGGAATCCTTGACATAAAACCATTTCAGTCTCCATCCTTGCACGGATTCTTTCATTGGGAAACTGAAATAGTTAACCTCTGAACGGACAACAAACCCCACTCCTCCGATGACAAAAGATCCATTACTACTGCTATATCTCTTTATGAAGAAGATCTTTTTCCACAACCCAAAGTGAGGCTCAATGCCCAAGAACGCCTCGCAGAGGGTGATGAACACAGCAACGTGAAGGATTGAGTTAGGGGTAAGTTTCCACAGTTGGATTTCGTAAGTCCGCAGAAGACGATGAAGGAATTCGTGGGCAGGAAGCGAGAGACCCCGATACAAGAACGACAGGAACATCATGGTAAAACCAGCAGGGGGATTGGGCCGAGAAATCGCACCTGGAAGAATCACATTCCCCTCGTCGGAGGAGATTAACCCGAGGCTTCGGGCCCTCTTCTCATCACGCTTCGTGATGGAGGACGCTAGCCAATCTCCGGGTTTGGCTATCGAGCTTGGCGGCGCTGGCGGCGCCGGAGCTGGGGGAGGAGCATCTGGAGTGCTCCTCTTCGGAAGATTCGAGGAGGCTTTGGCGGCAGCGCCACCGCTCGTGGAACTGGCGGCGGTGCCACCGCTCGTGGAACTGGCGGCGGCAGCGAGGTTCTTCTTCTTCACCATTGCGAGATCTGGGGAAGGTCTGAAAAGCGGTGGTGGCGGTGCAGAGGTTGTGAAAGAGAGAGGAAGAAGAAGGACAGGAAGATGCTATGGCGAATATGGGAGGAAACCAAAAAGATTTTGTCCTTTGAAGGTTTTAAGAAAGGGAGAACTTGAGGATTGCGTGGGCACGCGTCGTTGCTGCCAGTCCATTAAGGGGCCCTTTTTCCATTGATGGTTGCGGAAATCGAGGAGGCGCCTTGGTAACTGTACGAGAAGGACGGATATTGCTTAAAAATAGGGCCAGACAGAGAAAGATTGGGCCCAACGGGTCGCGTCTTGTCAGTCAAAATCAAGATGTCAGTAAACGTCATCAATGACGTCGTGAGGAATGCTCGAAGCATTCGAAGGAATAAAAAAGATATCGGATGGTGAACTTGAGTCTATGCACAGGTTGCAAGCACCCGTGCCTAGACTCGGGGGCTACTCCCATCGGGAGCGCTGGACGCGCACCCGACGGAATGAGGATTCAAAGAAAAAAGACTGAAGAAAAAGTTGATTGCTCAGCTCGAGTCTGCACCCGGTTGCAAGCACCCGTGCCCAGACTCGGGGGCTACTCCCATCGGGAGCGCTGGATGCGCACCCGACAGAACTTTTTTGCACTCCAGGATCATGCCCGGGGACTTGATTCCGTGTAGGGTAATGTTGTTTTGCCATCGGTAGTTAACCAACAAAAGTTGGGCACGTTACTCGTTATCCCTTGCGTGCGGAAAATATATCGGATGACCTATGAAGACTTGCAGAAAAACTTCGGTAGAGCAAAACGTTCGAGTGGTACAACTTGAGTCTACGCACGGATTGCAAGCATCCGTACCTAGACTCGGGGGCTACTCCCATCGGGAGCGCTGACGCGCACCCGACAAAAGAAGATGATGCTGATTCAAGATGAACAAGAACAATCAAGGAGAATAACATTAAGAGGAGGCATGCTTCAGTCTCTACCCGAACTATTTTCGGCTAGACACTCGGGGGCTACTGACGTGGGCATTACCCTTCGGGTAACCGATATTGCCCTATCCTGTACAGTCTAGTTGGAGGCCCATGAAGGCACTTGAAGGCAAAGCGGGCCACTTGGATGGCGCACCAGAAGGTTCCTTGGCGGGCAAGACAAGGAAGGAGCCGAACAAGGAAAGTTTGGATTTAGAACTCTATAAATTTAGTAGTACTCGGTTAGACCTCTTGAGACCTGGCCCCCTATATAAAGGCCAGGAGAGGGACTACCGAGGGACACAATCAATCTTAGCAATCATAGCCACCAGAAGTCTAGAGCTAGGTCGCCGCAGCACTTAGCCTCTCGACGAGATCTCAGCCGAACCTTTCGGCACCCCATTGTAACCCATTATTATCATAATCAAGATCAGACAGGCATGACGTAAGGGTTTTACCTCATCGAGGGCCCCAAACCTGGGTAAATCGCTCTCCCCGCTTGTCTATGAACCGATGTCTCGTATCAGCTTACAGGATTCCATCAACCCTAAGCCCCAATCGGAGGGCATTGCCGGGGAGTACCCTCGACACTCGGCAGAGAACATATCTGACGAGAGAGCAATAGATGCGTTTGTGGCAGGAATTCGACGGAGAGATTTTGTCGAAGATTTGGGGAGAACCAACCCAAGGACAATATCAGCATTAATGGAAATAGCGAATAGGTGGGCAGATGGAGAAGTTGCTGTTCACAACAAGCGACATAGGTCGCCAGAGGAGGACCGCAGTCGAAATTTTCAAAATAGACGACGATTTTCTCGATAGTTCTCGAGTTATGATGCTCCTGGCCAAATATCGGCTGGATTTCGAGCAAAGCCTGGAGGAAACAATCGAGATGATTATCAAAGGAGTAGCGAGCAGCGAGGCGACAATGGAGACGACTCCCGTAACAATAGACAAAATAATGGACCAAGGTTCCAGAGACCATATATATCTCCCGAAGATATGATGAACGGACCGTGTCAGATGCATTTTTATCTCGACAATAATGGGAAGAGGTAGTCAGGACATCTGCAGAAGGACTGTCGAAATTTTCAAGCAATGCTGAGATTTGCAGGGCAAGCCAATACGCAAGCAATGAATAGAAACCCCCAGGGGACAAGGAGTGAGATTCACCTTCCGCCTCCTCCCGCAATTACGGATGCAAATCGACATCAGTTACAAATAGCGGCAGCTCCAAATCCACCTTCTTATATCGACACCAATGGTGCGGTCTCAATGATTCAGAAAGCTAGGCCATCTAACAGGGCTCAGAAAGTAATCCCGCGTCAAGTGTTCATGGCAGAGAAGATGCCTCCACCAACGATTGAGTACCTGAATTGGTCGGGACAGGACATTGGTTTCACAATAGCGGATCACCCGCAGCAAGTTCCTCGACCAGGGCAATCATCACTTATTTTACCAGCAGTGATCGCAGGATTTGACGTTTCTCGAGTATTCATAGATGGAGGCAGCAGTCTAAACCTTATGTATGCAGATACACTAAGGAAGATGAACATATCCCTAGCAAACTTAAAACTAACTAACACACGTTTCCATGGTATCACGCCAGACAAGCCAAGTTATCCGTTGGGGAAGATCAATCTCGACGTTCAGTTTGGAACTCGAGAAAATTACAGGATAGAAAGGCTGGAGTTCGAAGTTGTGGATTTCCCGTCGCAATATCACGCTTTGTTGGGACGACCAGCATATGCTAGGTTTATGGCGGTACCACACTACACATACTTGTTGTGGAGGCTACCCGGACCCAAAGGACCGATTACAGTCAAAGGCAGTTTCGCGTTAGCTGATAAATGCGACAAGGATTTTCATCGACTGTCAGAAACCTTCGGGATGCAAGCAGAATATATGGCGTCAAGGCTAACAAGCGACTATGATGTGTTGCCAGATGTAGGAAGGCCACTCAGGGAGCCAACCTTTAACACTACCAAGGATTCTAAGGAAGTACAGATTCACCCGACAGATCCCAAGAAAACGACGTCCATTGTAATAAACATGGACCTCGCATAGGAAAGCGCGCTCGTCGAGTTCCTCCGTGAGCACTGGAAAATCTTCGCATGGTGTCCAGCTGACATGCCAGGAGTACCCAAGGAACTTGCCGAGCACCACCTAAACTTGGATCCAATAGCGAGACCAATTAAACAACCTTTGCGGCGTTTTTCGAAACCAAACCGCAAAGCCATGCTGTCAGAGATTGATCGACTCAGAGAAGCTGGTTTTATCAAAGAGTTACATACAGATGCCACGTGGGTAGCTAACCCAGTACTGGTCCCGAAGAAAAACACGAAAGTCCTTCACATGTGTGTCGACTTCACGTGTCTCAATAAACACTGTCCAAAGGATCACTTTCCCCTCCCAGGGATTGATCAAATTATCAACTCCACGGCAGGATGTGAACGTCTTTCCTTCCTGGATGCATATTCTGGTTATAACCAGATCAGACTAAAAGAAGATGACGAGGTCAAAACAGCGTTCATAACACCTTATGGCGTGTTCTCGCTGCGAACAATGCCTTTTGGTCCGAAAACGCGGGAGCAACATATCGGCGGATGATGCGAAGTGTCTTGCAACACAGATTGGCAAAAACGTACAAGTGTACATTGACGATGTCGTCATAACAACAAAGAAGGGGTCAACATTGATCGAGGATTTAAAGGAAACTTTCGACAACCTTGACAAGTTTCGCCTCAAGCTGAACCCGACAAAGTGCTCCTTTGGCGTTCCTGCGGGAGAACTTCTCGGGTTCCTAGTTTCAGCAAGAGGAATCGAAGCTAATCCAGAGAAAATTCAAGCTATCGTAACAATGAGGAAGCCAACAAAGTTGAAAGAAATACAACAGTTGACTGGGCGTGTCGCAGCTTTGAGCAGATTTGTCGCCAGGCTAGGAGAAAAGGTGTTGCCGTTCTACGCTTTGATCAAGCAAGGAGAGAAGTTTCAATGGAACGAAGAAGCAGACAAAGCTTTCAAGGATCTCAAGCGCACAATCTCGACACCACCAATCTTGGTGGCGCCCAAGGAGAAGGAACCTCTCCTGTTATATATTGCAGCCACGACTCAGGTGGTTAGCACAGTGCTTGTGGTTGAAAGAGAAGAAGAAGGAGAACTCCATGGAGTGCAGCGACCAATATATTTCGTCAGCGAAGTTTTATCACCTTCCAAACAGCGGTACCCGCAGTACCCGCAGTACCGGTTTTCCGGTATCTTATGCCGGTTTTCTGGTATCTTTATCCGTGAGGACCAGCTTCTTACCCTTTGTATCTCAATTTTTCCTCTTGGGCATATCTCCGGCTTAGATATCACCGGTTTCCTTTACTCCGGTATACCCCTCCTGGTATACCGGATTGTTTCATCCAACACTGTTAAACTAAGCCATCATAATCGGGTTTATTTTTTAATCCGGTTTAGTTTATGACGGTATCACCTTTTCCGGTATACCCCTTGGGTATACCGGTATACTCCTTGGGTATACCGGATTGCTCAACCCAGGCGACCTTTAAACCGGTATCTTATGCCGGTTTTCCGGTATCTTTATCTTTGGTTAGAAACGACCATGTCCGGATTACTTGTGTAAACCGGTTTCTGACTATCTTACTTAGCCAAGCTTGGCACACTCTTGACCTACCGGGGGTCATCCCCCCGACAGATAGCGTGGTACTGTGATTCCTAATTCACTACCTCGAACTCGATCCATTCTTTCCTGAAATTGCCTTTCGTCAAAGAACCACATAGATTAAGTATCTCTCTGAACAAATGAGAAAACGCAATGGTTTGAAGGATTTTAATCATCCTTGTAATGTCAATAGATGGAGCTGCATGGGTTAACAAGTTTAGGGGTTTGAGGAGCTGCAAACCCATCAACTAAGTATATATGTTTTTCTTTTAGATTGGAAATAAATCTCATCCTTTGAGTAAAAATGGTTGAATCTTCCATCTAACATGAATCCTTTCCTCAAGCCATCAAGTTGGCCTAGGATGTGTTCAGCTTTATGTGAGCAAATCCAACTTACAAGTGTCCATTTCCCATTTTCGGCCTATTGTTGTTTGTGTTAAGTTTGTTCCTTTTCCAAATCTAGCAGGAAACAAACTTGATATTTTCACAATGAAGCCATGTTATGCGAAATCTACTCCTAAGTTTAATCTTTTCTAAAACAATTCTACTGTGTTGGTCAGGTGTACATTTCCCTGGGTACAAGTGAGAGGTCAAACTCAACAAGGCAATCGAGAAGAAAAAAAAGGCCGTTCAACAGCTGAATGGCCTCAAGTCAACCATATATGCATTTAGCAAAAATAAGATCACTCTGAGATGACATGGAATCTTGTTTAGGCAAATGGGGCATGTCTAAGTTTCTACCAATGAGGCCGAAAAGCGGTAGCAGTACACGAATTTTGTAGATGTCATAGCATCCTCAGTTTTTAACATTAATCGCATGGAGAATTGTATCTAGCATTGGTATCATTTTGTGGAACCGGCATTTGTAAAATCATCATTGGTATCATAGCATCACTCACACCCTCTAAATTTTCTAGAGTGTTTGAACCAATAAGATATTCTAAGATTCTTTCACAATATAGGCGGGCGCGGCAACGCGCGCTTTCATGATCTAGCACTACTTGAAAGGGCCAACTCAGGAAGAGACTACAAGGATCATGACACAAAATGCTGCCAGAGGATTCCCGGCAATGCTTGGAAGCATCGATTGCATGCACTGGTCATGGAAGAACTGCCCGTTTACTTGGCAAGGTATATACAAAGGGCGTCATGGATACTGCAGTGTGGTGCTTGAAGTTGTGGCATATATGACCTCTCGATTTGGCATTCTTTCTTTGACATAGCCGGATCACACAATGATATCAACGTGTTGCAACAGTCTCCGGTGTTCAGCAGACTAGTGGAAGGGCTTACAACTATGAGATCAATGACCATCAATATACCAAAGGCTATTATCTAGCCGATGGTATATATCCAACATGAGCCACTTTTGTCAAAATAATCTCGAATCCATCAGGTCAGAAGAATTCCCACTTTGCTACACGACAGGAGGCTTGCAGGAAGGATGTCGACTATGAGATCAATGACCGTAAACATATTTATTTGTATATTTAATAAATGGTTGTGTTTTCAAAAACCTTTGTTTAATGTTTGGGGGCGGCGTTTGGGGGGCGCGACTGGGGAGTGACGTCCCCCAAACACGGCACGAACAAAACACGTCCCCCAAACGCTTGATCCGGCGCGGTTTGGGGGACGCGACTAGAGATGCTCTAATGTTGGTTATCCGAAGGGTAATGCCTACATCACTTAGTCTCATGGTAGAGTTTTGATTAGTAATCCTTGTTATTTTGTTTGCATACATATTCCATCAAATAACATTTTCACCGTATGGCACCTCATCCTCGATGCACCTTCATTCCTCTCATTTTGATCCAACATAGGCAATAGTGTACGTGTGTGCGGAGGCAATCACGTGTCTTTAATCAACGACAAGCTTTAACATGAACATTTCAACCACACTACCTCGCTATTCATGTTTTTCTGGTTGATGATATCATGCTACTAGACATCACCCATTGATAATGATTTTAGTCCTTTTCACTTGATTGTCAGGTGGCTTTAAGGGTGCACTTGTATTTATTCATATCTAGATTCACAAGCGAATTTAGATCTGTTACAATTCTGCATTGACGCACAACTAAAACATTTATCCACGATGCATATAACATCACCAACATTTATTTCATACACACCCCCTCACAAAACAAAGCACTTGCAAAATCCGACTACCAAAGCGACAAATAAAATTTCTTTTCTATCCATAGCCCAAATATCTAGCAAGTGAACCATTGCCCTCATATTTCTCTTCGTCTTCATCTTCAATGTCACTCCATTTCGATCAACCACCTCATTCTTCAGCTTCTAATTCTCTATTTTTTTTTTGCAACCAAGCGGATTATCTGTAACCGTGCATGAATTGAGCTAAGACAAAAAAGACTGCAATGTCTCTAGCAATCTTCTTGTACCTACAATGATTCTTACACAACATTCATAGTTCATTTCGTCAACAAACTCCATTGTAGTTTGATACCGATGATTTTTTGCTCATCTGACTTCTCTGCAAAATTCAGAGATACATATCAAGATTCAAGTGGTCCGGTTAGCCCTCTTGGTCCGCTGGACCGCACCTCACTTTAGGCACCAAAAGGGTAACCGTTCGGCCCTGAAAAAATTAGGTCCAGCTGAGGTAATACCCGTTCGACCCCAGGTCGAACCGCACCTATCTGTAGAATACGCCGCTGCAGGAATCGGCGGAGCCTCCTGGAAGCGCCCGCAGCCGTGGACCGCCTAGAGCTCGTCGGAGTGGATCCTCACCTCCCTGCCTTCCCTTTTCCCAGCACCCCCTCCCGCCGGTGGCTTCTCCACCCTCCGCCTGTATTGTTCCCGCCCATCTCCAGGTCATCCCTACCTCAATATGGCAACGGGGACTAACCACTGGTTATTGCTGAACCATAACCATCCCCGTGCAGGAAAATTTTCTCCCTCCCCATCCCCACTAACTGTCATGGGGCCAGTTCTTTTACAATCCCCATCCCCATCGGGTAAACAAATAACCATCGGTTAACCATCCCCGCATTAGCTAGTAACTATGAGCCTAAAATAAAATGACAACATGGTAGGATGACGGGGCTGGCTGAATCATGAGTTTAGAAAGAAGAGGCGAGCATTTGGGAGTTGAGATTTGGGGGCTACGGCGGTTGGGGACGGGAGGGGAAATGTGAGCACAATAGGACTAGGGTTTTCTGGTATCTATACATACCTATCTTGTACCATAGTGCCACATGTCATGTGCCTAACGGGGATTTCACGTTTATCGGGTATGGATAGTGGTAACACAGACCCATCCCCACCTTGCCTAATGGGGAGAGTTTGCTTCCAATAAGACCCCCACGGGGATGAAGTACTAACCAAAATCATCCCCTAATAGGTGAATTAACCACCGGGGATCGGAGAATGGGGCCCCATTGCCGAATTGATCCCTACCGCTGGAGCAGGGTAAGACGCCGGCCGACGGAACGCCCTAAGAGGGAGGCGCTCGCAAGTCGCAACTCGAAGCCCACGAAGAGCGCCTACCACTGGAGTAGTTCCCATCGATCGAACCTGAAACTTTTGTGCATCTCTGATGGACAGCCGAAGAGACCGGCGGCCGGTACAGAGAAGTGGGCGGGCCGAACCTAGAATCTAAAGGATCCTACCTGAGAGGTGCAGGCCGAATCTAGAACCTCAAAATTTCTTGCAGGTCTAGCGATCCAGCAACATGGTCGCATCGGACCGGACCTCTCGCATCTATAGGTACATAGAGTCACTATTGTACGCATTTGAGAGAAATTCACAGAAATCAAGCGAACCATCGCAAATTTAGAGAAGCAACGGAAATGGTCACCTTTTATTTCTATTGCATGTTTTCGTAGACGATTCCGGTAACCCTTGCCCACTCCTCGCCGTCTACGAAGCTGTTGCCACTCCCGCCGCAAGCAGCACCCTTCCTAACCCTATGACCTGCTTGGGCCCTAACACTCGCCACATGCTTCACACCATCGGCGTCATCGGTAAGCTGCAACCATCGACGACGCGGCGTCGTAACCGTCGCCGCTCGATTTAAATTTACCAGACGCTTGACGCGTGCCCATTTACACCGTGGCAAACCGTGGCACCACGCGTGTCTTCGCTAGAGGCATTATGTACCAGTTCACACCCAAAATTCAAATTGTTGTACCAATCCTCCCCAAGTTGTCAGTTGCTGTACCAAAGTGCACCCGAATGACAACATGTTGCACGGCAAGTGCTATTATAACTCTTTAACAAACAACAAATATCTAATTGTTCCGAAATTAAAAAGAAATTCAATTCAGCCATACCTAGTAGGCTTTCGATGGAGCAATTCCAGCGAACAAGTGGGTGTCCACCGCTGGACCATTCAGGCCTCATTTGGTGCCAGTGTTTTTCTGTGTTTTGAGGAGTGTTTTGAGAAGTGTTTTGGGTGAAAACACCAACCACCCAAAACACTACAAAACCCCTTTCACCTAAAACACTTGTCAAAACACTTGTTTGGAACACTGGTTTTATAAATTAGTGTATTCAAGTGTATTCAACGGAAATGGATAAAAATTCAATCTTTTTTGACAGTTTTTTGACACTGGTTTTTTGCCTCACATCTCATAATCCACTTTTCGGAGCAATAAATTATCATAGACTTATTACAAAAATAGTTTATCATCTTCCCATCATTCTGAGCACAAAGAAGCAATATATTATCGGATTTTTCACCAAGAAATGTCATTGAGCTGAGCAGAAGGGATCAGAATACTCTACATCTTCCCAACATGATGAAGCAGTAATCTGCAATTATTACTGCAAAAAGAGAAAGAGATTCAATCTCTAAAATCTGAACTGGATTCTTGCTGTCTAGTAACTCTAGAATGTAACTTGTAAGTAAATACACGACTCACATTTCACACTAGAAGAAAGCAAAATGCATAACTAGCTCCAGTGATTAAAAAAAAAGTTAGAACTATCAGAGTCCTTTTCTGTGAGGGACTTAGGAGCATTTTTGCAGCTAAACTTCAGAAACTACACTTTATACACAGCTAACTGCGCAACACTACGTACTGCAAATTGTACTGATCAATGTCTAAATGCTGGATCCGATTTGGGATTTGAGTATTTGAGGGGGAAAAACGAACCTTCTTTTACCATAATTCCTATTGAGAAACGAGTAACTTTGGTTAATAAAGTTAATATCAGAGGGCAATGTCGATCGCTAGCTATCAAGTTAAGCTTCAAACATATGTTGTCTCCACACAGTTTGAGAACAGATTTTTAGCTAGCACATATTACATAACACACCAAGATACAATTCTAGTTTCTGAACAACGAGCGTTAGATCCCCATGCCTGCTGCCATACAAACCTGAAAAAAAGACCCGGATTTAATCATGATATTACCACCTCCAAGCAATTTTGCGAGTGGAAGGAAAAAAGCAAACTTTTGCGGGGCGCCGTGATGACCGATGTAGGACGTCTCCGTGGAGCTGGGACCTGGAGGATCTCCTCCGGAATGTCCGAGTCGCTCCCCTGTGCCGGGACGCGCAGGCCAACCTCTCTGCCTCCTCACAAGAAATGGGCCCCGCGGCGGCTGCTGCTGCTGCCTATCGAAGGAGGTCATCTTTGAAATGAGGTACAAGGAGGACGAGGAAGGTCGGGCGGAGATGCGGCCAGGCTGCGGTGCCGGACACGCTTGCCGGCGGTTCTTATGGCCCCGAGGACGTCGGCGTCCGTGAGGGGAGGGTGCTGGCCGGCCATGGCCTCTGCGCCTTGAACATGCGATCTCCGAGCTGCCTCGCCCGATCGTTGCGGGTCGTCCCCATTGCCATGGACGGCAAAGAACTCGGCTCGATCTTCGGCTGCGCCGCCAGGGAAAACGCGAGGGGGGTGAGGCGTTTTTCTTCCACGCCAACCCGACGGGTATTGGAGGGTTTTCTCGGGCCTCACCGGCCCAAAACCGGCCTACCGAACAGGCCACAAGTGTTTTGACGTGTTTTGAGGTGTTTTAACTGAGCCCGAAAATTACACTTCAAAACCGGCCCAAACCCGAGACAAAACACTGGCACCGAACTGGGCCTCATGGGCGCCCCGTGCCTGTCGGGTGGCCTCCTCCGCTACACCAGATATTTCCCCAGACCCAGAGGGGCAGCCCCGTCTTTCTCCCGTGACCACCACCGCGGCGCACATTTACGAATTTCAAATTTCGAATCCCGTCGGCGACCGGGGCCAACGTTCCCTTGCCGTCCCGCAGAATCCATCCTCCCAACCTCCGGTCCACCCAAACCCCCACCTCCCGCTCCACCGACACGTGGGCCACACTCACGAGCTCCTACTCGCAGCCCCACACGTCAGTGAGCGCTCGCTGTTTCCGCACTCGTCGTACCCGCACCAACCAGAGCACGCCAGGCTGGCGACGTGGGGCCCAGCCTAAACGGCGACCGAAACGGCCGTTAGGTTAACCGGGCCGCCGCCGAGCCGGCTATAAAGGGAGCGAGGGGGCCGAGCGGGAGAGCCACTACACATCCGGCGTCTTCACAAACGCCGGCTCGATCCGCCCGTCTCCTTCCTCCTCCCGCTCCCTCGCGCTCCCACTTCACCACACCCAGATCTCGTCGAGCTCCGCCCACCCCCGACTCGAAGATGAGGGAGTGCATCTCGATCCACATCGGGCAGGCCGGCATCCAGGTCGGCAACGCGTGCTGGGAACTTTACTGCCTCGAGCATGGCATCCAGGTTCGTCACCGCTTCTCCCCTTCCTCCTCCGTGCGTTCCGATGTTTCGTTCGTCTCTCTGGTCGATTGGTGGGAGAAGGTTTTCGGTTGTGGGGGCTTGTGGATCTGGGTCGGGACTCGAGTTTGGTGCGAAATGTTTGCGGTTTAGTTCTCAGATCTGTTCCGGTTCGCGGCATCTAGGCTGTAACTGGTTCGCGATCTGAACTGCGGTTGTGTTTAATTTGGAACGTCTGGGTTAATCATCTGCAAAATGTTGCGATGTTCACTCCACTGATTGTTCTCGGTAGTTGCGAATCAGGCACACATGACTAGGCCTACCGTTTCTCCTTACTAGATTTGCATGGATTATTGTTTTTCTTTATGCAATAATAAAATGTACCTGTTGATTTCGATCTGGATTGATCTGTGCTGTTCATGTAGTGCCCGTTGTATAGTTAAATCATTTGGTCTTAATTTAATTTTTGGAACGAGTACTTGTTCTTTAATTTTTGTTGTGCGGGTTGGAGTAGATCTGATTTAAAATTAAAGTATAGAGACCAATGTTGTAACTGTGTACTCTAGGGCTTTCAAGTATTACCCTCCAGATCTGATTAAGTAACTAGTCTGTATGATTGTGTTCAGTTTCGATTTGTGATCCCAATATCCCCTGTATTCGACTAAACACATCCATTTTGCCTGCAGCCTGATGGCCAGACGTCCGGTGACAAGACCATCGGAGGTGGTGATGACGCCTTCAACACCTTCTTCAGCGAGACTGGAGCAGGCAAGTACGTGCCCCGTGCTGTCTTCGTCGATCTCGAGCCCACCGTGATCGACGAGGTCCGCACCAGCGCCTACCGCCAGCTCTTCCACCCCGAGCAGCTCATCAGCGGCAAGGAGGACGCAGCCAACAACTTCGCCCGTGGTCACTACACAAGTAATTCACCTAATCCCGCCCCCTTTTCATACCAGCTTCTGACTCAACAACCATGTTTGTTAATTGCTCACTCATGTGTGATTTGCTTTTATTCCCTGCAGTTGGCAAGGAGATTGTGGATCTCTGCCTGGACCGCATCCGCAAGCTGGCTGATAACTGCACTGGTCTTCAGGGCTTCCTGGTCTTCAACGCCGTCGGTGGTGGGACAGGTTCCGGCCTTGGCTCGCTCCTCCTCGAGCGCCTGTCTGTGGACTATGGAAAGAAGTCCAAGCTCGGCTTCACTGTGTACCCGTCTCCTCAGGTGTCCACCTCTGTTGTTGAGCCATACAACAGTGTGCTGTCCACCCACTCCCTGCTGGAGCACACCGATGTCTCCATCCTGCTCGACAACGAGGCCATCTACGACATCTGCAGGCGCTCCCTGGACATCGAGAGGCCCACCTACACCAACCTCAACCGCCTCGTCTCTCAGGTACCTTGAACTATTCGACATTGCCCTGCATCTCAGATAACTCCTGCTTGTACTACTACTGAGTAACCTGTGATGTGAAACTGATGCTTGGAACTTGTGCTGCTCTTGTCTGCAGGTGATCTCATCACTGACCACTTCCCTGAGGTTCGATGGTGCCCTGAACGTGGATGTGACCGAGTTCCAGACCAACCTGGTCCCGTACCCGAGGATCCACTTCATGCTCTCCTCCTATGCTCCGGTCATCTCCGCTGAGAAGGCCTACCACGAGCAGCTCTCCGTGTCCGAGATCACCAACAGCGCCTTCGAGCCCTCATCCATGATGGCCAAGTGTGACCCCCGCCACGGCAAGTACATGGCCTGCTGCCTCATGTACCGTGGTGACGTGGTGCCCAAGGACGTGAACGCGGCCGTGGCCACCATCAAGACCAAGCGCACCATCCAGTTCGTCGACTGGTGCCCCACTGGCTTCAAGTGCGGCATCAACTACCAGCCGCCCACCGTGGTGCCCGGTGGCGACCTCGCCAAGGTGCAGAGGGCGGTCTGCATGATCTCCAACTCCACCAGCGTTGTTGAGGTCTTCTCCCGCATCGACCACAAGTTCGACCTCATGTACGCCAAGCGTGCCTTCGTCCACTGGTACGTCGGCGAGGGCATGGAGGAGGGCGAGTTCTCCGAGGCTCGTGAGGACCTGGCTGCCCTGGAGAAGGACTACGAGGAAGTCGGCGCTGAGGGTGGCGACGATGAGGAGGGCGAGGATGAGGATGACTACTGATCTTCTGCATCGCTCACCCGAGGATGCTAACTCCTCTGCTATCTTTACTGTGTTGCTGTCCTGTTCTTGGAACTTGTGTCTGGGTGTCGAGTTGTAAGCCTGAGAGCTTGCTGTGTCGGTGTTGAACTCCTTCATTAGTACTTCGTGGAACAAGTATCTCGCTGAATTTGTTCTGTCCTGTTTGCTTCCTGATTGTCTTGCTTCATTAGCCTGTGCAATTTTTTCTTTCCTTTGTGTGCTGCTCTTGCTGAATGCCGATCACAGAATACTTGGGCATTTTTTGTGCTTGCTTCATCCGTATCTGCAGTCAGTAACCAAAACTGATTCCATAAACTTTTTATTCGGTGCAATGGATTGTTTCCTAACCTCTTTCTATTTCAGCAAGTAGTCGATGTTGGCTCTTACTGTCGATTTGCCAGAGACATACGAGGAGACTAACCACCGATTTATCTCCACTCGGCGCATCGTTTGCATCGACCACCAGACTCGTCCTGAAATGACGAATGGAAGGGTTGAAGCCCGCAGACATGGAGCGACGTCCGATCGGCATAGCCCAACCTTCTCATCTCAAAAACCTTCCTTTTGCATATTATCAGCTATGCAGCATGTTAGTGCCCTTCACCTGTTTGACGAAATACCAATGTTGTTGACAGCTTCAAAAGTAGTCCATTTTCGCCACTTTGTTAATTGAATCAGGCATCGGCAAACCTTCTCAATACTTTTCACGCACTAAATCAACTTTCCAATTTCGGGTACAACTAGCCACAGTTATCGCCTGTCGAGTCAGATTTTTAAGCTCTTGACCACCTACTCAATCATGTAATTGTCGCAATTGTCATGTTAGTTCATTTGCCCGCTCAAGAATTTCGTCGCCTCTCTTGATTCCAGGACCTTTTAAGCTCTATCGCATTCCGATTGTGTTTTGCTAGAAATTTAGTATGATTTTTCTCTTGATTCCAGGACCACGGCTCTGCAGGTATAAATTTGATCTCATTCTCCGCTGCCATTCAAGATCGACACTGTTGCTTCACTGGTAGCGATTCCCATGCTGGAAGTCAGTCTGATTTTTTCCCTCTTATTTCCTCACCTTAATTTTTTCTTCATTGTTCTGTAGGTACAAAACTACAAATTTGACTTGATTGTCTACCCCTATTCATGTCAATGTCTGCCACCGTCGGTCCAAAATTGAACTGCCTCGCACTGTTCTCTCTGGCTTGGTCGTTGTATTCGCCTTGAACTCTTTCTCCGCACGATGTTTTGTGTGGGCATCGAACGGTATGGATTTTGTGTTCCTGCAATAATGATATCTCTCTCTCACTCAAGTATACGGGGCTGATAAGATCCATAATGGAATAACTTTGTTTTCCTAGATCTAAGTCTCAGTGGAATTTTGTCGTTAGGTACGCTTTATTTCTCGACCTGCAAGGTTTTATAGTCTGTTCAACAGGACATATGTTTAATTTTTTAAAGTCAGAAACTCTTCTCTCCACCATTTGATCTCTTCGAATCATGTGAATGGTGAAAGCTTCATTTCCGAAGACATGGCCAACAATCTAAAACTGAGGGAAAATTTAAGGATTTTATTTTTTGACGAATCACTTAAGAAAATCAGATGTTGCGTATAAGAATTCTGGTTTCATTGCAATTCATACCTTAAGTAAACATGAAAATTTCATTTCCAATTATATTTTGATGAGTATCAAGCACCATCCAAGAACGTAGCATGTAAATGTTTTTTCAGCTACAGTAATTAGTAAAGCTGAAGTG
This sequence comes from Lolium rigidum, assembly GCF_022539505.1. Taxonomy (NCBI): domain Eukaryota; kingdom Viridiplantae; phylum Streptophyta; class Magnoliopsida; order Poales; family Poaceae; genus Lolium; species Lolium rigidum. The sequence goes on along the minus strand of NC_061510.1, from coordinate 295,700,153 downwards.
CTATCCATATGGTGTCTTCATAATCTTTGATTAGCTAATTGCATTTAGAATAAATACCAAGTTCCATCTTTTGCTGATTCTGACTTCTTGTAGTTGCTTTCTGTAGAAGGTAGAAATATATGAGTTGGCACATTTATTAGGCAAGATACAATCTACATATATAATCCCTTGCATCATCGTGTCCTTTGTAACTTCAAAGGGTAAATAGCTTAGTTGACTATTGTTGATGATTCCTTCGACCATGAAACATATTAGGTGGCTGCGCATGCCTTTCTCTCAGCGGTTTGATCCCTACTTTCAGGCGTGTTTTGGTTCTCCTATTATTTAAAATTCTTACGTAATCATTATGAGTATTGCCAGTACAATATCATGTATTTTTTTTTAATATGAATTCATCCGTGAGCTTCAGGAAAAAGGAGATAGATAATATCGCTGCTATAGTTTGTCTATCAAACCCCAAAAAATGTGTTATCATTACAATGTGCAGTTGAACAAAGTATACATGACAATATTTCCATGTCTGAACTCTTTTGCCCCGAGAGCACATGATCTAAAGAAACTTCCACTTTCATATGACCCTATTTTATTCTTTAATTCAACATTGTTAACTTTGAACGTTCAAGTGCCCTTATTGAAGTTGGTATAAGATAATAGAGT
>NC_061510.1:295682054-295699396 GCF_022539505.1 Lolium rigidum | reverse complement strand
CGAGATTATCCTTATAAACATATTAGGACAAATACTCTAGCACGGTGTCATTGTTAGCAAAATAATGGATAAGGGTAAAATACCCTTACAGTAGCACCCCGCAGGCAGGAGCATGCGTCGTCTAGAGGTCACCGCTCCACCTCCATCTCTATCAGCACCTCCATGGCGAGACAGAGAAGGAGAGAGGAGACAGATCAACTCCATCCGGCAATACACCCAGACTAACCTGGATCTTGTCGGAGAAGCGAGCCACCAGCATCTGACCAACTCCCCCTCGCCTCCAAGGCCGTCCAGGAGAAGGTCGCCATGCCAGCTCACCAAGAAAACGCCGTTCTCCTCCTCGCCGCCACGACCGGCCGGGAGAACAGCTTCTTCATGGCCTCGAATCCACCTGCAGAGATCCGCCGCCACCTTATTGGAGAAGGAGGCTCTGCTCCTCCTCCCGCTGTGCTCCGACCACCGGAGACCAAGCAGAAGCAGCAGCAGCCCTACAAGGCCATAGATCTGGCGGAGATCCAGGCCGCCACCTTCACTACGGGGCATACGCCCAAAACGCGGCATGACGCCGAAGCACACAAAGAAACCTAGCAGATCTACTCCTAGACTACTCCGGCGCCCATCCAAGACCTACTCCGACCGGATATTCCGGCGGAGAGGCGCTCGGCGGCCCGGTCAACGGCGAGGAACCCTCAAGGCTACTGTAGCTGGACGAGAGCTGTGGAGGGGGGAAAAGAACGCCTTCCCCATGTTAAAACAACTGTTTAATCAATATTTATCCAGCGCAGGTAAGGGCCTGAGCTACGGGGGCATATACATGTCGCTTCCCCATCAATCCACCTAGATAAAAGTCACCTGGAGCATCTACCAAAACTACAATCTTCCAACGCGAGCTGCACCCTCTTGTCTTCACCTTCGTACCTTTTTCTCACCCGGTCCTGACTCTCTCTCTCTCAGCTTTCTTCCCTATGTAACCGTGTGTGCATACCTTTTTCTATGCTTTCTCTCTACAATTTGTTTTTGGCAAGGAGGAGGTCGCCTCCTCTGCAAGAGACCACTTTCCTCTGCAACCGACATGCAAGGCTGTCCCGGACCACTCGATCCTACGTGTACAGCTGGGGAAGCTGTCCAGCATGGAGCGTTGGCCATGCCCTAAGTTACCTCCTGCTCAGGATGGCAGCCTTTTTTCTCTCTCACCTGATCTTTCTTCCTCATCCGCTCAACGTCCTCCTCTTCTTTCTCTTATGTTTCTCTCTCTGGTACCTTTTTCATCTATTTCAGGATGAGGAACTCGCCTCTTCTGCAGCAACTGGCACCTTGAAGATATCACTTTTCTGACACATTCTACGGAGCGACTGGTTGAAGCTACGCATTGGCCATGCCCTAAGTTGACTTTAGGCGTTCTTCGGATTGTAGAAATTCCATGTCATAAATGTATTAGATTTTTTTTACGGTGTGTTCTATCAAATGGATGGCACTATCCAAATGTCTATGGATTCTTTTCGGGAAAAAATGCCTGTGGATTAGATTCCTATGGCTCAATTTTATATGAAGATTAGATTCCTATGGCTCAATTTTATATGAAGATAGAACATTCCACTGTGAGCTCATTCCAATACCAGTTACAATGTAGGATCGAGACATGTTTTTAGTATTTCTTAATATTCTTTTTTTTCGAGGTTTACGGGGGGGGGGGATTCCCCACCGCTTGTTGCATTCCACGAAAGTAGCCTTGAAGGCCCATGTTCTTACAAACAACTTGAAGGAAATACAGGGGATACATGAGAGGAGAAGACAAACAAACTAGAAAAAAACACAAAGGGAAGGGGAGGTTAGCATCCGAAGCCAACCGAACCCCCCGAGAGTCCATCACCTCAAAGGATTAACATGTTAGGTTATTGTAGATTTCCTATATTAATTATCTGTCCAAATATGCCTTTAATCCGCAACATCCAAGAGAAAAATGAGAAAATTTAAAGAATAAAGTGGGCATAAAAATATGGGAGAACAACAAAGCATGTTTATTATTCATGTCTTACACAGTCTAAATCTCCCCGCTAACAATTGGCCGTACACTAAACCGGTATAAGACATAAAAAGATGAGAACAAAAAAAACATCACAAACAGCTAGGGTTTCCATCCCCTTCTCCGACGACGTTGTTGGTCCGTCTCGTGCGTTGATGGCCTCTCATGCCTTGGAGGTGGGGCGGACACTGGCCTCTCGTATACAGGAGGGTTATCGTTTCTTGTTTAGTTAATTTATGTGTCTTTGTCGGGTAGTGAGGCGGTGGTGACATTTTGATGTTAGAATAAGGTCATGCCCACCCCTATTCCCGATTTGGTGGTGTGCCTAGTGACGATGAAGAACGTGTAGAGTTGTGGTGTTCAGTGAATTTCTTGGGATTTGGGCAATTTTTGTGTTTGTTGGTGTGTTTGCAGGTCACCACTCCTATATTTGGTGATGACTATTGTCCATTGGTCCTTTAGGACCTTACAACGACGATTCCACATATGTCTACTACAGCAAGTTTTGTTAGGCTACGATGAGGGAGGGGCGAGGATGATGACACGTCTTCGGCTTGTTTCGATGCTTGTGTAGTCGTCTCTAGGAGTATAAGGACCTATTTGTGTTTCTATTTTTTTGAGAATCTTCATACTATTGTTGATGATTATTAATAGATTTGTTTATATTTCACACAAGAAAAGATAATCTAATACTCCCTCCATACATAAAAAAGATGTCTTAGATTTGTTTAAACTTAGATGACAGAGTTAGCAACACACTTATGAGCCTAGACCATTGCATATGATAAAGGTCATGTGTCGTAGAATTACGTGGGAATTATAGTGACCACGCATACCACTACATGTTATAGTGTACAAGTCATTGGCATAACACTCATGGAGCATCCTTCCTGAACATTACACCCAAAAGAGTGACAACAAAACGGTTCAAAGGTGCCTAACTATACTATTTCATCTCAAAAGATCTCATACAGAAGATATCGGGAATCTCCATGGCATGGTGAACTTTCCAGGTAAAATTCATGTTCAAGCCAAGATCCAAAAGAAGCAACCCGTCGACTATTCCACGACGAGACCTATTTCAAGTACTACTGAGCTTATGTTTGGTGCTACATCGAGACTTCAGCGGATAGGTTCTAGGGTTTGGGGGAAGTGGTCCCCTCCTATATTTATCTCAGTCTCCACCAATATATCTAAACTTAGTTGTTTATTACTGCACTTCGGTTGTCTGACGTCCACTCACCAAAGTGGTCCTCCTTGTCGTTCTATTCGGTCTGGACGGATGTTCTGTCTCCTCTAGGGTCTAGAAAGGGGTAAGAAGATAGATTGAGTACGGGCGTACTCATCAAGATCAACTATATGGGTGTCTCTGATGCACTATGTGCAGTCGTGGATCAGGGGATCCTAGGCATATGCAGGTTTTCTAAATCGGATTTTTAGAAAAGGTACTTCACGGGTTTTGAGAACTTCACGGAGTTCCTCTCCTCGTGGTTCTTTGCCCAAGAACATGGAGTACCATGACACATTTTCTGCACTCTCGAGGTACGCTACTTCGCCCACAAACATCTTTATATGTGATACACATTCGAGAAATGCTTGCAAACATATTCCCATTCAGACTTCCTAGGTCCGAGGCCCTGTCTAAAGACTAGCCAAAAACTTGCCTTCTCCGTGACCCTGCATTATACTCGGTGTAACGAGTTTCGGTCACGAGACCTACGCTCAATTACCCTCCCTTCTACAATACCATAGGTGTCATTCCGCAACACGGAAGGGGACATTACAGGCTCCCACCCCGTTGAGTTACCCTACGAAACCATCCCAGTGAGATATCTGAGGAATGCGAAAGGAATAAGACCCAGCTTACTTACCCATCTCGTTCCGGGGTCTATGGTCAGCGTTGCCTATGCGGCGCTAGAATGGTGACTACATTTGTTTCTTAATCCTAATAGTGATTTCAGTACAGTGGAACCTCCACCATAGGGTTTCCCCTCAACCATGGTTCCACTACCCACCCAAAATGTTGCACAACCTTTGGTGAGTAGCCCTCAATTTATATTTAGAAAATAGTTTTTCTGATTGAATGCAGGTGATAAGGTACGTAATTTTGAAAAGGTAGCAAGCAAATAAAATAAATCAAGAATTTATGCAACTGTTGAACTTTCCTCTTGAGTGCTAGATTAGGCAATCAACATGCTTTAACGTTGTCATAAGATCTGGATGGAATCATCATTAGCAGGGGTTCAATATGTTGTGATGCAGAAGATGATATGCAAGCATTCTAAACACCCTTGATGCGAAATATGTAGTATTTTATTAGGATTCTATCACTTTTACTTGTCTTTGGTGTGTGTACCTGTTATGAATCTCTATGGATAAATCACGAAGAAAGGAGCCAAAATGAGGCAATATGGAGGAGTTATAGGCACCAGAACTTATCCATTTTAAAGGTGGAAAGTGCAATTTTCCATATATCACATACCATGGTGTTGTAGCCCTCGTCCATACGAATCCAATGTGCCCAAGAACACCTCAATCTGAGGTTGCAGTTAAATAAATATCCATATGTTGTTACAAGGAATACCATATTATGATCCTTTAGAACATCTGTATTTGATCTAGCTAATCCCACTTGATTTAACCCATAAATTAATTCATCTCTACGGCGCTTGACTTGATGATCTACTTCAATTTCATCAACTAAAGTAAAACTTCAGGTTACTATGCATGAATGCTATGCACATATCTGTTTTCTTCTTTTTGTAACCTCAAATCCTCGGATTTTACAGTAGATGTGTCGGAACATGAGGATGTTTTTTGTTTGGAAGCTAACTATATTAGGTGCTTTCACGTTAAATCTTTGTTTTTAGACCACATGACTGGCCATACTGCTTTCCTCCGCAAATATATTTGGAAAATAAAAGTGCAACTACCAATTAGGATTTTCATGTGGTTTCTACATCACAAAATACTTTTAGCAAAAGATAATTTAGCAAAGATAATATGACGGGGATATATGAAGTGTTGTTTTAATAATCAGGATGAAACAACTTAACAGCTTTTTATAGCATACCCTCTTGCAAAACTTATATGGTGTATTGTTCATCCTACCTTTAACATGTCACCCTCAACTAATATAGCGAAGTGTTCAAGATAAGTTGCATGGGTCAATAAGAAACATCAAGTTCAAATTTGTGTGGGAGTTTGCGCTTTACTTTTGGCCATATAGAACACACAATAATTTTGTATTTTAAAAATATAAATTTTTTTTTTAGGTTATCTTGATGGCTACACATTTGATCCATATTTGGTCATATCTTCAGCCGGAGGAGCAGAGGGTAGCCATGGAGGTTGCATGCAGCCGATTGAAAACGACAACATGAGATTTATTCAACCAGTGTGGTTGACTGCTTGTTAGTAGCCTTACAAGTTGATTCATAGGCACATCAAGTTTTCTTTTCTAGTTTTAAATGGTTGATTCATGTATTGATCTTTTGTGGCCCGTTATTTGTAAACTTTGTTGGATCCTGGAATAATAATGAAAGTATGAAACAAAAGGATATGCATCGAGCAGGGTTGTACCCTTTCCTAAAAAAAACCGAAGTCAAATTTCTCTAAGTTTGACAAAACATTGAATTGAAAAATTATCAAAAAAAAAATTGAAGAATTATCAATATTTAGAATATCCAATCTATATAGGTTGAAAATTCAGTATATGATGAACCTAATAAAACTAAATTGGTGTTCTAGATATTCGCAGCTTTTTCTACAAATTTAGTCAAACTAAAACTTCCAGTAATGCACATCCGAAAGAAAAGTGATATGCATAGCTGGCAACAAAAGGGCGCCGCCGATCTTGTCGCGGCCGGATCAACCCACCGGCCGCGCCCGCGCTCGCACGTGCCTGCATGTCGTCTCCGGACGACAGCTCCAGTCGCCTCTTAATGAGCAACCCGACGCGCGCCGTCGCTAGTGCCGTCGCCGTCGATCCACAGTTCGCCGGCCGACGCATGCCGTACGAGCGAGCTCGCTCCCGGGAAAACACGCACCACCCGCACACACATCTGATCTGACATCGCGCGCGCAAGTCACAAGCTGGCCGGCTAAGCCCACCGTGCGGACGAGTGGTCCTGTTTCCTTATCCCTTCCTCGCGCGCCTCTCCATACAACGAGCGATCGACGTAAAGCGAGAGAGGTTTATCGGCCGACCGGTTGAACGTCGTCACACGTACGCTGCAGGCCGGCCCGGAAGCTGGTGGCGTCTATGCGTACACTATATATGAATCAAGCTAGGACATTGTGTGGCCGGAGCCGGCTGGCCGCGCAGCGCTACCTCTTCGTGCCCACGAAAGCAGAGGCCGCCGGGAGCCACCAGCTCTGGTCGATCATGTCGTCCAGGGAGGAGGACGTGCGCGTCAATGGCGACCACCAGCTGGTGGCGGACGGCGGCGTCAATGGCGAAGGCGAGGGGGAGCTTCAGGCGGTGATGGAGCAGCTGGCGCCGGAGGGGGTGCGGGCGCTGCACGCGCGGGTGGAGGCGGAGTGGGGCCCCGTGCTGCAGAGCGCGTGCCAGACGGCGGCGGCGCGGGCGCTGTGGGCGAGCGCCGTGCGTGACCCGGCGGCGGGTGTGCTGGCCGGGGAGAAATACCTCAGGGGGCTCCACGACAAGATGCGGCGCGATGAGCGCGCCGGCGCGCGGGAGGTGCCTGGGGTCATGATCGCCGTGCGGACGCTCTGGTTCGACGCCCGCATCGAGGCTGCCGTCAGCAACCTCGGCGGCGCCCCGCAAGTCGTCCTCCTCGGCGCAGGTTCGTGCATTCACGAAATGCGTTGCTGTAGTATCATGAATTCAAATTTTCGAGCTAGTATACAGTGATTCTTGATAAGCACTATGCATATCCACAGGACCAGATCATGCTTATTATAGGGATGCATTGCTGCATGCATGTGTGATCGATGAGATAACGTGCATCCAGAGGCCCTTGTGATATTTAATTTAAGTCAACTATTCAGTGGTATAGCCTTTGCATGATTTGCCATTGAGTTAATTACTTTTAGTTAGTCTATGATTCTTTAGGAAAAATATTAAATTTATGTCGGTTAATAAAAAAATGAAATACATTTTATCATCGTGGCAAGTCTAGTGTTCTATTTGGTGCTTTAGGTTTTAGTTGGATTATTATCTATGAGAACTTTTTTGCGGGAAAACCTATAAAAAATACGACCCAACTCTGCACTAGAGTTTTTTTTTTTTTTTGCTTATCAATTTACTTCAACACAACAAAATTTAGCAAACATCAAGCCGAGACTTGGCGTTTACATGTCATTTGGCTACAAGATAAGTTGTCCTTGAGGGTGTCAAGTGGGATCCCACTTTTGTCCCACTTGTAGTTTAATTTAAAAATTTTAGTACAAATTTTGACATCAAAATTTGAACTACATAGTACAAAATGACATCCCACCGGGATCCCACCTTGAAACCCTAGTTGTCCTACTTATTGAGTTTTAGAAAGTAAGATATATATGTAATTAATATTCATTAATATTCATTCATATTTAGCCAGGAGCAATCTTACCTTCGCCCAAATAGATGGCATTTAGAAAGTGTGCAGTCAAATTTCCTACCTTCTTACAACTAACATGTAGAAGTATAATTTCATTGGTAAACTAAAAACAATAGGATCGATTGGTTTGTCACAAAGAATATATATTTTTGGTACAAAGTTTCTTAAATTTCTATTATAACTGCCTACAAAAATTGATGGTCATGGATATACATAGGAGACCGTGCCAGTGTCTAAAAGGTATATCTACTTATTATGCTTGGAGGCAGTAGAACTTTAGGAAGTGTGATTTTGATTGCTTGTTCTTAAAGAAGATAGAGTTGCACGTATTGTATGACCTATTTTGCTAAATCATATGAAAGTTATTAGAATAATACTGCCCAACGGTTTTTCACGATTAATCTCACTGAAATGCGAACATATTGTGTGCACTTTAGTTAAGATAGTAGTACTATAAACAAAACAAAAACATGTTGGTAGACTAGATTGTCACAATCCATTAAGTAGACTAGATTGTCACAATGCATTATAGTACCAAACCAACTTGAAATCTATAGAAAAAGTATGCCACAAAATCTCAAAGAGGAGTTTCATTCGTAGGCAACGGTCCCTCTCCCTTTGCCTTGCTGCCTGACTTGGCCGGCTAGTCTTTTTCCACGCTGCCATCTTACATGTGGCAGAAACTTATGTGGTCCGCTTATGGAAAATAATTGATCAAACAATAAACACCGGTCTTAACGTAAGAGGTTGGAAGAAAAAAACAAGGACCACGAGAGGCGTTATCATGGTGCATGTAGACGCAAAGGGAAACAAAATACAATTGTGGCTGGCAATGCAGACACCCGGCAACACTAGAGCAAGAATAAGGCTATCCGGCAATGTGGGGATGTGAATTGTAGTACAGGCACTGTGAGTCTCAGTGCGATTTGTCAAGACTCCAGAGAGCACATGGCACTGTCAACTTCATGTCTTCAAGACCCTGGTGCATTTATGTCCTCCATAATATTGCCATTTGTTGTTAGATACTATCATCAGTTGGCACCATGTAGACCAGATATTTTATTTTTCATTCAATAAAATATACCAGATATTTTGTTGGCATCTACCTAAGGGGACAAAAGGATACATATATAATGTTCGAAGATAAGAAAATTCATCGATTTCATCAGCTATGGGTGAGCATTTATAGAAATCCTAAGTAACACAAGAAAACTTTCAATTGGATACATGATGATTCATCGAATATCATTATGTATTCAGCATTTTGGGTATGCATGCGAGGTTCATCCTTGAACATTTTAATGCTTTCTCAGGAATTGCACAAAAATAAACCTCATAAGAGCAAGACATAGAGCATTTTTCAGCCGATGAAACAAATCGAGATGCACGAGTAAATTCTAGCATTTTTCATTTGGAAGTGTAACATCGTGACAATACAATAATCTGTCAATATGTATGAATCGAACAATGCTGGTGAGCTACCTTCTCATGTTTTCTGAAGAATTGCATAAGAACTTGATGAAGCAACTAGGAGGAAATTCATTCATTAGCTGATATGTTCATATGTACACCATTTTTTACTTTGAGATTAAGAAAAACTGACTTGGATAAATAATGTTTTCATAGGAATGGATGCAAGAGCTTATCGGCTGAGCTGCCTAAAGGAATGCACGGTATTTGAACTCGACTTCTCGGAGCTCCTAGAAATGAAATCTGATATTCTGCACGAAGCAATCAGTTCCGCAAATCATCAGAAACTCACCATGATGGCAAAATCATTGATCAGGGTTCCTGCCGACATACGAGATGTAGGCTGGATGACCAAGCTACAGAACTGTGGATATGTTCCTGAAAGAAACACCATATGGGTTCTTGAAGGAATCCTCTATTACCTTCATCATGTGCATGCAATGCAAGTCCTCGAAACCATTGCGGCATGTCGCGCCTCAGCCTGCACAGTCCTCCTGGCTGACTTCATGAACAAGAACGCAACCGCACTGTCTCAGACGATGTACCATTTTTACCATGACAACCCTGATCTCCTATTGCCTTCTATCGGGTTCTCACAAGCAATGTTGTCGCAAATTGGAGATCCACAAGCACATTTTGGTCTGCTAAATCACCCACAAAATATGTTTGATAAGCTGAGGAGATTGCCAAGATCAATGGAGACAAATCCAGAGGATGGCACACCATGCCGCAGATTGTACTTAGTGGAAGCCTCCGCTTCTCCAGATGATCATACCATCTTATAGGACTGTACGTCCATTGGGTCGCTGTTTGAAATAATTATATGCCTCTTTCTTTTCCTCTGATTTCTTGGAGAATCAATTAGCACTCAAACACAGACGTGACTTTGTGTAATACATCCCAGTCTGAGATAATCCACAAAATCTTGTCAGAGAAACAATATACTGCCAAGGTTTTGCCCAGTTCTTCATCCACTTATAATACCTTCCAAGTAACAGCAGTTTTAAAAAAAACATCAATAAATGTGAGCATGAAACAAGCAAGTAGTATACCTAAGTGAAAGAAGGTGATACACACTTCCACAGGCACATTTTTTATTAGTGTTACTGGAGGAAAACATTGGAGGAAGCAACCAGAACGAAAATTGTGGAACACAGCAGACAGAAAACATTGAAGTAACGAACAGTCTAGAAACAGAACCTCCCTGATCGCTCCTTTTATTTCATTTGCGCTAATATTCAAGGGGATCAATTCTATTTATTAAAGGTAGCATATATCGAACCAAATATACAAACTGTATTGCACAAGAAAAGGCACTGATGAGAGAAGGGGGCCAGAGGCAAACAAAATCTTACCACACAGATAGAACGGAAACAATTGCCATTCTGAAATGGTTTAGGCCTCAAGAGGTAATTCAAACTAAACTTAATGGAAATTATTCAATAATATTCTATACACCTAAACAATCCTTAACACCCTGTTCGTATTTATCAAGAGCAGAGATAGTGCTCAGCAGGTCATCCTTCATCTTCTTTCTGCAGTACAGTGAACTTGGTAAGTCGACTGAACTTGCAATGCTACAAAGACTTCCAAAGCGATTCCATAGAAAATCAAGAACTATAATTTACATTCTAAAACCCCTCTTGTAAGGAAAATCGAGGAATGGGTACATCGCCATTTTTATTGAGTTCATATGTAGTATTAATGAGCAGAAGTGTAAAATTATTCTATGAGAACACGAAAAGACGTTCCGCGCCAATGAAACAGAAATGAGAGAAATAACATGTGATGACGATACAGACCTAGGGTTGTTCAAACACGGTTTTCTCAAACAGTATCAACCATTACCTAAACTAGCAAACTGAAAATATTGAAACATTATTACAAACATTAGTAATGAAACAGGTATGTGGTGGGTCTTTTTAACCCAGCTAAACTGGCGTGGCTGGTCGTCATGGACATTTTTTTCGTTTTGAGTTAAAAGACATGTTAAGTGCCATGGACACATTACTCACCTGTCACCACTGAGCTCAAAGTTACTGTTATCCACCACAGTTCCGAGGTCAGCGAATGACCTGCACAAGGCTAGTTATCCATCAGTTTACTCAACAAAACATACATCAATTCAACAAGCTGCTTGAAAGAGGATGTTTGCAATGACGATAAACCTACTCTATTAGTTCGGCAAGCCTAGCATCCGCTTCAACCTTGAGAGGATCCTTATTGTCCAGCAGCGACGCGGCATTCTTCAGGATCAAGCTGAATGTGCAGACCTACAGGGCAATTCCATCAAAACACTTGAAATGCAGAGACAAAACCACCCATGGCTATTGAAAATTCCCCAACCTCGACGCCGGTCCGTGACTGGAAAGCGACTATGGAGTTCCTCTCCCGCGGCACGCAGTCCCTCCCCGCCGCGCTCAGCCTGCCCCTCACCTCCTCGGCGTCCGCACCGGACGCATTCTCCGAAGCTGCATTGCGAAGTCACAGTTGTCAGAGAACCGTACTGGCGTAGCGGACCAAATTAGGCTAGAACTAAGTTGAGTAGTTGGCAGAATACCGAGAAGGGCCTGGGCTTTGACGAGGGTCTCCCGGGAGGCGGCGATGGGCGCGAGGAGGTAGCGCGCCGACTTCTTCTTCTGCTCCCGCAGCATCTCCTTCGGACCAGCTGCGCACACCAGCAAGAAAAGCAATCAGAGAAGCGAGCCGCGTACGATGGCGAAAGATTCATGGCCGGCGGTTATATAGACGATTATGGTATCCGTACGGAAGCTGAAGGAGAAGTCGGCTGCGGCGGGCCGGACCGGCGAGGCGGCCAAGACGAGCGCGAGTAGGGCGGCGCGGCGAGAGGAGGCGCTCAGAGGCGATTGCGGACTCTGCGAGGACTCCCGGACGGTGGAGGTGGCGCAGGTGGCTCGCCGGAGATGTGGCGTCGGCGGCGACGGCGCGCTGAGCGAGTGGATGGCGGGCGTTGGGGAGCTCATGGTCGTTGCCGGATGTGTTTCTGCGTGGGCCCTCAGATTTCCTCAACGCAATTTTGTGCTTACGCGCGCTCCGTCTCCAAAGGCAGTTTTTGGAGGCAACTACCAAAACTCGTCTCATGAATCGCAACGCGTCGTCTTGATTTACGCTTTCATAATGCTCCGGGCCATGCATTTCAGTTACAGATGGGCATGGGCAGCCCGGCCCAGACGGCCTGGCCCGACCCGCCTCGAAAAGCATGGGCCGGGCCAGGTTCGGGCCTGATTTTGGAGCCTGAACGTCGGGCTCGGGCTTACAGAAAACACAGTTTAAGCCAAGTTCGGGCCAGGCTTGTCGGGTCGGACCGAGCTTTTGGCAGTTCGGGTCAGGTTCGGGCCTAATTTTGTAAGCCCAAAGGTCGGACCGGGCCGGTCTCAGGCCTTGGAATTTCAGGTCAGGCTTTTTCAGGCCCGCCTGAGGACTTTCTTTCCGCTGGCCACGTTTTGTCGTGACAGTCGTGATCAACTAAAGAAGTGTTTCGTTACTCGCACCATTTGTGGCCAAACACGTGGCTCGTTTGAGTTTCGTTAACCGAAATTATCCGTTTTATGTTCAAGTTTGAGCTTGTTATAGACAAATTTTACCAAATTAGTAATCGCACATGGTCGATCATTTCAAATTTTATTTCAGAAGTATATGCACCTTGCCCTTTCGCAGAACTCTCAGCTCAGTATCTCATTGATGTTAATAGCAACCCTAACCCTCGCGTCACCTAACCCAGGCGACACAGGGGGCGCCCACCGCCGTCGGCCCTCGAACCCCTCCCACCTCTCTCCCTCTCTGCCTGCCGTCGCTAGAGGACCCATAGGGTGAAGCTAGGCGGCGGCGGCGGCGACCATTTTCGTTGGAGGCAGCGACAGAGATTTTCAGCGATTTCGCAGCGGCGACGTGCCAAGGGGCCCGACGTCGACTGAGGAGTAGTGCAGTCTCCCCGCGATGGATCCGCCCCTGCTGCGGTGCTAGGGGCTCTGAGCCTGCTCGGTCCTTTGCCTTCGTGGTGTTTGTACTGCTGCTACAAGGAATTGATCACTGTAGCGGGACTTTATTTCTATGTAATTCTTTTTTTCTTAGTTATGTGCATCCATAATCCTCGGCTTCAGTGGTGGGAAAGCGCGGTCTTGCCTGCGGTGCCGGTTGTTGGGCACCGTGGTGGTGTCGGTGGTCGGCCATGCGGCGATAGGTTGGATCCCACCATCCAGTCATGTCTGAGACCTCGAGTAAGGTGTCGATCCGAGGATTCCTCCCATGCCAAGACAAAGATCTTCTTGATGTCGGACATCATTGATCCGATCGGAGTGTTGATTCCGGAAGGCTTCACCGGCGAACTCCATTGGCAACATGCCTGGAGATTGCTAGATCGGGTGAAATTCGGTCGTGTACACCCATGTTTTATTCTTACCGTTTTGTGTCAAAGAGAGAGTGGCGAAGCTCCTCTGTCTGTTACCATCATGGGACACGACTTACGGTCCATGGTGAAGTGAGAGGCGGAGAATGACATGAAAGCCGGGTTTCTGATGACTAGCAACAGTGGTTCGAGTCTTTGTGGCGATGAGGAACTTGCTTGGTGTTTCATGACTCGTAGCAGCGGCATCGACAAGTGGGGGCAACAACACAGGACAAGTTCAAAGTCCTACCTTGTTGGGTGAAAACCGAGCATGGCCTTAATTGATTATGCTTGGCAATGTCCTTATTGAATGCATTGTTTTGTGAGCGAGGACTTTCTCCATAGTGAAAATCTATGATCTATGATGGGCTACGATGGTGCGTGTGCATTGTTTCCTTTTTGGAGGCGTCGCTATTGGATAAGTTGGACTTCTGGTACTGCCTTCGTGGTGTTTGTACTGCTGCTACAAGGAATTGATCACTGTAGCGGAACTTTATTTCTATGTAATTCTTTTTTTCTTAGTTATGTGCATCCATAATGCCGCTAGGGCACTACGTTATTGCAGAGGCTCGGTGTAATTAGTATCTTCACGATATTAATGTATATTCCTTATCGAAAAACATCATCTTCTCTAGGTAGGGTTTCCGTTTTGCACCTCGTTACCGCCGGATTGTCTTGTGGGGAAAAAACAGGGCGCCGCCCGCCTCTCCACTGTCCACCACCGCCGTGCACTATTTTCATACAAATACACGATCTACATGTACAGATCCGTACACATGGTACACATGCGGTTGGGCCGTACGGGTTTCTACTAGGTTAATGTATTAATTAATTATTTCTTAATCAGTCGTAAAAGACAGCCAATCTCGAAAGGGTATCGAGCGATCTCATCCTTTCTTGTGTTTGAGTTTTTTTTTCTATTTCTGAGAAGATGGGTTACCGGAGCAAACGCCCACCTGAATACACAGAGAGTGCAATTAAAAATATTTACAATGAAAACTGAAAGACTTTTTTAGTAAGAAAAAATGGCAACTGATACTTCCAATCGCGCTGCTGGAATCCACAGCGCCAACAAACACAAATGCGAGTGTCACGTCGCGAGCTTTTGTTCTGTTCGATCGCCTCTCATTCTGCATTTCTGCTCCACACACGCAAAAGCATTCATGGAATCCATCAAGTCGATCGTCATACACGGCATAGGCTCCTCCTCCTAGCAACAGGTGGACGATGACAAAATTCTCGCAAAAGATATCTTCCGATTTAACTCTACAAGGAATGATGCGTGCTCCAGTTCGGCATCTTTTATTTTGATGCGGATGCATGCCAGCGCGATACCGGATGCTAGCTAGCTGGGCTCCACTCGCTTCCTCTTCCTCCATGGACGAGATGGATCAGATTCAAGCTTGCTTGCTGTCGATTAGTCTAATCATCATGTCCTAATCCCAACCTAAACATAGAAAAGCGCAGTTCTCTGCTAACTCGTGTCTAGATCCGATCTTTGCAGTGCTGTCCCCCATGCATTTTCCAGATCTGTTGCTACGCTCACTCTCTCGTAAGCAAACTGGGCTATAAATGAGAGGAAAAAGCAAGTGAAAAAGTTCAACGGAAAGGACATGGCGTGTTATCACTTTGTATAAGCAATCTTGTCAGCGTACAAAAGCGATAATTTTACAGGTCATGTGGGTATAACAGGCCATTAATCGATCACGTGGAGCTTCTGCTAAGATATCTATCCATCATGCATTCCAACGGGGCCACAAGCGACGTCAACGGTGAGGCTTCCCCTCCACGAGTTCTTGATCCAGAGCCGACGTGGAATCTACGGCGCTAATTGCGTGGGAGAATCCATCCAACAGCTGTGATGCTTCCCATACTGCTCTTTTATCCGCACATATTTGTTTTGCTCGGTTGTAAATCTACACGAAAATATATACAAGGACCATCTAAGAAGTTATATTCCATGCTAATAGGTGCGCATATGCTTTCGCATAAATGGGCTCCACAAGTTGTGGCGCGGTTGTTGTCACTTATTTTCCATGGCTGGTTTTCTTGTTCACATTCGATGTCTCGCACATCATCTTTTAAATTCCTCCCATGCATGACAATACTTATAGAAGGACCATCTATAAAGTTCTATTCCATGCTACTCGGTGTGCATATGCTTTCGCATAAATTAATCAGTTCCACAAGTTGTGGCATCGTTGTTGTCGTTTCGTTTTCGTGGCTAGTTCTCTTCTTCACATTCGATTTCTCGCACCGTCATCTTTGAAGTTTCTCCAATGCATGAAAAAATAACCTAGTGTCTCCTTATGGCCCCGTGATCCTAGCCTCACTCAACTCCCTACTACCACACACGTAGTTATAATCCCTCGTTACTAGTGCTAGGTGTCAATCAAGTTATGGTAGAGGAACTTCCAAACATAGAAAGAAATATTTGACAGTGAAACCACCCACATTCTATATTTTGTCGATCCTTTTGATTTGACAACCGATGTTTTTGTTGGGTTGTCCAATGACCCAAAGTCTTTCATTAATGGCAAGGCATGCCATTTTTAAAGTGCCTCTACTTCCATGTTAGTAAAGTTATTCGTAAGGAACTCGATGTTTATCCCTAGCGTTGCCGATTTGTTGTGACTACTTTACTCTTATAAAGATGTTGTTAGTGGGTGATGCGCCCCATTTATCACATGCTCTCTTTATACTAGTTGTGTTTATAGAACCCTTTTGTTTACCGCTAAAAGTATCATTTACACAGAAGTGATCCCAACAGCGAGACTTATCCTCCGCGTATTCTTGATGCAGAACCAACATGGAATCTACGGTGCAAATTACATGAGAGAATCCATCCAACGAGCGCGATTATCTCTATGTTGTTGCCTTTCACCCATATAATATTTTTGCATTGCATGCTCGTAACTCTACATGAATATATAAGGACCATGCAAGAAGTTTTATTCACACTACTATGTGTGCATATCAACATATGCTTTCTTATAAATTGAGCGCATGTGTTGTTGTCATTTCCTTTTCCATGGTTGGTTTCTTCTTCACAATCGATGTCTCACACGACATCTTTCGAGTTCCTCTCATACATGAAAAAAACCTATTTTGACCGAGTTTCTTATGGCTATGTGTTCCTAGTCCCACTCAATTCCCTACTACCATTCACGTTGTTATAATCACTTGTTGCCAATACTACATGTCGATCAAATTATGGTAGGGGAAATTCACAACATAAAAGCTTACCGAATCAAATCAAGATTGATTGACTTAGTTGTGTCTGATGGAAAGACTTGCCGGTAAAACCACCAACGCCTATTTTTGTCAATCGCTTTGACAACCAATGTCCAGTTTGCTTCTTTTTTTTCCTTTATGTTAGTAAAGCTATTCGTGAGGGCCTTGATGACTATCCCTAGTGTCGTCGGGTTGTTATGGACTATCGTTACTCCTATAGAGATGTGAATGGCTGATACGCTCCATTTATCACATGCTCTCTTTATACGAGTTGTGTTTACAAGACCCTTCTGTTTACCGCTAAAAGTGTCATTTATACAAAAGTGATCCCAACAACGAGACTTATCCTATGCGTATTCTTGCTGCAGAACCAACATGTAATCTACGGTGCAAATTACATGAGAGAATCCATCCAACGATCATGATTCTCTCTATGTTGTTGCCTTTCACCCATATGATGATATTTTTGCATTGCATGCTCGTAATTCTACAAGAATATATATATGGACCATGTAAGAAGTTTTATTCGCACTACTAGGTGTGCATATCAACATATGCTTTCTTATAATATGAGCGCATGTGTTGCCATCATTTCCTTTTCCATGGTTGGTTTCCTCTTCACAATCGATGTCTCGCACGACATGTT